>NW_015091043.1:2252002-2828818 GCF_001431845.1 Calidris pugnax
CCCGCAAGTGATGCGGTGCAGCACATCACCTGCTGCGCTCCTTCCCGGTGGGACTGGGATCCCCGAGCCTGGAGAGCCTGGGTTACCCTCCTGGCACCATCCCCTTCTCCTGCAGCTCTTCCTCTGCCCATGTAGCTGGAGGTGTCAGTTCAGTGAACCTTGTCCAAAATGTTTCTGGGGGAAGATGCTGCTTGTGTGTGTTGGGGAGGAGGGGGCCTTGTGTTGTCAAATGTCGTGTGGAGCGCTGGCAGTCGACACACACATCCACACATAAACTGTCATGTCTGTGGAATACCCTGCTCTGACACACCCCACCTCACACTCTTCCTCCTCTCCTTCCCAGAGGCTGGCATCAGCCCTCTGTTACAACCAGTCTGTGCCCGTACGCTGTGGAGCTCATGGCCATAGACACCTTTAGCTGGAAAATATTGGGCTACCTCCCCATCTGCCTTCCCTGTACATCCCAAACTCACGCTGCCTCCTCCTCCTCCTTCACTCCACAGCTTCCCTTCATGCCCCTGGGCTGTCCAGGGAAGACCCGAGCTCCTTTCTAATAGTCCACATCCTGGCATACGGGTGCACTTCATTCCTTTGCTTTGTAGTCTGAGTTTGGACAAATCAACTCCAAAAGAAGCTGGACATGCAAAGGATAGAGATCTAAAACCTGTTTTGCTCTACGGTGGCCTGGGGTTATTAGATTCAGCTCTTTGTCTGAAGTGAACATTTCCTACGTGATAATTTCCTTTTCTTAGTTGCCCAAATATGGCCCAAGACCTTCAACATAAAGCTTCTCAGAATGGAGGTTTCATGGCCACTCCAGAGACTCATTTTAATCTGTCCTGGTGCAGAGGACAGAGGGCTGTGCAACCCTGCTCCTTGCTTTCATCCAACCTCTTCTTGACCTGGTCCTTCACAACAGGCAGCGGTGGTGCTGGTATTGATGCTGCTGCTGCCGCCCATCTGTACAGGATGCTGTACCAGTCAGAGAACTTGGGTAGGAAATGGGAGGAATTTGGGAATTCCTCTTTCATCTTGGGATGCTTAAAGGCACATCTCCCAACTCCCACCATGGCTAGAAAAATTTCCAGGAGTAGAAACTACCTACCTTTTTGTTGGAGCTGTGCTGACATTTTTTAGGGACTTCAGTGGATAAAATGTTAAGAAAGAAGAGAGAACATAGCTGAATCTTTGTCAGCAGGCATGGGACAAAACTTATCTCTGGTCTCTAACTTCAAGATTGTTCTGGGAACTTTTTCAACATAAGTTTAAAACTGTTTGGTGTTAATTTCTGAACTGCTGTACTGAAGCATTTTTCCCTATGTGTGTTTAGGGATTTGTGCTGCAAAGGCATATGGCTGCAGTACTGCAAAGACATATACTGGAATATTTAATTCTTAAATTTTTAAAATTCTTGAAATTTTTTATTTACCTTGACTCATCTTCTCTCTGTTGTTTCCCCACCTATGATAAGCACCAAGAATATATTGTTATTAGTGTTGCTAAGATGCTTGTGCCTACTGAAGGATATCAAAGGACAGTCTGTGTATATTAGCTGCATTTCTCTATGCCTAAGCTGAAGAGCAGAACACACAAAAAGTTCTCAAATATTTTATTTCCCAAAACAACAGAAACAGAATGCATACTTAAAAAAATAACACTATTCTCCTGCATAAAAATATCCACAATAGGCAGACGTTATGATGACCACACCTGAGAACTCAGGTTTTGGACCCCAGCTGTGCCGGAGAAACTGGGAATGAGAGCTGAATTTAATGTTTCCCTGATAAGTCATTACACTGGACTCTACAGGAGCCCATATCCATGGACAGAGAGGGGAAGGTTTGTGTTTGGAGACAGGCCCATTCCACCCATAGCCCGCGTTGAAATGTTGCTCTGCTCCTGCATGAAGTCTCATTTTGAGACCCAGTGCACAATGACAAGGCATGATGGCTTGTCATCAAATGTTTGGAAGAACAAAGCCTTCAACAAAGTCGCTAAGCATTTGGCAGCTACAAATGTTGTGTTCAGTGTTTGTACAGGGATGTAGGAAAGGAGAGAGGGATGGGATGGAAGAAATCATAAAAGTATGAGAAAATGGAGGTTATGTTGAGCACTACTTCACTTTTTACTTTCTTATTTAGAAAGCATGTGCTAAATATATTTGTTCCACAATACCGTCCAGGAAACAGCCTTGTAGTACCTGCAAGGAGAACTGATTTTTGGAAGTCATGTCCTTCTCTGCCTGTTTCATAGTGTCCCCAATCCCTCTTCAGTTTTTACAAGCACTCTGCTTCATTGGTAGTGTGCTCTCTTAGTGACTGGAGTCAAAGGGACAGATTACTATGCCCTGCAATGGGTGCTGCATTGAATATAACTTCTTTTCTCTAGACTGCTTCTAGATTTTTCTATCCTGCTTTCTACATTAGTCCATTTTTAAGTAAGTTACTGAAAGTTTTTGGAAAACTAGTGCTTTTCCTCAGTATTGTCCAGAATTCATGGAGAGCAGGATGACCAGGACTCATTTACACTGATGAGATTTCTTTCCCTCAAAAAATGTAATGAATGAGAAAAAAAAAATAATTAATTAGCTAATTAAGAACATTAAAGTAGATGGTAATTATTTCCTTTTTGTTAGCCTACAGACGTATTGAGAAATGTGTCTGAGAATAAAAATTGATCAGATAATATACCACCATGTTGATTACCGTGGATCACTTTCTGACTGAGAGCTTTTTTGTTCTTCTTACTGGTGGTTGTTCTTGCTTGTCTCCTGTTCTGGTGGATTTGATACCAGATTGCAGATAGCTGAATTTGAGTGACATATGGGCGTAAGGTTTCAGCTCTTGGGTCATTACAATGTCTGATTATGAGACATTTCAAAGACAAAATTCTTCTCATAAAACTAAATCTCCTGTTTGGATATCTGTCTTCACTGTTTCAGCAGATTTTATGCCCTCACAATCTGTGTTTTTAGGTCGATCTTATTTATGTAACATCTGACAAACAAAGAACAATTAATTTCTCATTAGCTGCTAGGCAAATGTCATGCCCTCAGATTTTAATCAGCCAATGCAAATATCATCAGAATATAATCTATTTGCTACATTCTTCTCATTATATCCTCAAGGATAATGGCTAATATTTTTCATTTCAGTTCATGTGTGTGAAATTATTTTTAGCTTTAACATGCTGAGTATCTATTCATTCCATAAATACTCAAGTGTTTTATTTTATTAATAGCATTATAAAAAAAAAAGAAAGGCTTCATTGTTCAGTGTGAGTTTGGGTGAAACCATGTCTTCGTTCCGGACTCTGGAAAGTGAATATAAATAAATTATAAATGTTTGACCTTGGCTTTCTGCCAAGATGAGATGGCTTTAGCTTTCTGCTCTATATATCTCCTGGCACCTGAAGTGACTTTGGTCTAGCATCTCCGGTGTAGCTGAACTGCTTCCTTAAGTTATAGACACTCCTGTAGCAGAAAAGAATGGGACTCTCCTAACTGAAAAGACAGGATTTGCCTTGTTTCATTCTGTCTTTCAATTTGGGGTTCTATATAATCGGTTACAAATGTTCTCTTTTGTCCTGGGGCCTGAAGATATCTGGGTACCACCTGGAAATCAGGGACAGATAAAGCATTTAAAATTTTTCTGTTAGTAGAGTAATGTCTTCTTATTTTAAACACAGAAGTATTCAACCTTTAGCAGCAGCAGACACATCTTGTCAACAAACAGAAGTACAGAGAGCCACAAAATCATTGCATTGTGGCATTTTTATGTCAAAAGCTAATGATGTGTCAGCATTACCAGTCATTGTCATAACATACTTACTCAGTTTAATGATACAGATGCAACATCACTTCATTTCTGCTCCTTCCACTCCAGGCCCAGTAGCAAAAGGCGGTGATTCACTCCACTTCATGTCCTTGTGATGATTAGAGAGATGCCGTCTTTCCTCTCAGTCTTCCCAGCAAAGGTATTTGATTTCTCTCTATTCTGTGATGTTATGACTGCTACTGCTGTGAACCTCCACTCCTTCAGAGTTAGTTATTCAAGGAAGCATAGGGGAAAAAATATGCCAGCAGCTCTTTTACAGAAGGTTGTACTTGTTTTCGCGTGGGAGCACCAGGATAGGAGGTGTCTTACCTTTCAGTTTGGTCCTTCCAGCTGTTGTTCTGTCTCAGTCCTCCACAGCCATCCTTGCAGGTTCTTCCTTCAGTTAGGAAATGAAAAGAACCCTGCTAAATGTGAAAACACAGAAACTAACATGAAAATGTTTAAAAATCAACAGAATATCAACGCAAAAAGAAATTTTCACTCAGAGAGTGAATAGACAGACTTGAGGTTTGTGACAAAAGACTATATAGCTGATGGCTGACAAAACGTCTGCACATCCAAACCCTTCCATTTGAAGGGTTGCATTATTGCAACAATTAACAAGAAGCACGTGAATCACACCACTATGTCCGCAAAATAACTTTGCTTTTATTTCTCCCCTCGTTCCACTACCCATCCATTAGGAAAAAGGCCTTATGGGAATGCCTTTCATCTTAATGAGAAATATCTGTATGTGGTTCACTCCTTTTTATCCACCTGCATGGCAAAGAGCTTTTTCTCTCTTTCAGGAACTGCTTAAGCCACTCTGGAGGCTGGTCACTGAACAGAAGCCAAAGCAGGCTCATTAGGAGGACTACAGTTAGATATGTGCATTAATGAGTGTACAGTCATCACCAGGAGACTCTGTGGTTGCTGGAGGGAATTTACCCTGCTTTTCACACTAACCTGATGTAGTCTTAGGGGGGAACGTCTAATTCCATTATTTTCCTTTTGAACAAGATAATCTTGCAAACATTTTGGTAAAAGATGGATTTTTGGAAGACAAACCCTTGCCTTTAGGCAAAGAAAGATTTAAAGACAGATAAGTAGACTGACACATTTGTATTATTTTGGTAACACAGTCCAAGTGATCTGTTTCTCATTTAAAACTATTTTTTACTTTCAAAGTGTCTTTCACTCAAATATCTTAGAATGAATTTAATTCAGTGTCTTCTTGGTCTTGTGAGATAAGTGCATTTTTATGATGCATTTTGTAAATGGCTAAAGGGAATCAAAATCATTGAGAAATTCTATTTCCCTCATCACTAGAATTCCTATAATGAAAACCTTAAAATTTCAAAAAGAGTTCCAGGTGATTTTACTATATACTTGAAAAGTGTGATGCAACAGTAAAATGCAACAGGTGTCTGCATTTTAAGCACAAACTGTCTTTTCCCTCCATGCCAGCTCCTGTTGCTGACTAAAATAGGTATTGGACATAATTAAAGGCCTCTAGAATACACAGAAAACAGAGAAAAAGAAACAAAACCAAACATACAAAACCCAGCACTGTTGATTTAGCTAGTGAATTGTGTGACAGAAGTTCCTACCAAAGGCAAGTACCGGGCCATCTGAGCAAAACTGTATGGATACAAACTTTCTTATGCTTTTTTGCTATGTGTAATACTGATAAACTTCTTATATGTGTAGAAGGCCTTGATGTAGCATCACAAAAGATTACCACTAGAATTAAAGGCTCCTGATACTCTCCAGAAAACATTACTTTTCAGTTAAATGTATATAAATTTTCTATGATTTTTTCAGTGATTCAATTTAATTTGGTGATTTGGTCTGACAGAGGGCACTTTGCCGAAGTCAGGCTTTCAAACACACTCTGCATTGGCTGACCAGGCTTTTGAGGAGAGGGAAACTAAGAAGGATGTAAGCAGATTGTATGGGCATCCATGGTTAATTTGCTGTGCAGGATGTTTTCTTCTTAGAGCAGGCAGCCAGAGTCGAAAGAATGCATGTAATACACTTTTGGTCATATGCCACATGAAAATCTGTCTCAATATCCCTTCAAGCTAGAGTTTCACTGTGTCTTGATGTAAGATGGTTGGTGGCAGGAAGAGCTTGTGTGAACCCACGGCCTCACAAGCTGTTTGAGAAATCCTGGTTGACTGCCACAGGGCCAAGATTTCCCTTTGCATTTCAGACCACAATAAACTTGGTTTGTGAGAGCAAGTGAATTCCAGCATGAAGCACAGCACACAACAGGCGGTGCGGGGTTTTATGTGAGAGCCTGGATGCAGCAGGACTTTACAGTCGAGCAATAACATTGTGAGTAATCTGGTGAATGGTTACAAAGTGTGAAGGATCAATAACAAGAGCTATTAATCTCCATTCTCACCTCAGACCCCAAGTCTGTGATTATATTTAATTCAAAAATCATATTCACAGGTAAAACAGAAAGGAGGGAAAATCAATTTTTTCTCTATGGACTACAAGAATTGCTTCCTAAGCCTGAATGCTTAACAAAACTCAGAAAGCACTCTTCACAGCAGGTAGGAAAAGTAGCTTAATTTGGAAGACAATGAGCTTGCCATGCATACATAGGAGGTCCCATTCACTAACTTGCTGTGGTGTTGTGTTAACATAAATAAATACTGTAGTGTTCCCTCTAGACCAAATTTTTCTTTTCCACCACAGATCAATGGCCTAAAGATGCTTCAGCATTCCGGCTGTATTATTTGGAATCCCTAAAATAAGCAACTTTATCCAGAATTGTTTTTTTCCCCCCTCTTTTTTCTTATAACTAACAGACTTTTTAAATAATTAATGGATATTCTGAATGATTTAGGTTGAAAAAGTGAAATGGAATGCTAAATGCACAAATTCAAAACACAACAAAATTTCAATTAAAAAGCCACAGAGCTTTTGTGAGACTTCAGTATGAGCACCTATCTTTGTAATGGACACTAAAATGTAGTTTTCAGTAGCATTCTCCTTGGATTTGGATTATTTTTTTTTTTTTAGCTACTACTGGTTTCTTATAACCACATTCCCCAAGCTGTTTCCCTCTCTATAAGGTCCACAGGTATCTGACTGAAATCAGCACACGCCAGCGAGTCAGACAAATGCCCAAGGAAACACGAGGATGCAGAAATAGGATACAATTTAGTTATATTGTGACCATTGCGTCATATATGGATCGTTGCATGGAATCACTACTGCCCTGCGAATTTCCCCCTCCCATACACATGTTGGATAGAGAATTCCTCATTATCTTTGTATAAATCTGGTGAGATGCATAAAAAACAGAATCACCGTGGGTGTTACTGTGCAGTGACTTGTGAGGACAGGCACATCTCTGCTGCCATTTGAATTTCTACCAGTTCCAACCACATCTCCCACTTCAGACATAGGCAAGGTCTTCTTCAAAATGAAAGAGATACGCAAAACCTTCAAACAGGAAAAATATTTCTGTGTGCATTGTTTAAGATGTATTGAAAAAAACCCATGTCCACATTTCCTTAAACTAAGGTAAGAGGTACTGATAACCTTCATTTGCACTTAGTAAAAACAAAACAAAAGACAATCACCTCTTCTTGGCTAGCAATTATTTGAATTTACATGTTTTTTTAGTACACCATAAGGTTGCCTTGCATGTGGGTGGCACAATTAAGTTATCAGTTATACAAACACACAGGATGAATGATGTGTTGAAAACATTCTGGTTATTCTAAACATCCCACCAAACATGGCAGTGACAACTGAACTAGTGCTGAAATGGAAACAATAGATCATTATGACAGGATTTAAATATTGAGTATTGTTCCAGGAATAATGAGAAGTAAAAGGAAAGAATAATGAGAAGTAAAAGGAAAGTCATGGTAAAACTGAGCAACTATCAAACAATACCTAATTTCAGTGGTGCAAGTCATATAATTTTGCAGAAAAATGACTTCCAGTGCAGACATTATATAGGCAATTTGTAATCCTCTCTTCCTAATAAATTTTATTTTTTCAGTTTCTTCACTGGAGAAACTCTACATAACTTATTAGTGTTTGTTGCTCTCAGTAAGAATGATGTTACATGATATATACAAGATTTTCTAATTTTGCAAACGTTTTGGCACTTGTTCATAGTTTTATTACCTTCTCTGCTGATCATGATTCTTCTGTCTCCTGGGCGAAAGACATCACTACCATTGCACCTTGTTGGGAAGTATGCACAGGACAGACGCTTCCATTTTCGCTAAGTAATCTGTATCCCTCCTTCTCCCCTATTTTACCTAGAGAAAATTAAAAGGTTTAGCTAGGGACACCATCCCTGGTTTGTATCTGTTGCTGCAGAAACTCAGTCTAAATAGTGTTCAATTCTTGAGAGTCTGAATTTCTGAATATTTCTTTAGTTAGATTCAGTTAGAGTATAAGGATACACTAACTATCAGGGGTACTACCAGTCAATGATTTCACGATATTCTGCTTCACCTGGGTGCATGCTCTGCTTTCCAGATTGGTTCATATGATTGAAACTGTGTATGTAAAGATATAAAGTCACATTGGCAAAATGGTATTTGGTATATTTTTTCATTATATGTTTGGAATGTAGATAATAAAAAAAAAATCTTAAATTTTTTATAAGTTTGAAATAAACAGCCACTAACAATATCAGAAATTACTTCAGAATTTAACATCAAAAAGGGTTGAAGAACATAGGTTGAATTTTAGAATTGTTGTATTCTCATAATCCTCTTAATTCTCCAGTTCTGCTAAGAAATACTGCTAAGAAATAATGAAAGAGAACAAGACCAAATTCATGAGTTCTGCATATGTAAGTAGGATATTACAAATTTGCTTTTGTTATTCAGTGTGGAATACTCAGGCATGGGAGAAGTGGAATGGGTCACTTCCTCAGAGGATTTTCCTCTGTTCCTCACCAGAGCCTCAGTTCTTTTGCGTACTTAAAGTATACTGCAGAGAATATCTGTTCACACAGAGTTCATTTTGAGGGGGCCTCTTTGAGAGCGCTATTTGAGATTTATCTTCCTTTTCTTACCGTGAAGAAGTTCTTGGTAATTCTGCTTAAGATGGTTTCCTTCATTCTACACAAATTCCTGCTTATTTGTGACTTCATTGGGATATGCTTGCCTTTTATAAATGATAACCAAGTTAATTTATGACAGAGCATTCTGGTCAGGAGAAAAATTAAAACTCAGGTTTGTTTCTGTGATATATCATGAAGTCTCTCAGTACTTCTCAGTATTTCTCCTCTGTTGTCTTTAGCACTCCAGAACTTCAGCTGATGCTTTTTATACTCTCTCCTGCATTGGAACAGGAGTTGAAGCAGTGCAATGGTCCTAGGCCATCTACTCTTCAATAAAGTTATATTGGATTATGAAAAAACATGAACTAATCCCATTTAAATCAGTTTTGTCACTTCATGTATCCTGAAGATGAAATGTTACTATACACTTTAGGAAATTATGATTTCCCTCTTTAGATTTGAGCAACTACACTGTGGACAACTGTTACCTTTCAATTTCTATAGTGGTATTTATTTTCTTGGGGCAACGAAGCTTAACTCAGCCTTATACAAAGGGCCCAACATAAAGTTAGATTTTATCCCCGTGGCGGTGAAAAATCTGCCAGTGCAGAGATGTGATTACAGCTCAGTGGTTCACTTTATCTTCTGTCATTCAACACTGCAGAACGGGTGGTGTACACAATGTAAGGAATGAATCAGCTGCTGCTTTTGCTGACTTGGTCGAGGACAGTAATTCCTAGGAAAATTCTTCTGCCAGGTCTTGGTCATAATTTGCCAAAGGCTGGGAGGTTAAGGACATAGAGGGTTAAAGAGCAGTATGGATATCCTCTGTATTTACTTGTGTTGATTGTACACTTCAGTAGATTTATGACTGCTCTTAAATAAAGTAGCTTAATCTACTGAAGCCATTCAGACCTCCTCCTGTAATGAACAGATCTGAACAGCTCCAAATGGCTTAATTAAGGGATATATCTACATTTACAAATAACTTAATCAAGAAGAGTCATGCCTCCTGAAATTCCTGTTTCTCCACTCATTATATTGTGCTAGTATTAACTGTAGTGACCAATCTGGCAGATCCTTGGAGAGCTTCTGGCCTTTTGGAAAACATCCTAAGGTGCATATGGAAAATGAAGAGTTTTTAGAATCTCTAAAAAGTAAAGGTCTTGATGTCCCTGTAGCAGAAGGACACCTTTGAACAGTAACAGAGATATGGACTCTATGTTTCTTAGTCCTTCTTTATGCTCTCCATCCTGTTTGTTTTTTAGAAAAAAAGTTTGCATGGGATCATCATCATCTGCCAGCAGCTTAGCATAGGAGAACTGCATGGTAGATGAAAATTTATCTTTAGAGGACCGATTCTACTCTGTGCATCTTACATAGCTGCTGGTGGCTGTTTGTAGACTTTTATGTATCATGGTACTCTACAAATTTCACTGAATTTCACTGAATTTCACTGAATTTTAGAGTTGGAAGGGACCATAGAGATCATCTAGTCCAACTCCCCTGCTGAAGCAGGATTGCCTAGAGCTAGAGCATGTTACTCAGGACTGCATCCAGGCGGGTTTTGAAAATCTCCAAAGAAGGGGACTCCACGACCTCCCTGGGCAGCCTGTTCCAGGGCTCCGTCACCCTCACCGTGAAGAAGTTTCTCTTCATATTTGAGTGAAACCTCTTATGTTCCAATGGCACAAAGTCACATGAAATTCAAATTAAGAAAAATATATGTATAAACTTTTCATCACAGTTTATTCAGTTTCATGCCATAAAAAGGTACCCTTGCAAGTGTAGGTTACATGAGGTATAAATAACATCTATGATTACACTTTATTCAACCTACTCTTAATGATACTAATTAAAAATAGATTATAAATATCCAATTTAAAGTAAGATTATCAGTTATTTATTAAGGCACTTTAAAATTCATGTGTCATCTATATACAATAAAATATTTCGTTGCTCCTACATTTAATTTCTTGTGTTTATCTGATTCTCATTGTGTGAAGGAGACATTTGGCTCAATTTGCCCTCAGTTATATTACAAACACAAAGAAAAAAAAAATGGAACTCTAAGAAAGACCTAGATAAAAATAAAAGAGCCATGGCATTTTAGATTGTCTGGGATGGCAAGAAGTTTAAAAGAATAACCCACATAAATTTATGTTTAATTTTCAGATTTAATTGTGTTTGAGTTATGGGAATACATTTGTGATTCTGGAAGTAAATAGGCACTGTACTGTTAAAGCATGGTATGCAGTATTAGACAATCTTTATCTAATTTGTCTTGGTTATCTTGAAGGGAAAATATAATTACCAAGGGGTAAAATGTTCTCAGGCTAGATTCTGTAAGAATTCCACTATTTTTATATGTGACCACTGAAAAAAACAGTGCTTTTAAGTTCTGAAGGTGAAAAGAAAGTGTAGAAGCCAAAGCTTTAAAGCAACTGTTGCTTCTGAATTGACACCTAGGACAGCCTGAACAAAATTGGCTTTTACTCTTCCAGCTAAAGAGAATGGTGTGCCCAGGCCGAGCATGAGGTGAATTAACGCAGCGTTGTGTAGGGAAGCTTGCATTTTCCCTCACTGCCTTATCTGCAGATAAAAAAAGCAATTGTTTTTGTTGCTAAGGATAGCAATCCCATGCCTTCCGTACAATCAAAAAGGAAACCATCACAATAAATAAAAAGAAATGGGTTGAAGAGCTGAAAGAAACGTTTCATCCAGTCATACTATTTATGAAAGCTGACAATTTGTAATGGGTGTTGGCAACAGAAAGGTGCAATTACTTCTTTCTCTGCTGCTGGGCCGTGGCACGGCTCTGCCTGCAGGCAGCCTGGAAGCTGTGGGGCTGGGGGGGCTGGGAGAGGTCCCGTCCTACCCACGCTCTGATGGTTGTTGCCAACAGGTAGAAAATGGCAGACAGGAGACGAGGTGCCACACACAGTACAGAATAAGTGTTTACATACACAACTACCCGTGAGACTCACAGAGGAGGCGGGGTGTGGGGGGAAGGTACCTACAAAACGCCATTCATGCCTCTGATGATAATTGCAGCACCAGCAGCATCTTTACCATTGCTTTTACCATTACTAGAGGGCCTCAGTTTTAATTTCCAGTTTAAGTTACAGAGTATTGTCATATCACAGGGACTAGAGTTTCAGAAGCTTTAACTATTTTTTTAACAACGTGGTTTTCTTGGCTTACTTCAGAATCACAGAAAGAGTAAGCTTGCAAATCTCTTAATAAGGCAATTACATGCAGACAAAGATTAGATCTCATAGCACAATAGATTTTTGCTATATTATTCAGTATCTTTTTGATATTCCACTGTCACTAGACAAAAGCTCTGAATAGTAATGTGACAAGTCTATTCAGAAGACAACAATACAAGATTCCTTAATTGTGCTCACTTGTATGCCACACAAACCTGCACTTAATTTTCCTGCCTGTTTTGAAAATGTGGAAAGAAAATACTATTTAGATTCAACAGTGCTTTTAGTGCTTTATCTGTGAAATCTGCATTTTGTATTTGTAAAATGAAAATGTTGAGATAGTCAATCACTTAATTTTTCCCATACAGTGAAAATCTTACAATCTCTTGATTCAAAATGTCAATCTTAATATAGAAATGAATTTCTTCTTATTAAAAACGGAAAAATAACAGCAAAATACAGACTGCAAAAGGGAGGCTGTGTTGTTTTCAATACATGGAGACTGTAACCTCGTGTTTGTTTTCCCAATGTCTGTGTGACAGATAAATCAAGAAAGACATGGGAGTATATTTTCATGCCATAATTTATTTTGTAAATGGCATTATATAAGTAATAACATTTTCACATTTTTTCTTGATAAAATGATGTGCGTTAAAGAGCTAATTATCATTATTCCTAGATTTTAGAGGCAGGCTGAGGTAGAAGTGTGATGATTTGCATGAGGCCATGTTCTGTGTTGACAGCAAACCAAAGATTAAAATCAGTGCTGCCTGGATTCCAGTGTATATCCCTATGCACATGGGAAAATGTCACAGGATCTTCCAAACAGAGATGGAAAACTCTGCCACAAGTTAACTTCTCACTTCACAAAGACAAAGCTTTAATCTATATTATGTATTAATCCCAAATGTATGAAGACATTCTGGACCCCTTTCAGAGGACGTGAGAGATATTCACCAAACAAGTAGTGATGATATTTTTTATTTCAGTCACACAAATGAATAAATATGCATAAATCTATGTATACGTACAAATACTACATTATCATAAAAAAACCCCAACAATTAAGTTTTCACTTGTTTGCTCTTATCCCATAGAGGGATAAGTTCTTGCCTGTGGGAATCTATTGTAGTGGAAAGATAACTTTAATTAATTCCATATTTAGTGCAGTAATACCTTTCTGTTTCATTGCTCTTGTTCAGACTATGGATGTTCATGCTTATTGTTTATTCAGAAATTTTCAACAATGAAGGACAGAAAGTCCTCCATTGGTCAAATATAACCAAGACCTCAAGAAAGAAAGCAATATACTTTACTCAGGTTCATGCTCAAGCTTTGTCTGTGAGTTTAAAAATTTTACTTCTGTAACAGATATTAAAATTGCAAATAGAGTGCATGACCTTTATTGCCAAAGGTACTGTTATTTTTCAGTAAAAGTGTAATTTTTCAATATATAATTCTATCTCCACAAAATCTAATGAATAAATAAATTCTTTATTGACTTTGGCTCAAACAGTAGGGCCACGTGATTGGACAAATAGCTAAATGTTGGCAGAAGAAGACTGAAAAGTCAAAAGCCATCGATTGTTTAAACTAAGAATTTCAGGGTATTGGGCAGGCTTTATATCAAGTCCAAACCCAGCAGGACAGAATTCCAGGTTTCTGTGAGCCTGATGAGCTGTTCTCCAATGTATTACATTTGATACCCCATTAGGATTTCAAATAGTATGTGAAAATTACAGAAACAGTTTATACAGAATTCCATTTTTTCACAATAGAGCACATGATATTTCTGCCTACCTTTTGCTTCTCCACCCAAAAGAGTGCTGCCTGCATTTTTCTGAAATTTTTATCTGCTGTACTGTGAAGCTACTGGAGTCACAGCAGCTAAAGATGGTCTTTGGGAGTCTATTTCCCATATTGTGTGATGGTATTGAATGAATCAAGAGCTGGAGGTGCAGGAGCTCTGGCTGAGCTCAGCCAGTTCAGGAGCAGTGTCATGAAACTGAGAGCAAGGAAGCATGACTGAAAAAAATATAGCACCGTGTGCATCTTGCACACTGCATCTGCCACATGAAGTCATGGTAAAATTAGAAGACTTTTTAAAAAATATTTATTCCCACCAATAAATGAAATCAATTAAGCATGGCAGTTCTTGGAAGTAAATAAAAAGATGCTGTTCTGTCTCCACATGGGTATCCCTGTTTATCCCATGGGTATCTTTCTGTGCTTGGAACCCCTGAGCTCCTCCTGAATTTGGAGTTACATTTTACAGACAGTGCCAAAGCCTTGCCATAGAACTTTTAGTTCCAGCTGTAGTGGGGAAATAGTGCAGTATGTGAAGATACAGAATATAATCCTGACCATGCAAATATTCAGGGTTAGATTGTGGAGTTGGATCTCTGTAAACTAGTCCATTTGCAAGGTGTAGAAGTGTTTACTACCATGAGCAATCCCATTGATTTGACTTGACTGGGGTCATGAAGACAGTCAACATTAAGCTCTTTACAGTGTGTTACTGCAGGACTGAGCCTTATGTAGAAAGACTATAACAGTCCTTGCAATTAACACACAATGTTAAATTCAGTTTTTGTGTATCAAGGAAGAAAGAATGTGCTGGAATTGAAAAAGCATTAATGTTTTTTTTGTGTATAAGCTGTTTTTTGTCGTGACTACTGAAGATTAAACTGGGTAAATTACAGAAAGATCTAGTTCCAAATGATAATTACAAATCTACTCCCAAGCCTGCAGCCGTGTATTAGATATCTTTTTGCATATAGTCAATTCAGAATAGCCCTATAGGAACACATCCTACTCCTGAACAATATCATATTTTAGGAACACACAGATGACACCTGGGAACTCTGCTAGTTTTTTACACTGACATGATGTGTATATTTTAACCTGTAGGCAACCTGTTCGCTAAACCCAGATATCCTCACCATTCTTTTCCCTGTTGGCTTCTGCACCCTGCTCCCCACCTTTGTGCACTTGCTATTGTAAATGTGTTGTTTATTTTGCTTTGAATGCAGAAAGTGGATTTTTCAAGATGCTGTAAAGAGAGTGTTTCATGCAGAATCGAGGAAATGAGCCAGGTGCAAAGAGATATGGTGGCAGACTCCTGCCCACCAGGTGGATCGAAGGGGGGTGTTTCTTCATTGTGGGGTGTCCTCACTGACCTCAGTGATCATAACTCTTGACTAAGCATCATACTGGCTGCATAGTGCAGCCAGCAGAGGCGGCTCAGCTTCTTTGAGCTCCTCTTGAGATCTCCTTGAACTTCTGGGCTCTTTATATAGGATCGTCAGGGGATTTTCAGGATCTGTCCGAGGTCTCCAACTGCAGCCAGGCAAGGACAGAGATAAGCCTAAGGTAAGGGTACCTCTATCATCTTCTCATGAACTATATCAGCTGTCCTTGATGAAGGATGCTTGCAGCCTTTGCTCTAGCTGACTTCTGCTTAGACTGGGTCAAGCACCCTTCTAGTCCATGCTAAAAGAGAGGCCTATGTAAGAGCCAGCCTAAATCGCAGCTGAAATGGGCAGCAGTTTGCACAGCAGCGCACAAAGCAGAGGCCAGCAAACTTACTTAGTCCTGCATACCCAGCCCTAGCTGTTGTGGTCACGTGCCCCAGGGCAAGGTTTCCAGCAGCCTATGGAGGTTGTTCCCTCACTAAGACTCCTGGACCCAGAGAGAGCTTCAGAAGAACGCATATCTGCAAGTCTGAGGCCACTGGAAGTGCCTGAGGCCTCTTGCTAGTACTGGGGCACATGCTCTTCTGGCCTGCAAGAAGTGTGCAACTGCTGAGGAGCTGTGTCACCAAGTAAGGAGCTGTGCCACCAAGTGAAAGAACTGTGGGAGGAGATCAGCAGATTGCACAGTATCAGAAAGGATGAGGAAAAGATTGAGTGGCTCCTCTCCAGGTTCCTGCAGCTTCAAGGGCCCAAATCTCCAGCAGTAGTGGAAGGGCAGGAAGCGTTTCTGCTTATGAAGTTGGAAAGTGGAAACTCTAACCATGATGAAAGTTGAAAGCTGGTGACTTCTCACATCAGGAGGAACCCTCCTGCTCCGTGTCTCCAGTGGCTGTGCCTGAGCTGCTCTGATGAGCTGGTGAACCAAGAGGAAGTTGCTAGTGGTAGTGGCAGGAGATTCCTTGCTGGAGGGGACAGAAGTCTCCATTGGCCAACCTGATTTTTCATCTAGGGAAGTTTGCTCTTTGCTATGGGCCTGCTTTTGGGACATTGTGAGGAGTCACTAGGGATGGTGCAGCTCTCAGACCATTACCCTCTTCTGCTTTTCCACCAATGACAGTGATGCAGTAACCTGGGAAGTATCAAATGTGACTACAGGACTCTTGGGACAGTGGTCAAGGGCACGGTGGACTAGATCATGTCTCCTTGGTCCTGCTGGTGAGGCGGAAGGACCTGAGGAGAACTGGGTAGATCTTGTAGTTCAACAGTTGGTTGCGCACCTAGTGTTTTGCAGCAGGGTTTTGGCTTCTGTGACTATGATTTTTGAGCATCAACAGCTGCTTGGAAGAGACAGGGTCCACCTGAATGAGTGGAGCAAAAGCACCTTTCCCAACAGGCTGGATAACCTAATAAGGAGACCTTTATGCTGGGAATGATGGAGGAAGGAGAGTTTCTTCAACAAATAAGTAGGGATGAGGAAGGTCATGGGAAAAGAAGAGACATAGCAATCAATGAAAGAGGGTTGATGTGGAATCCCTTTGAGCATAGATGCATATATAGGAAAGTGCCGAATGGCTAGCCTCATGTGGAAAAGCTTATGCTCTTTCATAGTTGGGGCTATATCTTAAGTGCCTTTACTAATGCATGCAACACAGGGAAAAGGCAGGAGGAATTAGAAGTCTGTACACAGCTGCAGGGCTGTGAACTCACTGGGATCATGGTTGTACAACTGGAGGACTGCCATATGTGGATATGGATGCTTGAGGAAGGACAGGCTGGGAGGGTGAGAAGGCGGAGTTGCTCTTCATATGAGAGAGCTGCAGGGAGGTATGAAGGTCTACTTTAGGATGGGTGATGAACCATCTGAGAGCTTGTACATGAGAATTAGTGGGCAGAAAAACACATACCTCTGCGTGTGTGACCATTTTGTGAAACACCATATCCCCTCTATTCCATGCCATACCTCCTCTCTACTCTGCTCTGGTGAGATCCTGCCTGGAGCACAGCATCCAGTTCTGGGGTCCTCAGCACAAGAAAGACATGGACATGTTGGAGCAGGGAGGGCCACAAAAATGATCAGAGGGAACACTTCTGGAGCACGTCTTCTTTGAAGAAAGGCTGAGAGAGCTGGGGTTGTTCAGCCTGGAGAAGAGAAGGTTCTGGGGAGACCTTTTGTGTGCTTTCAGTACTTACAGGAGGCTTATAAGAAAGATGAAAGCCTTTTTACCAGTGTCTGTAGTGACAGGACAAGGAACAATGGTTTTAAACTGAAGGAGAGTAGACTTAGTTGGACATAAGGAAGAAGTTTTCTACAATGAGGGTAGTGAGACACTGGAACAGGTTGCCCAGGGAAGTTGTGGATGCCCTATCACTGGAAGCATTCAAGGTCAGTTGGATGGAGCTTTGAGCAGCCTGATCTATTGAAAAATGTCCCCTTTCATGGCACAGGAGTTGGACTAGATGATCTTTAAAGATCTCTTCCAAGCCATACCATTCTGTGATTCTATGATACCTCATGTGCTTTCATACTTGTGAAAGCACATGATTTCAAAGCACCTTCTTATTGGCTGCCCATCTCCTTTGGACTAGGAAGTGCTTGTATATAAAAGTATATACATTTTTACATATGTGTATTTGTGCACACATATACTGTATATTTATAAAGGGCTAGAAAAATATATTTTTTTTCTTTGTGCATAGACACACATTATGTGTGTATTTGTTTATGTTCATGTATAGTGTATTTATACATGTATAGAGAACTGATGAACGAACATGAGAAGGACAAAGCTGAAGTGATGGGGCTCCCTCTGCTCCTTGTCTGGGAAACAAACTGCACCAGCGCTTGTGCAGAGAGGAGGCAAGACGAGTAGATAACCTTCCTTTGCAGCAAAGAACCATTCTTTGGATTGATAGCCAACAAGCTCAACTTATTGTGAAAACACTCTAGAAGGAATTTTTCTGCTAACTTTGGTAGTTTTCCATCAAGGCTCCTTGCCTTCGAACCTCAACCAAATACTAAATTTTAATGCTGAGACTTCCAGCAGCAATTTTGAAGTGCCAAGCAGCAAGGCAGAGTTAGGGACATGCCTCAGCCATCTGACATAATGACGAGTGGTGATATAAGCATACAAACCTGACACTGTAGACTAACAAAGGGAACAAGAAGGTGCATAAAAAAGGGAAGTAGACCATTTCATGAAAGGCAAGTAGTGACTTGCTTTCTCACTGGAAAAAATAAACCACCATAAAAACTAACCAACCAACCAAAATCCAGAGGGGGTGTGGGAATGATGTTGTCCTTTTAAAAACTGTAAAATGTTTAAAAACGTTTTTCTAAAGAAATGGAAACATGGGGTTCATCTACTCCTGACATAGGGCTTATTCTAAGGTTTTGTAATAATGTTAATAATTACAGCTTCAAAAGACAAGTGTCTGCCTGTCCATATTGTCAATCCAGAATAAATGCAATAACATTTAAATGTCAAAACATTTCTTGATTTCTTATTTTCTATTTCTGAGATCTGTAACTACAATTACCACAGAAAAAGCCAGACTTTGCCAAAAGGGGATAGAAAATTATAGTGCTCCTTTTATAGTGATTAGTAATTCCAGGTCTAATAAATAACAACAAGCGCAGGTCAGTATTTAGATCTAATCTTAAAGTATTTTTTTTGGATCTGCTTTTTATATTTTTGAGGGTTTCTGATAACTATGAGGCTTTAATGTTGTTACAAGAAGCTATTCTTAAAGCTTCTGTTATTCTTTCTATCTTAATGCCTTCTTTCAAAAGTAATGACTAAACATGTGCAGTAAAATTATACCCTTTTCTTATAATCCTGTAATCTAAGTGATTAAAACAGTATTTTAGATCATCGTTACATTCAGATTAAGTAAAGACAGACTGTCCTCTGGGAGCTTGTTTTATTTTCTATTAGATTCTTTAAAATGCCATTTTTTCTCTTTCCAGACAATAATAGCTAAGCTATAATTTAACAGCTTTAACTAGAAGACGTGATTCAGTTGTTGACCGTTAGGCATGGGCTAGCCAGCCAAAGTGTGGGCTGACTGTGTCTGTGATGACGAGACATCTTGTGGATGTGCAGAGGCTTTCCCGTCACTTGGCTCGTCATTATCTGCTGGTCCACGTTGTGCTGCTCTCTGTTCTGCTGCAGGATGAACCACTGCTGGGAGTACCACTCCACACAGAATGTGAGCTGATATCTGGCTAGAACCGTGTGAACTAAAGATAAATATGAAGATGAAAAGATTATAAGAATGCTGTGAAAATGACTAAAGCATATGAAAGGCTTATATGGAAAGGCTATTCAAAGAGAAACTCCAAGCACAAGGGAAGACCAGAGGAATTCTCTCACTGCTTTGCTGGTATTTAGACTCCAGCTGGTGGGAGCACTAATTCAGCGAGCTTGCACCATTTCTCACTGTAATAGAAGCTCCACTGTTATTAAAATCAATTGCATTTATGGTGCAGAAATCTATCCACCCCTACCCTGCACCCCACACCCCTGTAATTTTTATTTCAGTGTCCTGAAATCTAGTCTTATCAATGCAATTATTAAATGGAGCAAGCTTTAGGGGTCCTTTAGCTGGACTCTGCACAGGGCTGTGGAAGACACCTGGAGGCACTTCTCTGTAATGGTAACTTTAGGCTAATGCTTTTGTGTAGCATTTTCTGGAAGTTGTAAAACCTGATGAGGTTTGACTCTTCATTCTCTTAAGAGAGTAATGATTTTACAGTCAGGACGTTGATATAATGATGCCATCAGCTTCTGCATAATTGCTGAAATTTTTAGACACCACCAGAATTCCCATTTGACAATCATTTACAATTTTTCTAGGTAAAAGCTAAGAATCTACTGTGCTAAGATAGGTCTGCATACAATATAATTGGACACTAACACAGGTGGATGAGGGTGGTGAAGTAGCAATGGCGGACACTAGCTCAAAGCTTTCATGACTATGCTTAACCACAGGAAGAAGGATCACTGGTTGGCTGGAGCCAGCAAACGGTCCCAGAAAAATATTCAATGATTCTGATTATTGTGTGAGAACCTGTATGGAAAATGGCTATCACCATGACAGTATATAGAAATAACATGCCTCTGTGTTCTTGCTCAACTTTGAGAAAAAGCTGTCACTTCTCATGGCCAGTATTTCTACAGTATATATATGGAAACCCTGCTCTTATTGTATTTATCTGCCTGTTGCATTTATCTGATGCAAAAAGATGCTTCTAGCTACGTTGTCTGAACATGCCTCATATTACAAAGGAAGGAGTCATTGGCAAAGGCTTAGCCACCTCCTCTTTTCCAAAATGAATCAGTCGTACCCACCACTGTGAATTCCACAGATTAGTACAATTGTCAGAAAGATGTGGATGTATCAATGCCCTACAGTATCTGATGCTTTGTACAGTTCTCTTTAGCATATCCAACTAATAACTACATACATAAGATCTGAACAAAGAAGCTTTGTTCAGCTTCTTGTTTTTAAATATTTTTTTTTCGCGTGTTGTTTCTCCATTTCCAGGACTATCTCTTCTCTGGGAGATTTGAGCTCAAGTCTTTTGGAATAACATTTCCCTGGACAAATCTCTTGATATTTTTATACCTCAGTTTCCCTGACTATGGAACAGAGAAAGAATTTCTTTTTACTTTGGCATGCAGATAGAAAATACTAGGTAAGTTACTCTGTTTGATTAGTCTGTAGTTTTTCATTCTCTGACAATCAGTGTTACCGTTAATTCAATACTTTCTACTTTCATTTTCATCTTGGACACCCTAATTGCATAAAGCTGGCATCCTCTGCTGGTTTAGATAAGAAAGGATCTTCCATCTGGAAAAACACAGTACAGCCACCAACCCATCAAACAGGCTGCTTCTTCACATCTAAGCCATCCATTTTCATTTAGTCATTTTATAAATAGTTTCCTGTTTGACATTGAGATATCACTTATTTTCTCTCCTAAAGTACACTGGAATTTCATTTTATTTTGTGGTACCTTCTGAGATCAGCCGATATAGAGAGCTGAAGTCTCTGAATTTTCCATTGCTAGCTCAATGGAGTGCATAAAAACTGGCCTAAGCAGCTTACCAGCCCTTTGGCCTCTTATTTTAGCCAACTGTAATATTTTTTATTGTTTTAATTGAGTTAGAAATGAGTCACTCTTCAATAGTCAAGTTAAAGGACAGTGATTTTCCTTTATCTTCCTGAAATGTCGGATTTTTAGCTTTTTTCATCCCAGGAAGACATAAAGTGATTTTGTAGCTGCTGTTATAGACATGTTCCTATTTCTATTAAAATGATTATCAAACACTTTGGGTTCCTGCCTGCATTAGCTGAAGCTGATATGAAATCCATATCCCTTGCCCTTGCTGACTGATTGCTGAGTCTGGCTGCTATTACAGACACCCAGATCTGACCCTAACTATTCCTTCTTATAGTGTTGACAGCCCTCTAACACCTCTGTGCTTCAGCACACCCCTCTGCTTCATCTTCTGAGGCAGCGCTGATCTAATGGAGGCTCACAGGATGCTGGTGCAAAATCATGCCTGTGCAGAGGAAATCTCTCCCTTCTTGTCTCCAGCTTGTAGCAAGGCACTGATTCCTGTATTTGCTCTTGCTCTTGACTACCTGCTACAGTGCAGTGTGCACATAAAGAGTTTGTCAAGAAATAAAAGTAAAAAAATAACCTATTTTTATCCTAGAAAAGTCTGGCTCCTGACACCAGGCGTGTTTTTCTTTCCTTCCTCTCATTTTTCAGTCTAACTCCTGCTGCTGCAGAGAAGCAGCTGTGTTCATCCTCATGGGGCTGTTTCTGTTAGGCTCTGGAAACAATCAGATGCAGACTCATGCTGATCACCTCTTGCAGGGTGGTCTGCACTCCTCAGAGATCACGGGTATTGCACTGGGCACGAGAGATTATCTTAATTTTATTACTACTGCAAGTCAAAAAAATCATGCAAATTTGGAAGCTGCTTTGTAATGGCAAGGAGTGAGCTACACCAAGCAGGTGGAGAGACCTGCTATGCTGCATCACAAAAGAGCAGTAATACTTGAAGTCCTGTGGGGAAGGGAAAAAATTGCCTTGCCACCTCCAGCAGTACGGTTCATTTATTACAGCATATTCCTTAATCTCTCCAACCGTAAACTGCTGTGGCTGCAGCAAAATGACAAACCAGCTGCTGATCCAAGTCTTGCCGATAATATGAAGCCTGAGGGCAAGGTTCACAGGAGCTTTCTAGACAGTAAGAGTTCCAGGCTCCTACTGTGCCTTCATCTTTCGAGATCACCTGCCTGAAAGAGATCTAGGACAAATCGGATGAGCATCATGCCTTGTTTCACATAAAGATAGCCAAGGAACAGCAATCTATGAGAAAATATGCCTTTCAATTTACCTCTCCCTCTCCAGCTTGCATAAGTGAATAATTGTAATAATTGTGTTACAGTGTAATTGAATTTTTGAGTTTTTTATATATATTTTTTTTTTAATCTCCAAGCTATTGTCTATCCTTTAAGCTATTTAGATACAAGCTTCTCCTCTGTAAGAACACGACACAAAGACTAGATGGCTCAAAGCTCACTTGCTGCAAGATTTCCGTTGCCGATGTACCAATAAGAAAGAATGCATGTCCTTAGTTCTCAAAATAACTATACTCTCTACCCCAAAAACTTGCCTGCCTTTCAGGGCCCAGTACTACTTGTGCAGTAGATGCAAGGGGGGCTCATACAGCAACTGTGTTGGACAATGATTGGATGAGCACAAGTAAACATCACATTGATTGGTCAAACTCTGGTTCAACAGGAACTATAAATTCTGTTATACCCCACTGCAATTAGGGACCCCTCACCATTGCAAAGGCCTAAGAATCGCAGATCAATGGGATGCCATTGACTCCAGAGGACCATCGAGCTGTCGTGTGGACCAACCATGGTGGTGATATGCTATTTCTGGAAGCTCTCCAAAATTCTTTTCCTCCTTTCCTATACCTCTGCCTTTTCTCTATCACCATTTAGCGTCATTTTTAGGCAACAATAGTAAAACTATAGTAAATGACCTCTGACCTCCTTTGTGTCTTAATTGTGCCCCCAGAATCATTTCGAAACCCCTCCCAGACCAAAAATCAGACTGGGACCTAACATTGTTCCGAGGTCACGGTTACCTGAGGTTACAATGACAGAAAGGAGAATATTGCTTGCTAGTAAGAAAGTTTGATACATTTAGCAGTAGTTCATGGATCTCTCTGGTCCAAGCAGCAGCATGACATTGTGTGGCAAGTTAATAATTCCCAAATAAAGGCCAAAGTACAGCAGTCCAACCAGTGTCATATTCCTTGGGGTTCTACCGTCATTATTAGTACCATTCATGTACTTAGTCCATAACCTGCTATATGGCATCTCACCTCTACTATGAAGATGTGTTTGTGATTCATTGAGAAACAGTAGAAAAAAATTTAGTACAGACATATAAACATGTACACAAAGTACAGACTTGTGAGTATCACTCTTCTTCTAAAGAGGCAAATGCTTTACTGCTCAGAAAACTTATGTTGACCTGAATACCCTGGAGTTGATTTAATAACAATAATGACAAAGTCCCAGTAGTTTAAATCCTTAGAGACATGGCTCCTCTTCTACATCTAATAATTGCACCTGGACCATATATTGTCAGGTGCTTTCAAATTATGTAAGTAATGTGCTTCACTTAGAAATTTCTTCCAATATATTGCAGAGGTACTTAAATCAACCGTATTGCAAAATTTCCACTTTTCTTGATAAACATTTCCTAAGGCAAAAAATGCACAATTTCCACTTAAAGAAATGGAAGAAAAGGGAAAATTTTTGAACATTTGAAAGGTTTGAAAATATGAACATATATACAGCACTATGAAAGGACTGTGAGAAACCCAATTTTAGTATTGGTTTTTTTTGGTTTTGTTTTGGTTTTTTTGCATGATTCATAAAGCCAAAAAGTCTTTTGTGACTTAATTTATACTTTTAAAATGCTTTCATAGACTATACCTGGGTAGATGTTTTCAGAATTGTAGCCTAATATATCTCATCTGTGTGGTATCTTTTGCCCTTAATGTTCCAGGAAGTTATAAGCCAAAACAGCAGAAATCTCTTATATTCTGGTACAGATAAAGCCCTTTCAAGAGCACATCTGTACTGCTACTGTTTTTAGTACCTTACTCAGTAATGTAAAGGTTAGGTAGCTGACCTTTTAGGTATTTCTTATTATTGTTAGCTGTTTCTTCCAAATTGGTTTGACCTTGTCTAACTGCCCAAAGGTTAATACCAATCCTGAAGTACCTGAAGCACAGATTACTTTTATGCTACTTAAAGTTGCAAAAAGGTTGTAATTTCAAGGGTGATCCTCTCTAATTTGATGCTACAAAACAAACCCAGGATATCATCAATAACTATTTTTTTCCCTCTACAGTATTTTGAACATTCTGTTTTGCAGTACTGTACTTTTAAGCTTTGACAGGAGATAAAAGAACAAGAGTGGGGCATGCCTCATTGTGAAACAATGCAGTGTGTTTTGAAAGGAGGCAGATCAATAGAGCTATTTATTTAAGCTCACAGACTAGTTTAAACTAAAATGATTCACAACGCACGTTAGAGAGATCCAGCTTCCATTCTCTCTAGAAAAGACATTGCTGCTCTCTTTATTACGAAATCCTTATCTTCAAAAGTTTAAAATGCAGTAGGTTAAAAAAAATACAAAAAAGGAGGTATTTTTGGCTCTGCTCTGTCTCTTTAAATGTGAAGTTTAAATGAAGATCAAACAATAGAATATCTCTCTTTATGCCAACAAGCAATGTGTGAGGAAGTGGCCCCTCTACCTCCTGTGCTGCTTCAGAACTGGACCATTGGTACCATCACAGGGAGGAGAACAAGCAACTTATGGAACTGTTCATGTCCCAGAATCCCAGAAAATGAGCTTTTTATTTTTATTTTTTAAAAAGTTTTTAAAATGAATATATTTTGTTCATTTGTGTGTGTCAAACACAGATGCATTAAAACTTAAATGCAGACACCTTATATCCCAGCTAAGTCCTTGAGTTTTTTCCCCTCTCTAGTTCAATTCAAGTAAAAGAAGTTTTTAAAACCTCTAAAAAGCTCCTCCTACAGGAGCTTTTGCTATCAGCATTATGCAGTATGTGTGCTGTGGGAGACAGCTCTCAGCCTGATACACAGACCTTCAGGACCAGGGAACTCTGGTGGCTTTAAAAGACTGCATAGCCTGGCTTCCCCTCTGGTGTGTGCTCAGGTTTCTTCCCTGGATGGGATTTGGGATGTAGCTAGGGTATAACACAGAGAGCCACAACACGAAGATCTCAAATTGGAGCACAGCTGCCCTGCACTGCAGACAGAGCTGCTCAAGGTCTATGAGATATCCTGGCCCAGAAAGTGAGTATATGGCACCATTCTTTGTAGATGCTGTTCAGCAAGCAATTAATGAAGGCTGCTCAGATACCTTTTTGTTTGTCTTTTCATTTGCTCTTAGCTAGGAACATGTCATCCTCTGCTGCAGAACCGTTTTTTCCAGCTAGCACGCTGATTACGTCCCTCTTGGGTGAAACACTTGGGTGTGATTCACCACTGCTCTTTTCCTGCAGCAGAAACAGATGGGAAGGTAGGCAGAAGAGTCTGTGAGTGTGATTGCTTTTGCTTATGCCATCTCAGGATTATCACAAGAGTGACTGGTCTTTAATCTTCTTCAGATTTTGTAGCAGTCAGGCACTGGTCAGGACATTGGAAAGCCTTTGGTAGATATCTCTCTCATCTGTGGATGCCTGCATTACTAGGAGGAGCTCACAGCATGTCCTGCAGTGGTGAGGATGTGAGGAGTGGAAGATTAAGCTGAACTATTTACAGGTAGTAATCCCAGTGGTAAGAAAAGATGAAACAAGGAATGGAGCTAAGAGCAGGAGTTATCTTCATTGGACCTCCCAGCCTCTTTATCTCTTGCCTCAGTTGTTTGTTTGGTATTTTTTGTGCATTTCTCCTGTTGATGTCTCTGTCATAGGTGGCATTCCACATCTGGGAATCAGCAACGACAGCAAATGCAACCAGCAGCACTAGGAACCAATGACTGTGCTCCAGTTTCCATGTAAAATGATTTTTATCCCTCCCCATCTTCACTCAGTCATCTTAACAAGGCTCAGGAATGATGAGTCTTCCTGACAAATGATTCCCCTTGGAACTCATCACAATCTCATTGCTGGGTCCCTTTATCAGATTAGTAGCCCTAACCTATTCATCAATATAACAACAGCTAAGAAGATAACTAGAAATCTGTTCTTTTCCACTCTGAATTAAAAAAGTAATATTTCAATAGTTTGCTGTGCTTGTACTGTTGTACGTTTGACCAAAAAAGACAGGCAGCATCAATGCAAGACTGAAAAAGGGCCGTGGTGTTTAGAGGTATGACAGATGGCATATTATAACCTCCATAACCAAACCTCTTTACCTTCTATGTTCAGTTTTAAATGGGAATGCCTCCACTTTTACTATTTTATACCATAACATCAAAACAAATGTTCTAAAATACAGTTTACTCTTTAATAAAGAAGAGAAGTATGCAACAGTCCTTTTCAGCTCATCTCACAGCTGCAAATGTAAACTGTGGATGCTGGTATACAAGATATATTTTCTCATGTTTGCCAAAAAGAAGTAATTACATATGTCTTTGTTGTATGGCAGAAATAGCTGATTTCATCACATTATTATGAAAAAAAAGAATGGAAATGTAATCAAAATGTGTTTTATATTAATGTATGGGGGCTGTGGGAAGAACCTAAGTAAGATACACATTATTGCCCATGTCCCAAGCTGGAAACACAGTAAGAAAAATATTGCAGTATGGTTTCCACGACTACAATGAGCTGTGCTAGAAACTTCAAAGTGCATGCCATTCACTTGGATGGGTAGAGACATCTTGGTAGTCTCTGCAAACTTTCTGCCACAAGGGTTTTACCAGATACGCCAAAGAAGAGGAGCTACCACTGCTTTCCTTGTTCTGCCAATCCTGAAGAGGCAAGCCAGCACAACCGTGTGGCAGAAGAGGGAAAGAAGTTGTTTCGGGAAAATAAATAGATAATTTTTCCTTTGTGAATTAGCAGATATATGGCCAAACATTAGCAGATCCCTCTACTGCACTTTACTCAGGACAGCACCATAATTGGTAAGCATTTCCATACTTTTACAGTATACTTGAAGTATTGTGTACTGCAAACTCAGAGTCACCCAATGTCTCTTCCTGAATAGTGGAAACTCATTTCATATTTTGCAATATGCTTGTGTAGCTAAAATTACTTCTTTGAGTATGTGCAACTATTTCTCAGCATTGAGCTTAATTTGCCATTGTCCTGGCTCACTGCTGGGATTTGTTACCCTGTGTAAAAGTTTCCTGTGACCTATGTAGTTTTGTGCCATCTGTAGACTTTGTCATCTTACTTCTCAGAAATATCAATCACAATGCATCCTTTATAAATCTGCATTCTAATATCAGAACAAGTCAGATTTGGTGGAGAATCCAAACTACAGGTTTCAGTTTTACAATAAATATTGAATTCTACTTTATGGGTCTCAGACCATAATAAACTTTGTTAGTGAAAATGTTGCTCTAGACCATTACACCCTTCAAACAACTTCCAAAGGCTAGGAACCGTGTTTTTTAGTTCTGTTATCAATACATTGAAATAGTAATCATGCACAGAGAGAGATAAGGTCCAATTTCTGTTAGTTTGTCATAGAAGATAAGGCAGTTCCACATTTCTGTTTGGAAAATTTTGCGTAGCACCTGTCTCCCATGAAGGCCCATCAGATGTGACTAGGATGATGTAGGTGCTCAGCAAGAAGCATCAGATGGTAAGAAAATTTAGACTAGTAAGATGGCAGAAAAGGATGACAAACTGCTGGAAGATGGATGTGCATCAAAAAAAAACCATCAGGAAAGCTAGTCAGAAATAATGTTTTGTCTAACACATTCTTTTTCTTAAAAATACAGAAGTTTTCATATCATTGGAGACGTCATAAAACTAAAACAACAGAACTGTGAGCTTTGGTCACTTACTACTAGATAAATCCATTCAAGGGTCCAATAGCAGAGTGGAAATCCTTGTTAGGCTTCCCAGTCCCAACAGGGAACACAATTGTGCATGGACTTTACCTTCTCTTGGCAGAAAGAAAAGCAGAAATGCTGCATTTTCTCTGTCCTCACTATGTCTATTTTGTAGATAAAGAACATAATTTTCCCGAGATGTTAACAGAGCACTACCCACAAGCTCACTGATATTGTATTGAGGGAGAGGGGAAGAAAAAATGTCAATTCAGCATGACAAAGTCCTATATTTCTTAGTATTCCTAATGCTCTGAGTGGCAGGCTATAGAGGCTTACATTAATTATATCAACCTTGAAAAGAAGTGCAGTAAGAACATGAACTTAGTTGTCTTTATCTGAACAATAATTCCAGATCTCAAGTCCTTCCGTCTTTCTGTGGTAAACTTTAATACACTTACTGTGTCTCTTCCTCATACTCCCGTGCAGACCAGATCGAATTTAACAAATGCATACAAAGAATGACAGCTGACACTAATTTAATGTGCAGGAAGTTAAATCCAATCACAGCTCCTAAGGTAATGGAGATGATAAAAGTATGCAGAACTCTGAAGAAGTAAAGAGATTAAATGAGGTTACACAGCTCCTTCATCTATAACTGCTAGAAAGCTGCAACAGTACTTTAGATAGTACTTTAGGCTCTAGAGCCTGAAGGGATTTTTAATAAACCAAGTAAGCACAGTAGTCTAGCTGATTCAATTGTCCTGCAATCCCTCAAGCTGCTAGGCTCCCTCATGAAAGACATTCAGCAAATACTACCAAATGCCCCTGTCCTCACCCATATGTAGTGCTGACCACACAGGTCCTATGAACTTCCCTGAATTTCAACTAACTGTTAGAAGCACAGTCAGCCATGTTTTGAATAGGAATCTTTAAAAGCATGATAAAACCAAATTGGTGGGTCCCTGGGGAATACACGCCAAAGATTTGAAAAACATTTGATTTAACATCTGTAGATGAAAGTGGTGGAGTAGCAGTTCCCCAGAGAGGCTACTATGGCCAGCAGCTGATGGTAACTAACAGGAGACTGCAGCTGGGGCCTTTGCTGGCTGAGCCCTGTAACAACCCTTCTCTGTAGGGTGGCAGGATTAAGGATAAGGCTAAGATAATGGAATTTGTGCATGCCTGGTCTGCTTGCTCCGCCTGACCAGAGCACTGATATCACTGCGACAGCTGCCTTCTCAACACTCTCCCCTTGCAGCAAATGGTGAGCCAGTCTGTCAGCTGCATATGTATGCTTAACAGTGACATATTGGCAATTAGGGAGAGAATGATTCACATTTGTACTGTATACGGGTAAATAGTTCATGAGATACACAAGCATGAAATGTAAGGGTAGAGGAGTCTTGGTGCAATTCAAGGCAGTTTTAGCAAGATATGTTTTTCCTTTTACAAGAGGAAAATGTGAGTTTGAAATTACCATATTTATTTTAATTCTTGGAGAAGGTTTGTAATGTTCACTGCTTAGAATTTTGATTAAAACAGAAATGCTGGCTGGTTAACAGTAATTAATAACTAACCATTTATTAAAATAATACAATACAGATGAAAGATGCTAAATTTAAGTATTAACTTTGGAAAACCTCAGCCATGGATTCTATCATTGTAATAAAAGTTTGAAACATTAGTGGCATTATTCAACTCTAGACCAGGGCCAGGCTGGTGGCTTGCTACCATTTGGCACATAAGTGCTTCACAAAACAATAATAAAACATTTATTTCAGAATGGGAGTTAGTTAAACAATGGTTGTCATTGTAAGTCAGGAGAAATGGCATCTCAATCTCACATAAAGTCTATAAGAAAAGATTCAGATTTTTTTTCTTTCTGAAGTGTTTTGCTCTCCTATGGAGCTGGAGATTGGCTTGTGAAAACTGGTATATGGGCTCAGACACAAGAAAAAGAGAGAAAGTGGGTTTTTTCTGTATCAAATAAACAGACGCTGAGATTCAAAAAAATATTTTATGGGAAATTTAAACCAAAACCAGATTACAAAAGAAGCTAGAACAGCTACTTTTCAGTAGGAGGTAGTTCCTACCAAGTGAGAACATCCTTTGAAAGCATTTTACATCCTTCTTCAGACACCATTCACAATCCAGGTGAATTCAGCAAACCTCAAGGTTTAGATTCAGATTTACTTGAGTCAGTTTGCACTGTTAGATCCACTTCGGTAATTCACAGGTTCTGTTCTTGATATTAATCACACTGCCCCTTTCTCTGATGTTTACTGGTCTCATTCTCTATCCAGCTTCCAATTTGGAAAGAGCAGGGAAAACAAAACTAATTTTTTTTTCTTTACCCTTCTTAGGATCACCATATACAAAAAATGGAGAGAAAGAAGATATCCGTTTTTAAGAAGGATTCTTGTTCTCAGTCCCTTTACCCCAAATATTTCTGCAGCTTTGTTTGCTCAGGTACTATTACCATCCGAGGGAAAGAACATTGTGCCACAGTGGTGGTGGCAGCAGCAGGAGTTGGTGGTGTTGCTGTTACTGTGCTGCTGCTCCACCTGCCAGTCCTGCTCTGCAGGAGGCATGCTGCTTCTCCTGACACTTGTTCTCATGGGAAAAAAACAGGAAGAGCTTCTGCCTCTTAGCTAGGGAACTGGCAGGATTTTTTGGTGTCTATCTATACAGTGGAATCTATCTCTGAAGGTGCCAATTGGCTCCATTGGCTCAGTGGCTTTTAGTCTTCTTGTAGCCCCTAACAGTGGCTCTTCCCTGATCTCAGTAGATCTTTCAGCTCTAGTTCCACTTAACTTTTTATTTTCAACTTTTTTATTTTTTTTTGCAAACACTAATATGGAGAAGTTCCATTTCAGAAGCTGATTTTCCAAGTGATACGTCTTCTGTATTTATTTTCTCATGGTATTGTAATACACGATTTTTTTTCAGTCTTCTTTTTTACTTTAAAAATAAAAATGAAGTTTAATTGCATCTTAAAGATGCATTTTAGAAATAATTTATTCAGACCAGTAGAGAAAACAGCACTAGCTTTGGCAGCAGTAACAGGTAATTTTTAATGTATAGCTTGATGTTCACTATGAATTTTCAAAAACTAGGAGTATATAAGTCTTGCTTAATGCTTCCCTGGACTGTGATACACATCCTCCCCATTATAGATAAATGGAAGAACTATTTCTTTTTCTCTGGGGCTAACAATATCTAATTCTCAGTGACAAACTGTGAATGTGTTTTTGCAGAAATTAATACTGAGGCCGTGATCCCCACGTGTTTGCGCAATAACCTACAAGGTTGGGCCATGTTGTTGAGAGACACAGTTCATGAGGTTCAACTGGTTCAAACTAGAACTGAACCAATGCTAATTTTCAATTAGAATATTAAAGAAAGTCTTTGCTCCTTTCAGCATTTCTTGCTAATGGTGTACTGAAGTCCTCATGGAATATGCGTATTATGTCCAGACACAAGTCAAGTTGCAGAACCAAAGGATTTAAATGTACTTGTGCATCTCTACTACTATTTCATGCAGTTTTAGTAGAGAAAAAAAAAGAGTCATTTTGGCTTTAAACTTCCTTGCAAGATTTTAAAATATTGCACAGGAATGTAACATAATTTGTTTGTATCAGTCAAGTCTATTTCTCCTTAAATGTTGCATTTTCTAGTGAACTGATGTGTTCTTAGTTACCCCAAGGAGCTGTCATGATCTCCCTCTTAAGGTTTTAAAGGTCTTGAAGACCTTTCACAGTTGTAATTCTTTCCTTCTCCTTCCCTACCTTTTTACTCTGTCATTTTCAAATTCTACAGTGTCTAAATATGATACTGCAGAGACAAAATGTCACTGACATTAAGCACTCATCTTTTCACATTAAGCTTTTGTAGTTTGTAAATATGCTCTCTGGTACCTGGCTTTTGATATTAACTGACTTCTTTTCAAGAGAAGTATTGCATAGCAGTACAGTTCTCATTATTAGCTTTTCTCGTGGTACGTTCTGCCCCTTTCATGACTTGTCTTGCTCCAAGTTTTTTTTTTAAGACAGAAAAAAAGAAAAACTAAAGAATTTGACATTTAAGGATTGTAAGATCTTGTTTGGTAGTGTGAGGTATGACTTTGGCTACAGAGGGATACCTCTCCTCATGTAATTAATTCTTTTCCTTGACATTTCTGTCATCATGAGGCAAATTTGTTTGTGGTGCTTAACCTTTAAGCATGTTATGAATTTTCAGAGGAGTCATGCAGTGTCCAAAAGCAACTGCACAAAACAACATTCAAAGTCTCTCCCAACCTAATAATGAAATTGTGAAAATATTCTTTCTTTGTTTATCTTTCCTTCTTCCCTTCTTCTTTCTCTGTCTCAAGCTCCCCGAAGGCTGGCAAAGTCAATCAAAACCACCCTAAGTTTCAAAAGAATAGAGACAGGAATATCGTCTTGAAAGTGTCACATCATTTTAGCCCTCTCAGTGGAAGGTTTAAATATGGACTTTTCCTAAACTAACAAAAATTTATTTAGGCATTTAAAAGGATTTTTGCTGGTGTTAACGAGGGATTTTTTTTACATTATACATGTCATATTGTACCTATATCAGTCCAGCGCTGCCATCTTGTAGAATTTGTCTCAGATGCCAGAGAAACTATGAGTATGTGGGTGTAAGGGATATCTCAACATATTTATACAAAAATAGGCATTAACTGCATTATGCAACTTGGTACTGCAACTGACCCTAAGCAGCAGACACTTGGGTACTCACAAGGTGCTTTGCTTCCAGCAGGAGAACCCTATGTTTCCCTATAGAAGCCAAGCGCTATACACTTGAGTTCTACCTGACTACCTCCTAGAGAGAGAATAGGAAGATACACAGCAGAAGCCAGAAAGTAAACAAGTTAGATGAAATGTGGGAAAGCAGTCACAAAAAGTGGTTATTAAACAACTGCTGTCACCATATAATCCTTACAAAAACTGCCCCTGATTTATAATTTCACAGAGATCTTGCAGACCAGTAATTACTGAAAGTTCTTATTTAATGAAGGTGAGAACACATGGGAAAATTCCTGCTTATACTATTCCCACTGCCCCTCTCCTAGTGGAAACGTATGGCTGTGAATTCAGATATGAATCTCAGAGAGCTAGGTAAAAAGAACAGTTGAAAACAGATGGCAGCAGTTACAACTGGCATATTCCCAGTTGGTGGCTTTAGCATTTAGAAATGAGCATCTGTTCTTCTTCCCTATTGCAAAGTGGTTTTAACTCAGAGGTGTTAAAAATACGTAAGTTGCTGTTTTATTCATTTTTGCTGTTTACTGACTTTAATGACTTCTATCGAATGAACAGTACAATGTTTACCTGTGTGGCAGGGGAATGAAAACAGAAATACAGGTCTCTGATGCAGAATCTGAGGTTGTAAAGTATAGGGGAGGGGGAAGAAGAAATTATGTGGTTTTATCCTAATGCTGGAAAAAAAGGGCTATTGAAAGCTGAGGCTGTAGTAACTCAAAGTTTCAACCTCTGTAACAGATTTCGGATGTTCTTTCTAAGTATCATCTTCCTTTTTTAATAGCTATTAATAAACGCTTGAGATTAAAGAAAAGAATAATACACTAAACCATCTCACTACTGTATAATCTAAAACTACTGAAAATTCCAATTCTGGCTTCAGAGAGGATCAATATAGGTCTGAGGTCAATTCTTACTTTGTTAGACACTGGACTTTTAAATAGGGTGGAGTAAGGTATCATTAAAATTGAAAAAAACCAAGGCATTTCATGGTTAGGCATGGTTTGTATTATCTATTGTTTCTAGCATCAGATAAGATCTTTGTGAAATGCAAAAAGCATTCACAAACTAGATTTGTAAGACAACTCTATGAATATATTTATCCATTTTTAACCAGAAATGGCTATGACAGGTGACAACCTTAATTTATTGTGACTGTGCATAAAATCATGGCAATTATGCTTTTTAGCCTGAGTCATTGCTATTTAGTCTGGACGAGAACGAGGGTCCATCTGGATGGATCTGGCCATGGCATTAATTCTTTGGGGTACAATTCTTTGCATATCTTTTGGAACATTAATGCTTATTATAGGGACAATAGGGATTTCTGCTACAAAATACTGAGAATGTGCTTGCAGATCATGACAGAGGTAGATGGAATTATTTTCTGATGCCAGACTTTTTAAGATGAAAGATCACAAGATAGAGTGATAGACAGCTGACCATCTGCCTGAAGGTTTCTCTAATCTGAGCTATGTCAGGGCTCTGTTGCATTACGTGTTCACTCAACATACATGTTGAGGAGAGAGAGCAAATGAGTTATTTTTCACTGTAACACCTTCAAGATGATATTTCTGTCTCTATTCTTTTGAATCTTAGTATCGTTTTGTTTGACTTTGCCAGTCTCTAGGTAACTTAAATGTGGTTTGAGTGGAAGCCAGATAATTACAACTGAATCCTGATAAAATAAAAATTGTGTTAGTTGGTGGCATGGAATTGGAAAATGTGGTTCACCTGGTGGTCTTTGTTTCAGTTAACAAGTTTCTGTCCCTTTTGTTTGTTCACTTCCAGGGCCAAGGATCCTGTTTAATCTTGAGCTGCTTGCAAAGCAAGGTAATAAAAAAGGCACAATTTTCTGTATTCTGATTAAACAACTGTACTTTCATCAGATGGCATCATTGGGACAATAATGAAAATCTCTGATTCCTAGAGATGGGACTACTGGAATAGGATATTTGGGTAACCTCACCAGATCTCACTGCAGGCTTTCCTAGGCTTTGTGATATATGGTTAGATGTGAAAAGTTGAAGAGTAATTTTTAACACAGGACACATTTCCTGTGTACACCAGTGTGTTTACCTAATCCACCAGTAGCGTACCTGTTGCTCAGGTTCCCAGGAATCAGCTAATGGGCATACACTACAAATGGGGATGTAAGGAAATAAAAATAAACATGTCAACTTTTTTCATTAGAAATTGGTGTTGAAGATTCTTGCTTCCGATCTATCCTGATTTCAGAATTTGAAAACTGATATCTTTTTGGAGAATAATGCTGTGCATTTCTTGCTAAGTCTTGTAATTTTATTGCTTCTCTTCCAAATTAGCTGAGCCCTTGAGTTGCATGGTAATAATGGCTTCTGAAAAAACTATTTTTATTCCTTTAATTGAAAGAGCCTCACTATACTTTTTGAACTGATTTTTTTTTTTTGCTGTCTCATTCTTTCCTTCTATGAAAGAAAAACTTATGGAAAGGTGTAAATATTGTGAAAGTATTTAGTGAAGAATATTTTCTAAGAAGTACTCTGCTCATATAAACACAACTGCAGTGAGTTATTTCAGTGGTCAAGTCATTAGCATTCATGTCAGTAACAGGTACGGACAAAAGCCATTTATCAGCTTTGCAATGTGATGTTTTAGTTTAACAGCTGTGATTCTCTGCTTCAGGATTCATGCAAAAGGAGTGTGTGTCTGCTTTTATGATCAAGCACTTAGAGGACCAAATCTACCCCAAAACACTCAAACATGGTTATGTTGAACTTTGTGCACATGTATTGCTAGCTGTGAATACCCATGTGAAGACCTGAGGTTGAATTTGCTGCCTTGTGGCATTTGGCATTTAAAGGTACCAGCAAATACAGGATATAATTCTGTCTTTTAGCCTCAAAATTCTGTTATTTTGTGATGCACTTAGCGAACTGAACATAAAATTGCAGTGCAGAAGGGGAGGATCAGTAATAATTATTTACAAGTATGTCTTTGTGGTGGTGGTGTCTTATATTCCATGAAATGGAATGATATTCCATGAAAACCTGGCTTTAATTTTAGTTCCAAACCCCTAACTCTGCTAACCTGTATTCTTCTTTGTCAAAAACTTGTGTTAATTCAGAGGGATGTAAACTTCTTCTTTGGTCTGCATTGTGGCAACTTCACTGCATTTGTCTTTGAACTGGGCTTTTACCGTTTTTAGAAAACCTATGAACCTCTATCATATCATTATATATACAGGTTTATGCTGTTCTTAGTTACGAAATAGAGCTGTATTAGGTGGTTGAAACCAAGCCTTTTATTTTTGTTAATAGAAATATTTTGTGATTCTGTTAAACTAAATGGAAGCATTTTTTTTTTAAAGGGTTGTTTACTGCAAAGCTTCTATACATTAATTTAATTTGGCTAGAAAACCAATTAAAATTAAAGTAGCTCAATCTTCTGAGTGTTGGAAAGGCTCAAGGTGCATCATTGGTCTGAGTTATCCAACCACCGCAACTGAAATTAAAAAAATGGAGTCTCTAATGGAAATTCTCTGCCCTGTAGAAGCCTGTGTAACAGTTTGTGTACTTTATATTACAAGCAGTAGGAAATCAGCATTACAGGGTAAGGCTGATTTGCATACATACATATGAAGACTATAAGCAAACACCATTGTCAGCAGAAAATTAGTCCTGAACCTTTAGCGTGCCACCTGGATTTCCACCTGATGATAGCATAGATAACTTTCCTTGTGTATTAATCATGGCACTGGACCAAGGCCGTGCTTTACATATTAATTTTGCAATTGCAGAGATGTGGTATTTAACCAAAATCAGGTTATGAAGATCTTGACTCTTATGCATAGCCCAAACTATCAGCGTAATGGGATGAACTTGCTGCTTATGTCCATATTCAACATTTTGTCTATCGCAGTGATACAATCTTTGTTATCATGGTTTCCAGATCTATGTTTCCTTTCATATCACATGTAGCACTATGGCACCCTAATTTCTCCACAAATTACAATAGAACATGGAGTGTAAGCAAGACATAAAATGAAGACTTAAAAATTACTATCATTAAGTGATCACTAGTGTCTATAAATAATGGAAACATTTCAAAACCAGAACCAAGTAGCTATCCTGTACATTTGAATGACTTTCTAGAATATTAATATAAATCATTGGGCAATTTTCTTCTTGTTTCTGCAGGAGTAAACGTATGTGAAAGCAGGTATGTTTCAGTGTATAGATGAGCATGTGCATAGAATTAAGCAATTTAAGATAAGTTATTGCATGGAGCTAAGCGGGACTTTTGTGTTTATACTTATGAACAAATTGCAGACATTGCTAACTGTCTGTTGATGTGGAAAATTTGAAACACTACTTAACAGTAACTACTGACTTCGTGATACTGTTTCAGCCATTGACTAGAAGGGTTAAATTGATAATATCAGATTATTGATATGAATATTTATGCAAGGTGCATTTGATTTCTGTGGATATCCAAACAAATAATTCTGATATTTGCATATGCTGTGCATTTATACTGGCAGAATCCATTTGGATTCCTCTGTGCCAAGAGAGAAAATAATAACTGTCAATACAGAGTGGTGTTGTGACAATCTTATCCTTCAGACTCTTTCAGATGGGTAACCTTGATTCCCTCTGCTTTCTTCCACCACATGTGAAAGTCTGATCGCTGGGTTCCCTGGCCAGTGCAACCCAATCAGAATTCCAAATAGAATTAGGAAGCAGTTGTTTTCCATTCCTTGCAGACTTGTAAATGGAATAAATACTCCAAGAGTTATATACATGTCTGTAGTTGCAAATGGTGCTGAATCAATTCTGCCACCTACATAGTGATGGAGGTATCCAAAGCTCCTACAGGAACGTTTTTCTCGGTAAGGTTTTTTCTGTCTCATGCTCATATACTGCCAGTAGCAGTGGGAAGCTAAAGCTAGCCCAACTTGAAATTTGCATCTGATTTCTGAAGATCCACCTTTAAGATGAAGATTTTTACTGGTAGTCTTTGTAAAAGTTCACAGAGGGAATGTCAGAAGAAAAGGTGTGAAATAGTAAGAAAGATCTGATACTTTGACATCAAGCAAATCTTCGCTCAAAGTCCCTGCTGAAGAGGATTGTCCCTCAAATTCCCAAATTCAGGCATGTTAGGCTGACAGCTCTCACTTTGCCCTGGTATTCCTAATTTTTGGTTTACGTCAAACCAAAGATGAGATAACACTCACAGGGGTGCACCCATGATTCAATTCCTATGTAGGCAGAGCTTCGTATCTACTGACTTCCCTGAGGGAGCTCATGCTGCCCCTGCAATATATCTCAGGCTAGGTTATGAGGTATACTGATTTTTCTGTTTTCTTCCGCTCATCTTGGTTCTATGGCAATTGTTCTCATAAGAGTACCCAAGAGATCAGATTGGTGGGAATGTGGGTGTTTCAAGTGAATTTTCTGAAATCAGTCTTTTATTTCCAGTCACCAACCGAGCAGTCTTTTAGTACCTTCCAAGTCTAGGGATATATATAGTTCTTTTCTCCACTGTAAATATCCAGTCACTCCATTAATTTTTATTCCTGGATTTTCAGGTAACATTTATCATGAGAGGATCATGAGTGTACCTTTGCTAATACTTGAACTTATTTGATGTAATTATATTACTACCTTTGCCTTTTTTTTTTTTCCTGAATACCCTTATAGTGATATGTCACTCTACAGAGACATCATGGAAGATCTTCTGAGATGTAGAGTAGCCTCTAGAGATGCATGTTTTCGCTTGCCTGAACATAAAGTTTGGTTTTTTTTGTATCAGAATAATCACATATACCTTCTAATTCTGCAGTCCCTGATGGGTTTTTTGTGGTGACCGATGCATGTTAAGAAACAGTGGAAAAAGGAATTGCAGGGAGACAAGTGGGCTGAAACCTGCAAAGGGTTTTGACTAGAAGCCAAAAGAAAAAGCTTTTTCTTCACCAGTGAAATCAAAATTCAGGCTGATAAAGATGAAACATGCAGTGTTTGGGTTTGTTTGCATTTTTTATTTATTTGGTTGATTTATTTCCAAGAAAAATTTGATAGAATCTAAGACGGAATTTCCCATTATTCATTGTCTGGGCTTAATACAAACTTTTAATGGAGCTCATGTATTAAATATGGATGAAAAGAACTTCTTGTAGTAAAGCTGATTCAGAGATTACATTATTTCATGGCTGCAAAAAGGGATCCATTAATAAGATGTCAGTATTTACCTGTGTGTTATTTGCTATATGGTCAGATTTAGATATCATCTGAAATTGGTTGGAGTAATTTTAGACAGATGGTTTTGCTCTTTTGAAGGCCCTTTATGGTGTGCAGTATCATTATGCTGTGCAATGAATTCTGCGGCATGAATTTTTCTTCACCCGGCGCTCTCCATAAAGGGCAGCGCCTGTGGCTGCTCTTCTGAGCGGTGTCCTTTCCTCCTCCCCTTTGCTCTCAGACAACAATAATTTATGCCAGACTTTCTGTGGTTGCGGGTTGTCTCCTCTCTGTTTGTAGCAGGCAGGCTCCGTGCAGAGGAGCCACCACAGTTGGTCTCTGCTCCCCTGTTTGTGGAGGGAATTAAAGGTGCCAGACCACCTTGAAGGTCTGGCACCTATCTCACGCTGAAAGAAGCCAGATCTTGGGGCAGGATTATCTTCTGCCATCAGGGCCTGAGAAGGCTGGTGGCCACAATTAGTGAAGGTCATGTAGGGCCAGTTTTTGTCATTTAACCCCTACATCCCACCGCTGCTGCCATCAGCCCACGCTGCAGACACAGAGAAGAACTTCTCCTCTCAGACTTGCCACTGGCAAGTAGACCTGTTTCTCTTACACTGCTGATTACATGCCACACAAAGAGATCCCAAGGTGGAGCAAGTTTTGTCTTTGGGATACTGGAACTCTCTCAGCACCACCAAAGCAGGTCTGAATTGTGTAGCAGAGACACAATGAGGTTTGGACAGCAAGTGTGCGTGAAAGCAGAAAAATCTTTGAGGGAGTGGACTTTGAGTTTGTCATAGTACTTGTCACAGAGGTGTAACAAATCTGTGACCAGCTCTGGACAAAGCTAGCAGCGTTTTTGCAGGAGAGTCTTTGGCTCACCCAGCCTTATCCCTCCTACCCAGAAACCTCAAAAGGCTGTGTGTAAGGTGACCCTCGTTCAAGACTGTACAATTATATGACCCTCTCACTTAATTCCTTCCTTCCTGCAACTCCTGTCAAGCTAATTCCTGTCCTTAGGTGCCAAAATCAGAATTTTGCATTTAAACAAATTGTTGTTTTACAGCTGGAACATAGATATTGGTGCTTGCTGAGCCTGCCTATCTGCACCTGCAGTGATTCGAGGCCTCTGTGCCACTACTGAACTTGTTGTATAAATCAGACTTCCAAAAGAATGGGGGGAGGGAGATTTTATTGTTCTCTCTACCATATTGTTTAGAAATGCGTCCAGAAAGGCTTAGGGAAAAAAGAAAACACAAATAAAAGGGACTGAGTGCCCCGTGTTGTACAATCTACCGTTCTGCTTGTCTATTTGGTTTTCTTTATTTTCTTTCAACCATATGACTAACCTCACCTCTTTGTGTTCAGCAGCTGAACAAAATGCACAGTGCTATATTCAGAAGCACCCACTCATTCCTTACAGCTTTTATGACAAAGCTGTCCCTCCACATGTCCGTGTTGGCCTCTGACCCGACACGTTTACTTCAAGTAAACATGCCAGATGGCAGAGAAAAGTGGTAGGGCAAAGAACAGCCCTCTGGGGGCCAGGAGTCATGAAATCCTTCTCCACAAAGCAAACTTAAAAGCAACAATTTCAACAAATGCCTTAGAGCAAGTTCACAGCTAGAATGAAAGGGAGAGGGAGGAAAAAAAATAAGCAAAAAAATCCCCAACCAGACTCCCTTGTTCCATATTTTGTTTTCTGTACAACCAGCTACATTAGTAGTAAAAACAAATAAAAATATGAGCTATCATTAGGAAAGACAGGCAGATGGACTGAGTTTTTAGGCAGAGAGGTGGAGGCGGGATTGCATTTGGAAATGAGCATTCAGATCTGGAGCTTGAACGTTGGGGTTGACCCCTGCAATATTTCCCACCTCCCTCTCCCTCCACGGGGTGCACTGTCACAAGAAAAGGGGTGAAGTCGCTGCTGCCTCTGACGAACCTGAGAGGAAAAAGTTCAAATCGGGGGACACCTTGTACTCGAGGGGTCATTGCCTGCTGCCAGCGTAAGAGCGATAGGCGTTGCAGAGAAGAGCCATGTAGATAACAAGAGGAGCAAAGTTCAAGGAGTAAGAGGTACCTCCAATTAGCCCATCTGACACAACAGGAGGAAGCAGACATGTTTTATGGTGTAGGTTGCAGCCCCAGCTAGCTGGTCTGGCACAGGATACTACTTCTATTGACAGGCAGAGCTTCCCTTACATCCCTCAGTTCTCATCCCACCTGCTTTCTCTTGCTGCAGTTGGGCAGACAAGGTGGAAATGCTTTCAGTCCATTAAGCTTTTCAACTTTACCCCAAAGGGGATGTATATTCAATCTCAGCGCACCTCTTCTTTGTGGCCTTGGGATCAAATCCTGTACGTTTATTCCCATTTGGATGATCAGTGCTGGATTCAGGACGGGACATGGCAGCTTTAATTCCAGGTCCAGGTGACGATTTGCTTATATATAGAATTAGATGCCTTAAAATAACTCCCTCTGTGGCATCTTTCGTTTCTAAAATTGTGTCGGATGGCCTGATCCATGCACAAAAGTCAGCGCACCTCACAATTTGATGCAGCCTTTGTTCTCTGAAAAACTTTTTTTCCTTATCAGCCCCAGAGCACTTGACTGTAAGAGGTAAGCAGCCATTGATTTTGCTTTTGCTTTCCAGGCAGAGAGGTAGGAACAAGCAGAGCACAATTGCCTTCCCAAGGCCAAACCACAAGCCTTGCAGCACCTCAGTTGTTCTCCTCCCAAATGCTTGTGCTGTGTCCTAAAATGCCCTGGGGAAGAAGGGGAAGCCAGACAGGGATGCAGACTGCTTCCCATATAGCTGGGCATGGCCTGCTCTCTCTGACTCATGCAGTTTGTCTTAGCTCCTCCTGATGCCATCTTTTTCCTGATCGATGCTTTTTTTTTCTGTCATTTTAAACAGTCTCACTTCTTGTTTCAAACAAATAGCTATGAATAAGACAAGACCAGGGGACTTTGTCCTGCAGCTAAATTACCTGCATGTAGTTCAGCTTTCTTCCCTGAAATAATGTCATTAAGCCCTCCTGAGGATAGGACCCACAAACATATGTTTTAAAAAATAACTGTACCTGCAAGATCCATAAAATAAACAGAAGAACACTTTCAGTAAGGTGTCTAAATTTTCCAGTATGCATTAAACACACACTGCAGAAGAAAAATAATTAACTTTTTAAATACAAACGCCCCGTTGTCCCCAGGATAGATTTAACTGCTGATATTTCTTAAAATTGGGAATTGCAAACTTTTAATTACAATAGGAGCTAGGCATGGAGATGCCGTCATACTCCTTTAATTGAAAGGAGATGTTCTCCCCTTCCTTATTCGTTATATTTTAGTTTTTTAAACAAAATCTAGAGATAGTAATTATTATTTCACAGGTTTATCTTAGATTAAGAAATTGCCTTTGATCATTTAGTTTCTTGATTGTGCTTAACTACATAATTTTGCTTATGTATTGCACATTATTGTGCAAAAAATCTCTAGTTATTTGTTGGGATAATGTGCTGCATTTAAACACAAATGTCAAATAAAGCAGGACAAGCTGTTTAGCAGAATAAACTCTAAAAAGACCCCTCGAGCATGCTGAAGCACAGAGGGCACACACAGGTGTTAGCCTTGTTGTGCCATCTTCTGCTGAAATGCCTCGCAATATGGTTGTCATGAGTGATGTGAAGGAGACAATGGGACAAAACCTGTCACAAGTGGACTTGGAGTCTGCAAATCACTACCAATCTCTTTTAGATGACATGACAATGATGTCTGTGAGAAGCCAAAAAAGAGGGGACATATGTTGGCACTTCACTGTTTTGGGTCTGTTAAAAATAACATGGAGATGTATTTGACAAAGTGGCTTTATCTATTCCCAATTTTCTGCACACCCCCGTCTTTCATAAACCCCTGAACTGCAGTCAGCCTCTTTTCTTAATTGATTGCCTAATGCTGCCTTCCTGCTTCTGAGCTATTTGGATGCACTTGAGATACGTGTTCAAGTTTTCCTCACAGGAAGGTTAAAAGCTTGCCTTTTTTGAAAATGAAAGCAGAGATTCTTGTATAATTACACAACGGCATGGGCTGGATATTAAAAAAAGCACCAGCTGTCATGGGACTTGAAATAGAAATGTAGCACTACCAACACCCTGGGCCCCCAAACCTTGTCTGAAAACTAGAGCAGCGAGCAGCATGCCCAGCTGGCATTAGTGCAGCACTGCAAGGGGAGGATCAGGGCCACGTCACAGCCCTGACTCCAGGGTGAGGGTCGGGATACATCAGCCCTTCAGGATAAGCCAGCAATGTCCCTTCTGGAGACAGAAACTCGTGTAAGTTACTGCAGTCACGCGAGAGTGACCAAGCCTCACTGTGGCATCTGACTTGAGAGATAATGGAGGGAATGTGGGGAAATGAACTTTAGATAATAGCCTGGAATAATAATGTTAAGGCAAAGATCTTTCAGGCCAAGTATTTTACTGCGAAGAATGCAAGTTTATGTCCTGTTGCCAGCTTGCATCTATCCCTTCTCAGATAGTCTTTTTACTACTGTATTTTTTGTCATCTTACTGTACACAAATGAAAAGGTGCCCCACTATGCAACTTAGTTTTCTTGGATATGAAACTTCTCATTTAGCCTTGGCTGAACAGTGTTTCTGGTTACTTGGCCACCAGCCAAATGCTATAATTAGGAATTTACTGCTCTCTTAGCTACAACAGGATTAAGCATCAGTGTACAGCACACTCCTGTGCTGCATTTCCTTGTGAAATGTAAGTTGTTGGATGCTGAGCCCCTTAGCTTTGGTAGAGTCACAGAGAAGATGAACTCGGTGGGGGCTGGCCGGTGGTTCGGGACAGTTTTGGAGAGGTTCTTGAGTGGTGCTGGTCAGGATGAGATGAGGGAATTACACAGCCTGTTTGCATGGGAGGTGTCTCCATGGGGCTGCACCTCTCACACATTTTCAGAGAATCTGTGGTAGCAGAACAACGTGCTGGCCCATGCACAGAGATGTGCCTAGCAGAGAGGATGAGAAATCAGTTCCCCAGGCAAGAACTCGGGAATCATTGAGATGAGCTTGTTCAGGGGAGCAGGAGCTTTGAGCTTTGTTCTGCAATGGGAGGCTGTGAGGCGTGGAAGAGGGGAGAGATGAACATCAGTGGGGGCATGTGGGTGGCTGGGTTTGAGCGGAGGACAGAGAATGTCATATTCGATTGTTTGGGAGGATCAATCATATGATTTTCCTCAAACATTGCAATAAAAATTAAAATTGCTATCCCTGGATTGATATTGTTATCCCTGGGCTAGAGATCTTCCTCCTAGGACAAGTGAATCTCATAAGAATATATGCAACCAAACACAGTTAGAAATAAAAATCCTGATAAAAATAGAATCACCACAGGCATTTTACAATATTGTAGAAAACACTAGTCAAGCTAAAATAAGGTGCGTGGAAACGTGAATGTTTTCCTTGTGGGAAAGATGCCCAAGCTACTCAGCCTTCCAATCCTTATACCTAAAATTACTGGTGAAGTTCTCATAATAAAATTAATAATTGATACGCCATAATAGTTTTGTATCTTGAAATGTTTGGCTGAGATTGACGCAAATGGTTGTGACTAGGGAATGCTCAACGCTGCTAGTGCCCAGCGGTTGTTAGCTAAATAGAAACATCACTCCTGGGTGTCCCAGCAGTTCTAAGCATCCAAATATCACAGATAAATCAGTTTCCTACTGTACACTGAGCTATATTTGGAACAAGTTTATTTGCAGAAATTGTAGCTTCTGCTGCCTGTGCATTTATGAAAAATGAATAGAAGCTTTACCACTTAATATACATTTTAATGGCAAAAACTTGCTTAGAAATAGAGATGGTCAAATGATATCCACAAATAACCTATCTCCTGTTTTTTCTTCTATCAGTGTCTGAAAAAATTCTATTCTTAAAACTTGCAAAATATTATTTTAAATCATGCTACCCCATGGTTCTTCCAATAATCTGAAAACGTACTAGAGATCTTACAGGACTGGAAGCTGCTGTCTGGTCTGCTCATATTGTTAGCAGGAGTTTTTGGGTAACATTCATTTATCAAAAAGTCAATGTCTTGCGCCTTTGACCTTCAAAGGCTCTAGATTGTCTTTTGATATATGACGGCTCAACACTTGCAAGGCTGTGGCACCTACCCAAAAGTATTGGGTCAACACCTGTTATACGTTTAGAAATTGCTGTTTTATTCCTTGTGCTTTATATATAGCTATGCCACAGAAGTGAAGAGCACAGCTAAGGCCATTTTACTTCCTTTCTCTTATTAACCTCTCTGAAACACAAGAGATGGGATCACAGGCCTATCCCTTTGTGCACTGCACAGCCACACAGGCTGCTGGCAGAAAGTGTGAATTGCATAGTGCACCTGCCTTTAGTACACTGGTGGGGTCTGAACAGAATTTGTAAATTTTCCTGGTAAGTGTCTGGCATAGCATCTTCAGAAGCAAATACTGGGTCAGTATGACTCTGAGTGGTGCATTGCCTTTGCCTGTGATAGTTGGAGGAAGAGAAGGGAAGAGGGAGCAATATGCTTCAGTTTTGCTCCCTGCCAGAGAGGATAACAGGAGTTTGTAAATTACTAGTAAAGAAATAGAAGCCAAAGAATTCACATCTCGGTGCTATCTCATGATTGACTGTGTTCTGTTGTGTTTGGGTTTCTGGGTTTTCTTGTGTTTTTTTTGTTTGGTTGGTTGGGTTTTTTTGTTTTGTTTTGTTTTGTTTTTTTCTCCAGATGCCCTTAACTTTATTTGTACATTTCCCATCTGATATATCGTTGACCCTAAGACCTACATAAATCATGACATTTAAAGTAGAAGAAAAGGCTGAAATCTTTTTTACTACCTGGAGTCTCTGTGATTTGTTTTCAGGTTTTCTTTCACAAACACGAAAGTTAGAGACTTAGTGAAATGAGATTTTCCCATGCTGCAAGATGGCAGAAGCATTATCTTGAAAGAAACCAACAAGTTGTAAACAACTAGTGAGTGGTACCAACCTATTGAATCACCAGAGCATCTTTGAATGACATTTTTATTCCTTTGCTTCACAGAGTGTACAGGGTTTTTTTCAAGTCCAGTTGTGTTTGTGAAGTGTATGTTCACCTTTGGGTGGAAACTGGCAAAGTGTACAGACTGTAGTGAAACCAGGCAAAAAAGTTGCTCCCTAAATCTTGTTTTCAGGCTATTAGAAAATGAAGAATATATGAGGCAATGAAAACTCCACAGTGTTCCGGACAAATGAACATTTGCAAGAGCAGAGGATTATTTCAGTTTCTTATCTTTTTGGGTATTTTTCCATTGGTGGTTTGTTGGTTTTTTGGATCTTGTTGTGGTTTGTTTTGTTTGTTTGTTTGTTTGTTTGTTTTTTCATTAACAACAATATTGAACTTACAGAGACAGAAATGGACATAGTGGTACCTACACATAGGTGATACAGATGTCTGGGTGAAAAAGCAATTGGAGAAAAGATTGTGGAGAGACAAGAATAAAATTATTGAAAGGCAGTTATGTTAACTCCTAGCAGTGTTTTCAACCAAGCCAACAGTTCCTCACAAGCAACTGCATTTAAGGCACCTGGCAAATCCAGCAGTATGAGAATAGACATTTTATCATTGTCTATTACCAGTGTGGGTTTATTTACTATTCCTCCCAGGAACATGTCCAGACAAATACAGATGAAGGCAATCTCAGCCAGTGTCATAAGCTTTTTGGTATGTATGGCTTGAGGCATGACCATTTCACCACCTCTGTGAGAATGGTTATGGGCTCAAGTCTTCATCACTCTTTTGTGGTGCAAAGGATATAGCTCCAGACCATGCAGCTTTGCTCACAGCCGAAAATCATCAGAGGCTCCTCAAATCACTGTTTGCTCTATATGTGCACAAAAGCACATCATCCCTTTTCTGTGGCAGAACTCCAGTGATGTACCTTTTTAGAATGGCCTGTGCCTATTACCTGAGATATACCTGCTGCTGAAGCATTCATGTGTGTCTGTTTCATCATAGAATCAGAAAAATAGTTTTGGAAAAGAACTCGTGAGGTGCTTCAGATCATCTTTTTCTGCAAGCAGATCCAAGGCAGGATCCTATAACCCCACTGATATAGGTTGCAGATCCCCCAGATCACCTAACCCTGTGCCTTAATATCAATTATCAATGACAGTACTTCCTGATGTCAAACTTTAAACTTCCATTGCAATCCAAGCCCATTATTCTGTCTCTGTAATAGAAGAGAGCAGTTTTATTTCTTTTGTTTGTCTTACAGCTACTTTTAGTGTATTTTCATCAAGAAACATATACCTTTCCTTCATTTTCCTTCCATAAACCAAACATTTCTACTTAGTTTAGTATTTTCTCCTATGGCATTCAAATACTTTGAAGCCAGAATGATCTCTCTGAAGACTTTAACAAACATATGCAAAAGCCACAGCACAATTTTTTTTTAGAATTTTGAAAGTTTATGTTTTCCTCTCATTTTTGATGGCCTGTGCCCCTAAATTTATTCACTTTGGGAACCAGAGCATAATAGTAAAGAGACAGAGTGCAGTTCAGTGCAGTTCTTTCTCAGAGCTAAGCAAGACAATACTTTACATGGTGTGCCCGGGCAGAACTACTTTCTCCATCCATTCCTGACAGGATTTTTCTATTCTCATTTGTGGTTATGCTTTTTTAAGTTTTATATAAAGAAATGCATCCTTTCCACTAGCGGAAAATAAAATGATACTATATTTGGTGCAAGGGGGTAATGAGGCTCTTCTATATGAGAAAAAGTATTCGATTCCTTCTTATGTTGAGATGAAGGCTGTGTAAATGTTTTTGCATTTTTTTTTTTCATTCTCCCCAAAAACCATTATTTAGGGTAATAAATTGTATCAGTTGGAGACTGTAAGCTTTCATGCAACCCAGCCCCTTTCTCTCTTGCTTGTCGATTTCCAGCTTCTGCTGCCCAAAGAGCAGCTCTATTTGTCTTGCTCATCCTGCAAGGGCAGAGGGCTGAGGGCCTGAGAGCAAAGCCACCCTTCAAACTGGGTATCTGTGAGCCCTGGGGAACCACCAGTACTGCAGAGATATTGGGGGGAGGGTAAGTGGGAGGGGGGAAGGAGAGGAGGGGGTATTTCCTAGTATTACAGATGATTGTGGGTGTAATTCTTACTTAGAAAGTGTTATTTGTGTTTCTCTCCTGACCCAAGAAGAAGAGGCACTATAACCTAAACTTTCTTTCAGTAAGAAAAAAACCCAGAAAATCCAGCCAGTGCTAGCATAAAGTGATGGGAAGTGGTTTAACTGCAAAAGTGTGAAAAATGCTGAGCAGAGGAAGCTGCCCCTTTGAAGGCACCTGGGAAAAAATAGCAAAATCCTTCCATGTAGCTTGGTCCAATTTAAACTGCTAAGCAACAAATTTGCCTGCAATTTATGAAGCAAAGGCAGACATGCTTTTCCATACTCTCTCATTGGTCCTCAAAATGCTCACACTGACTAAAAAGGCATGAGTTGGGTTTTTCTCTGTGGCTGTGGTATTTACACCCCGAAGTTCTTGTCCCATATATGACTAAAGAAGGTTTATAATTTCACCAAAGTTACATTTTCATTCAAACAAATTTCATTTTGATTCAAACTTGTGAAGATGTTTCTTTTCAGGAGGTGGGCCTCAAGAACAAAGAGAATACACAGCTAGAGAGAGACCAAGGAAAAGTATTTTCCCTTCCAAATTTCAGCTATACTTTGTTAAAAAAGATAGAATCACTGTAAGATTTATTTTACTTCTATATAACATTATGGATATTTAAATTCATGCTAATTGTTTACAATCACACTATAATAATGAAGCTTGGTGGGAACGCAAGTATAAAGTAGAGGTCACTCCTTTTGCTCTAAAGTTAGCAGCCTGGAAGACACATGGAGAAGTGGTGAGGCAGAAAGAAAAAGAAAATATCAGCAGATGTCACAACACAACAATTCACAACTTGAGAAAATGTCTTAGAACTTCTGAGTGTAGCAATTCATAGAATCATAGAAACATAGAATCGCTAGAGTTGGAAGGGACATCAAATATCATCTTGTTCCAACCCCTCTGTCATGGGCAGGGACACCTCCCAGTAGATTAGATTGCTTGAAGCGCCATCCAGCCTGGCCTTGAACACCTCCTGTGATTGGGCATCCACAAGTTCTCCGGGCAACCTGTTCCAGTGCCTCACCACCCTCACAGTAAAGATTTTCTTCCTGATATCTAATCTAAATTAACCCTGTAGTAGGCGTGGCGACCTGGTAGTTAGGGTATGGCGACCAACCCTCTTTCAGTTTAAATCTATAGCCCCTTGTCCTATCACTATACTCCCTGATAAAAAGTCCCTCTCCATCTCTCCTGTAGGCCCCCTTCTCGTACCGGTAGGCCGTTATAAGGTAATAAGGTCTCTCCGGAGCCTTCTCGTCTCCAGGCTGAACAACCCCAACTCTCTCAGCATATCTTCATAGGAGAGGTGCTCCAGTCCTCTGATCATCTTCATGGCCCTCTGCTGGATCCATTCCAACACGTCCATGTCCTTCCTCTGCTGAGGCCTCTAGAACTGGATGCAATACTCCAGGTGGGGTCTCAGGAGAGCAAGGTAGAGGGGCAGAATCACCTCCCCCAACCTGCTCTGCTGAGGCCTCTAGAACTGGATGCAATACTCCAGGTGGGGTCTCAGGAGAGCAAGGTAGAGGGGCAGAATCACCTCCCCCAACCTGCTGGCCATGCTTCTATTGATGCAGCCCAGGATGTGGTTGGCTTTCTGGGCTGCCAGCACACACTGCCGGCTCACATCCAGCTTCTCATCCACCAACGTCCACCAAGTCCTTCTCCTCAGGGCTGCTCTCAATACATTCTCTGCCCAACGTGTATTTGTGCCTGGCATTGCCACAACCCAGGAGCAGGACCCTGCACTTGGCTTGGTTGAACTTTATGAGGTTCACATGTGCCCACTTCTCAAGCCTGTCCAGGTCCCTCTGGGTGGCATCCCTTCCCTCAAATGTGTCCACTGTGCCACAGAGCTTGGTGTCATCAGCATCCTTGCTGAGGATGTGCTCAGTCCCATTGTCCAACAAAGATGTTAAACAGTGCTGGTCCTAGTACTGACCCCTGAGGAATGCCACCCATCGCTGGCTTCCACTTGGATATTGAGACATTGATCACAACCCTTTGAGTGCAGCCATCCAGCCATTTCCTTATCCACTGAGTGGTCCATCCATCAAATCCTTGTCTCTCCAATTTAGAGACCAGGATGTCATACAGGACACTGTCAAAAAATTAATCCAAAGTATGTGGAAAGAAGTGGAGGTCTGAAAATCTCAGCTTCCCATTCTCATTCCCTCCCAGAGACTGTAAAGTTTCGAGACTTTACAGTTATAATGAAAAGTTTATAATGCAACAAGGAAATGAGAAGTAAACCACCAATAACTCACTGAATTAAATTCAAAAGTCATTGAGTTGGACTCGATGATCCTTATGGGTTCCTTCCAACTGAAGATATTCTGTGATTCTATGATAAAAGTCCAATAATATATTTGTTTATTAAAGAAGCCCCCACATTACTCTAAGAAAATCTCAGTTTTTTGGACAGAGGAATATATTCTTGTGTTGGAATAGAGAAAATAGATTTGACTTTTGTTGTCAAAATTGGAACAATTTTGGAATTGTTGGAAACCGCTTGCCTAATATGCCCTGAAATTAAAATATAAAAAGAAATAACTTCCTTTGGCAGGTGTTAAGCCTCTATGTTAGCTCAAATTTAATAAACATGAGCAACTGAAATATACATATTTTGAAAACAGTCAATCAATTGGAACTGTTTCTCATAGCAACACTGTATTTTAAGAGATTGTATTGTTAACAGTTATTCATTGCAACTTTGCAAAGTCTAACATTTCTTCTGTTATAGCATCCCAGAAACTGATGAATTCACTCCTTTCCCTCCCATCTTATTGCCTCTAAGAAAGAAACAGGCTGTAAAAGGCATTTTAGGGTCTAGAAAGTGGGTTAAAAAGAGCAAATATATTAATAACCCTGAAAAACTGGGATGTTCAAATATGAGTGGGAAGAAGGAGGTGAAAAATACAAAATTCCCTTGGGAAAGGGCCAAAGAAAAATATTTTAGACATGTTGCTTGCTAGGAAAGGGATTGCCCTTTACTAGAATTTTTGCTAAAACCCCTGTTAGTTTTTGTCTATTCTGTTCCTGTAGTAGTCCTGAGAACTAGCAAAATTCTTAATAAGCTCAGTACAAGTTGTATTCGTAATTCAACTCAGGAACACTGAGACAAAGGGCCAAAATCATCAATCTTCATTACATCAGTAAATGCAAAACACAATTGTCAGGTAGAATTATTGATTTTCTGCGAAACCTGTGGAGTCTATGGGACAAATTCTGTGTAGTGGATTTTCATTTTCATGTGAGATTCATCATGATTCATTCTTTCACAAAAATGAGCTTTTAATATTTATTTCCTCTTCCCCGTCCCTCTCTGCCTTCACCCGTCCTCTCTTCTTCCCAGTCCCTGCTACCCCATTAGAGGGGAGGAAGATACTGAAATAAGGAATTTTTTAAATTATTCTAGAAATAAAAAAATTGGCAATTTGTATTATATTTTTCATATATTTTACTATCTTCTACAAAATGTCTGTTTTTTTCACACTGTTTCTTTCTTTTGCCTTTTTCATATTGCTGTTTGCTCATTTTCCACTGAATTCCATGAGCAAGTTTTTTTATGGTAACTAAATGGCAAATTCTCTGAAAAATGAGAATGACATACTGTCTTATGTTGTAGTGACAGGGATGATTTTCTGTCTCTTCACAAGATATTTTTGAGATCACAAAGGTATAAATTGATAACTTAATGATGCACAGATATCTTAGTTCATTATTACCTGAGGAATATTCAATAATCTCTTGATAGCAAAATGTTTTAGTAATGATGTAGAATTCATGTTTATAGTAGTGTGAATTTACGAGGTTCATTTTCAGAACAATGTTGCTTAGGTTTATTTAGTTAGGTTTCTTTTTTGCTAACAAAAATTAATAAAAACATTAATAATTTTCAAATAGTCTGAGTTTTACAGTGTATTCTCTGTTCTTTTGCAGCCCAGCATTACATAATGATACTGAATTATGCTAGTAAAGTGTGAAAAAAGTCGCAAAAAATCGAACTCTGTAGCTTTGTAATATTGTTCTCACTTGATTCAGAAGGGCTTTTGTATTCTAAAGCAGATGTTTGAAATGGAACAAGGGGAATGGGCTGAATACATATAGTGAAAGAAGATTATAAATTGAGGTGAATTTCAAATAGAAATAAAAATGTGGACAGGTGAGGGAGAGAAAATATACTGTTCTTCTATATGATGGTGTACAAATCACCTTAAACCACTGCTCTGTACGGTCTGCAGGGGTTGTTAAAGCAAGCGCACAAGAAAAAAGTGAAGTAGCTGCCTCATTATGGTTTTATGTATTGACATTTTGAAATACTGCAAAATCAGGCAATGTCCTTTCTAGCAACATTACAAGAAGAGAAACATAGATTCAGAACTGAAATGGCAAACATCCAGTCTCCCAAAGTCTGAATTTTAAATTGGTTATTTACCTAAGATATTCTTGTAGCGTTCGCCCTTCTGGGTCTCTAACTGTGTATCTGGGGAGACATTATCCCACATCTGCCTACCGCAGGGCTATGACACCTTTTCCTGTAGCATATGGTGTTATGAGCTACCATCGTAGACAGGATATTGAGCCAGATGGACAGGTACCGTACAAAATTGTAGTTTGTGTGGGGATGTGCACAAACTTAAGAGGTGATTTTTGGCATAACAAGTATTACTGCAAATATTCCTCTGTAGAATCTTTCTTAGGTAAAGCGTAATAACAGTGTTTTCTCCTAATGACTTTAAGTGCACACACATTTTCTTTTTTTCCCACAATGACAAGCAACAATTTCCTTCTATCTTTTTTCCTGGTGTCAGTTTTTACTGTGCTGCTTGTTTAGAGGTGTTGAAGCTATTGATTCCATTGAATTTTATGTACATTTAAAAAAAATATCTGCAGGTCTGTTTTCTCATAAATTGGTAGAAAATGCTGTCTATAGCATTATATGGACAGGAATATCTGTCCATATAATTAGAACTTGATATTAAAAATTATAAAAGTTCTTATGTCTAAAATTGGAGAAAAACTTTGCAAATGCTCTGTAATGTGTTTTTTGATTACCAGAGATTAGTTGGTAATAGTATTTGCTTCTTGTAGATAGTTGTAAAATATCAGCATTTATCAGTTAACTGCTTTTACTGACTTTCTGTGGAAAACAGCACAATAATGGTCTTGAACACATATCAATTTCAGTAACTATATATTTGTGTGCATAAAATAATGTGTGTATTTATATATATAAACAGAAATGTATGATTTTCAGTTTGTAAGTATAATTGCATACATGCATATGAAATCTATACATTTTTCATGTCGTTGATGACTGCTGATATCTTAAAGTGTCCTGATTTTCCAGAGAGATTTTCAGAGCACTCAGTAGTCTCTGAAGAGTTGATCCCACAGAGTGTGTCAAATTAGGTAATTTTAAGCTTGGAAATTTTGGAAACACAGATTCAAAAAAGGTACAGATGCCAATTTAGTTTAGTTTCTTCTACTGTATATACATAAAGGTATGCCATTTCTGCAGGCAGTGCACTTCTATTTTATGTAGCTTCAAACTCTCTTATCTAATTGATACAACTTCAAGGACGTCAGTTCAAGGCAGTCTCTGTATTGTATTGCATCAGACCTTGCTTTCAAAAAATGGCTACCTACTGCAGCTTCTGAGTGAAAAATAAAAATGCCAGGATTAAATATAGGACACTCTTTGCTCAGTGCTGCATATTTCTATATAGCTCTACTAAGAATTCAGTTCCACTAAGACCCTATACAGTAGGAGTCAGAGGCTGTGCTGTAAACCCAAGTTTAACATTTGAGTCTCCTTTTGCACTGTTCTACAGCTATTTCGCTGCAGCCACTCTGATTCCCATCGTAGATACCTCCTCTTTTTTTAATAAGCTATGTTACCATGAGAAAAGCTGTCGGTTAGCAGTGTATATAGAGGGGAGACAACAAGGAGAGAAGCATGCTTTTAACTTTCCAATATTTTTCTTTCTCTTTAAAACTCCAAGCACAGTCAAATGTGTCAAAAAATCTAGCTGAAATACTGCAAATAGTTCTTTTTCTTTTTTTTCTTTTCTTGCAGCTGTCAAAATAGTGTCAATACTGAGGTGAACTGACATCAAAATATATTTAAAAGCCTCGTGAATACCAATCTTTTCAGACAGGGGGTCTCTTTAAAAAGCAGTTTCTATCAAAGATTCAATTTGAACTCTTCTTTTTGCTTTGAATTATACAGAAGACATCTTTGAAGAACATGACCTGCTTTACATCATTCAAACACATAATACAAGGGAAAATTTTTCTTTTCATCTGACCCTATGGGAGATGTTGTACATCCCCAGTGCATATGCCCTGCTACTGATACAGCAGATGACACATAAATGGAGTGACATCATTCACAACTGATGATTAAATACTTCCTAGGGATTCACAAAATAGTTCTGCAGAAAATGAAAATGGAAACTAGGTGATAATTGGAGCTTTCAGGCTTCCTTATTCTTCTGATTTCACTTCTTTTCCTGAACATGTTATTCCTGCATCTTGCCTTTTTACAGTAGATTAAATATTTACTGTGTTGTTCATTGGTACTTTGTATTACTTAAATGATTGCTTTATGCCTAGGCAGGTGAAATCTTGCCACTGTTCAGAAGAATATCCTGTTACATCTTGCTTTTTTAGTGACCTTTTGTTCAAGGACGCTTAATAACAATACTTTGAAGACATTAACCTAAAATACCCAGGTACTGTATTTTTATGTTTATTTTTCAGACAGGTGAACTGGAAGCAGAGGAAAGCAAGGGCAGTGACAGGTATGGATACCAGAAGTGCTGACTCTTGGACACTGTCTCTAGCCATGACATTCAGCTACCCCTATAGTTCTCTGTGGTCTTGTCACACCCATGACCTGAAAATAGCATTAATTGCAGAGGCCCTGAGAGATTATGGTATAACTTCTGACTAATCAAGCAATAGATACCCTAAGGAAAAGAAATCATTGCAACATCTTTGGTGTGGATAACAAGTCTGCATTTTGACCTTTATAGTCTGGTGGTGTTTGTTTTTTTCTTAACTGCATGTAATTGTGATAAGCAGATAGAAGTGTGCAGTGACAAAGAAAGAGGCAGGTGGTGATTTTGGAATTAATTAAGCTTTTTCCTATATTTGAAGTTGCTTATTTGAAGTATGATAGATAATTTACCTGAACATGTGAGAAAAGTTAATCCCTCCACCCTGATCTTTGGTATACAAAACTTGTGCTTCCAGTAGAAAGTGCAATAAATGCCAAGTCCTTTGGGTACCAGCTGTTTGTGTTAATGTTTTCTATGCTGGATCTTAAGTCATAGATTTCCTGTCAGCAGTTCTTTATACTTGTGGTGCGTAATAGGCTGACTTGTAAGTAGAATACTGTCCTTGGTGCTGTCTATACTGACATGCTGAATATTTTTAGTACACATGTATGCAAAAAATACACTTTTTTCCCCTCCAATTACATTTTAGCTTTGAAGGAACTGCTCACTGTATTGCTTAGGGAGTTAGTCACAATAATATCAAGAGAAATATGAATACCCATCAATATGGCTAGAGGGAGTCCATAAAGGAAAAGAAGGTATATGAGATTTATTGACCCATTCACCATAAAGAAATATGATAGCATAAACTTTCTGTCACTCAGCTCAGGTCTCAGGTCTCCTTTTGCAGGAGCAGGGAGAGACAGAGCATAAAGCAGAAACCTCTTTGTATATCTATGAAAATGAGGAATGGCAGTGTGGTTGTTTCCATGACCTCTACACACCTGTCTACAGTTATTCTGCCAGAAATCTTGTGTGAAAATAGTAAATTTCTTGGGCTACACTGCGGTTCGTTTTGTGCCTCTGTAGAGACTAATTTATTATGCTATTTTCTTAACACGTTCTAAACTTTGGCTGCTTTGGTGGGACCATACCATTGCATTTCTCATTTACTCAACAGAAGATACAAGATGCCTTATAGATTCATGCCATAGGTCTGTCTACATACACAAAAATTACAGATCAAAGTATCTTTTCTAGATGTTTATATAATTATCTTTTCTAGGTCTATATATATGCACTTTAAATACACACGAAATCAAAAATTTCCTAAACTCTTAAAGATGTTACAAATAATTAGTTACAGGTTTTGAATGAGTCTGGAAATTCCTGAGATTTGAAGTCAATTTTGTATGTATGTTTTCTAGATCATTAATATTTGATTTTGTTTTTATAGTTAATTTTAATTGGTTTTATTATCTTTTGTTTTACCTGTGTATTTACATGTATTTAATTTCTCGTGCCGGCAAACAAAACTTTACCTTTAGCATAACAATGAAACTCTGATATTTGGGGACTGTTTATGCAACAATCAAATAATGATTTTGGGGAAAGCGATTCTGTCTCCAGTGGAGTCAATAGAGTCTGCCAGTCAAGCAAGATTCTCAGTTGCGCATGAGAAGCTTTATAATACCAAATTTGTCCCTCAGCACTTCTCTCACACAGATTGGCTAACAGAAGCAGGACTTTGGACTTAAAGTACGTAAGTACGTACATAACTTAAAGCTTATGAATACTTCCATTGAGTTCAATAGAGCCATTCACACGCTTAATGTTGTGTGGTTGATTAAGTGCACTGGGAAATTGGATCTTAGCCTGGACCAGGGTATGTACCCTGATATTGCTCTGACTCAGAGATTTAACTAGAAATGGGCATACCATGTTTTGCATGTTTCTTTCCGTAGCTAGAAAAATGCCAGTTAAACTCTCCTTTGAAAAACAGTAATTTAATTTTTGAGGGAGTAACATTGCAGGAGCTCAAAACTCTGCTTGGTTCTCCCTTATTTGTTTATACTATGTGTGTGAAATGAGCTGTTTGGTTTAATTATTAAATGATTTTTTTTTTTTTTTTACAATTAGCTGTTCTTCCTCTTCCCTCCTATTGAGTGACTGATCTTGTATTTCGGTGAAAACATGGCACTAGTTGATGTATCAGACATCAGGTAGTAAAAAGAAAGCATTCTGTGCTTCTGAGATAGAACGGTTTTAATTAAGAAATCTTTTAGAGAGATGCTAAAGCTGACATTACCTTTCTAGCCAGCGGAATGCAAACAGGCTTCTCAGTGCCTTTTCCAAAAGTGCCTTTTCCACTGTGCTGCTAAGTCAAACTTCTATGCTGGTCTTTAATGATAAAATCTGGGTCACTGCAATGCATAGACAGCATTTACTTTAAATGAAATAATTCCTGAGATCACGAGAAATTTCTACACAATTTGTCATGGTTGTATATTATAGTTTGCTAAACCTAAAAAGAGGCAAGAGCTACAATGGTAAGAGAAGGAAAGCACTTTAATGTACTAGAGGAGTTGTCTTTAGTGTATTTTGTAGCCATTTACACTGTATGTGAAATATTTTATTCTGTTTGGTTATTTGTTTATAATTAAAGCATAAGAAAACGTGGACATAAAAATCATACAGATTATCTTGGCAGACACTCTTCTTTCCATGCAAACATTTTCTTCTAAATTTCTTTCCTTTGAGGAAGTAGTAGAGGAGATGATTTATTTCCGAGCTAGTGTCAGCATCCATGATGGGAAAGGTACTCAATTCACCATCCTTGTTTTGCATAGTAATAATATCACTCAAACTTTTGTTGACTTTTTGCTAAACATACACTTACACAACTCTGCCTCCCTATTATCTACCATTAAATTTTTGAAGATGTCTGGCTAAAAAGGAAAAATTTTCCATTAAAAAGGCCCTAAATTTCTTCTTTGAATATCAGATTTTAAATAGTTTATATTTACAGATGAAAAATTGTCTAGTTCATTAAACTATTCATAAGACCTTTTTTTTTAAGCAGATGGTAGCATGTTCTATATTCCTGAAAGAGCCGCAGCAGATACAAAAATTTCAAGAACTATCCACAGGGAACTTTTTTCTATTTTGCAATTGCTCTGTAGTCCTCTCTCCTGTGTTCAGGAATGAGAGGTCCTTCTTACGTGTGACCACAACATTTCCTTTTCAAAAACTTTTGCATAAGTTAATGTGACATGCACAAAGTCAGAAGCATTTATGCTAATAGAACATGATCCAGAGTGTTAGGTCTTTCTAGACGGAGTGTGTCTAAAATGAACTAATTTGCTGAGGGACTTGCGCCCAAGATGTATGAATCATTCCCTCCATCTAGAGACCAGGCTAAATGCCAGAAATTGAACACAATTTCCCTGTAGACTTAACAATAATATTATTGTCATAGTGGTGTTAGAAAATACAATCAGATTTTTAGCATAATTTAGCAATTGTAATCTCCCCTTAGGATCATAGAATCACAGAATCATAGAATGACAGGGACTGGAAAGAACTGTTGGAGATTGTATAGTCCAACCCCCTGACAAAGCAGGGTCACCCAGAGCAGGCTGGACAGGAATGTATCCAGGAAGGTTTTGAATATCTCCAGAGAAGAAGACTCCACCACCTTTCGGGCAGCCTGTTCCAGTGCTCTGTCACCCTCAAGGTAAAGAAGTTTTTACTCATGTTGAGACGGAATTTCCTGCGTTCCAGTTTTTGGTCTGTTGCCCCTTATCCTATTGCTGGGCTCCGCTGAAGAGTCTGGTCCTATCCTCTTGTTGCCCGCTCTTTAGATATTTAAAAGCATTGATGAAATCCCCTCTCAATCTTCTCTTCTCCAGGCTAGCCAGACCCAGGTGTCTCAGCCTTTCCTCATCAGAGAGATGCTCCATTCCCTGGATCATCTTTGTAGCCATCTGCTGGACTCCTTCCAGTAATTCCCTGTCTTTCTTGTACTGAGGAACCCAGAACTGAACACAGTACTCCAGGTGTGGCCTCGCCAGGGGCCAGAGTTGAAGGGGAGGATGACCTCCCTTAACCTGCTGTCCACACTCTTTTTTAATGCAAGGATACCATTAACCATTTTGGCCATGAGGGCACATTGCTGCCTCATGGTTAACTTATTGTCCACCAGCAGATGAACCCCTAACCACTACTGGTGTATGGAGTTATTCCTCCCCAGGTGCATACCGTTGCCCTTGTTGAACTTCATTAAGTTCCTCACTGGCCAACTCTCTTGCCTGTCTAGGTCTTGCTGTGTGGTGGCACAGCCTTCTGATTTGTCAGCTGGTCCTCCCAGTTTTGTATCATCATCAGACTTGCTGAGGGTACGCTCTGTCCCCTCATTCAGGTCATTGATGAATATGTTGAACAAGACTGGACCCAGAACTACTCCTGGGGAACACCACTAGTTACAGAACTACGACTGGACTCTGCGCTGCTGATCACAACCCTTTGAGCTCTGCCATTCAGCTGGTTCTCCATCCACCTCACTGTCCACTCATCTAGCCCACACTTCAGTATCATCGGGCTACATTAATCTGATATTTCTATAAATGATGGTGACGTGTTACAGGACAAGCTGTTAGGTTAATATTCTGTTTGGTTATTTGTTTATAATTAAAGCATAAGAAAACGTGGACATAAAAATCATACAGATTATCTTGGCAGACACTCTTCTTTCCATGCAAACATTTTCTTCTAAATTTCTTTCCTTTGAGGAAGTAGTAGAGGAGATGATTTATTTCCGAGCTAGTGTCAGCATCCATGATGGGAAAGGTACTCAATTCACCATCCTTGTTTTGCATAGTAATAATATCACTCAAACTTTTGTTGACTTTTTGCTAAACATACACTTACACAACTCTGCCTCCCTATTATCTACCATTAAATTTTTGAAGATGTCTGGCTAAAAAGGAAAAATTTTCCATTAAAAAGGCCCTAAATTTCTTCTTTGAATATCAGATTTTAAATAGTTTATATTTACAGATGAAAAATTGTCTAGTTCATTAAACTATTCATAAGACCTTTTTTTTTAAGCAGATGGTAGCATGTTCTATATTCCTGAAAGAGCCGCAGCAGATACAAAAATTTCAAGAACTATCCACAGGGAACTTTTTTCTATTTTGCAATTGCTCTGTAGTCCTCTCTCCTGTGTTCAGGAATGAGAGGTCCTTCTTACGTGTGACCACAACATTTCCTTTTCAAAAACTTTTGCATAAGTTAATGTGACATGCACAAAGTCAGAAGCATTTATGCTAATAGAACATGATCCAGAGTGTTAGGTCTTTCTAGACGGAGTGTGTCTAAAATGAACTAATTTGCTGAGGGACTTGCGCCCAAGATGTATGAATCATTCCCTCCATCTAGAGACCAGGCTAAATGCCAGAAATTGAACACAATTTCCCTGTAGACTTAACAATAATATTATTGTCATAGTGGTGTTAGAAAATACAATCAGATTTTTAGCATAATTTAGCAATTGTAATCTCCCCTTAGGATCATAGAATCACAGAATCATAGAATGACAGGGACTGGAAAGAACTGTTGGAGATTGTATAGTCCAACCCCCTGACAAAGCAGGGTCACCCAGAGCAGGCTGGACAGGAATGTATCCAGGAAGGTTTTGAATATCTCCAGAGAAGAAGACTCCACCACCTTTCGGGCAGCCTGTTCCAGTGCTCTGTCACCCTCAAGGTAAAGAAGTTTTTACTCATGTTGAGACGGAATTTCCTGCGTTCCAGTTTTTGGTCTGTTGCCCCTTATCCTATTGCTGGGCTCCGCTGAAGAGTCTGGTCCTATCCTCTTGTTGCCCGCTCTTTAGATATTTAAAAGCATTGATGAAATCCCCTCTCAATCTTCTCTTCTCCAGGCTAGCCAGACCCAGGTGTCTCAGCCTTTCCTCATCAGAGAGATGCTCCATTCCCTGGATCATCTTTGTAGCCATCTGCTGGACTCCTTCCAGTAATTCCCTGTCTTTCTTGTACTGAGGAACCCAGAACTGAACACAGTACTCCAGGTGTGGCCTCGCCAGGGGCCAGAGTTGAAGGGGAGGATGACCTCCCTTAACCTGCTGTCCACACTCTTTTTTAATGCAAGGATACCATTAACCATTTTGGCCATGAGGGCACATTGCTGCCTCATGGTTAACTTATTGTCCACCAGCAGATGAACCCCTAACCACTACTGGTGTATGGAGTTATTCCTCCCCAGGTGCATACCGTTGCCCTTGTTGAACTTCATTAAGTTCCTCACTGGCCAACTCTCTTGCCTGTCTAGGTCTTGCTGTGTGGTGGCACAGCCTTCTGATTTGTCAGCTGGTCCTCCCAGTTTTGTATCATCATCAGACTTGCTGAGGGTACGCTCTGTCCCCTCATTCAGGTCATTGATGAATATGTTGAACAAGACTGGACCCAGAACTACTCCTGGGGAACACCACTAGTTACAGAACTACGACTGGACTCTGCGCTGCTGATCACAACCCTTTGAGCTCTGCCATTCAGCTGGTTCTCCATCCACCTCACTGTCCACTCATCTAGCCCACACTTCAGTATCATCGGGCTACATTAATCTGATATTTCTATAAATGATGGTGACGTGTTACAGGACAAGCTGTTAGGTTAATGTAGCCATTTACACTGTATGTGAAATATTTTATTCTGTTTGGTTATTTGTTTATAATTAAAGCATAAGAAAACGTGGACATAAAAATCATACAGATTATCTTGGCAGACACTCTTCTTTCCATGCAAACATTTTCTTCTAAATTTCTTTCCTTTGAGGAAGTAGTAGAGGAGATGATTTATTTCCGAGCTAGTGTCAGCATCCATGATGGGAAAGGTACTCAATTCACCATCCTTGTTTTGCATAGTAATAATATCACTCAAACTTTTGTTGACTTTTTGCTAAACATACACTTACACAACTCTGCCTCCCTATTATCTACCATTAAATTTTTGAAGATGTCTGGCTAAAAAGGAAAAATTTTCCATTAAAAAGGCCCTAAATTTCTTCTTTGAATATCAGATTTTAAATAGTTTATATTTACAGATGAAAAATTGTCTAGTTCATTAAACTATTCATAAGACCTTTTTTTTTAAGCAGATGGTAGCATGTTCTATATTCCTGAAAGAGCCGCAGCAGATACAAAAATTTCAAGAACTATCCACAGGGAACTTTTTTCTATTTTGCAATTGCTCTGTAGTCCTCTCTCCTGTGTTCAGGAATGAGAGGTCCTTCTTACGTGTGACCACAACATTTCCTTTTCAAAAACTTTTGCATAAGTTAATGTGACATGCACAAAGTCAGAAGCATTTATGCTAATAGAACATGATCCAGAGTGTTAGGTCTTTCTAGACGGAGTGTGTCTAAAATGAACTAATTTGCTGAGGGACTTGCGCCCAAGATGTATGAATCATTCCCTCCATCTAGAGACCAGGCTAAATGCCAGAAATTGAACACAATTTCCCTGTAGACTTAACAATAATATTATTGTCATAGTGGTGTTAGAAAATACAATCAGATTTTTAGCATAATTTAGCAATTGTAATCTCCCCTTAGGATCATAGAATCACAGAATCATAGAATGACAGGGACTGGAAAGAACTGTTGGAGATTGTATAGTCCAACCCCCTGACAAAGCAGGGTCACCCAGAGCAGGCTGGACAGGAATGTATCCAGGAAGGTTTTGAATATCTCCAGAGAAGAAGACTCCACCACCTTTCGGGCAGCCTGTTCCAGTGCTCTGTCACCCTCAAGGTAAAGAAGTTTTTACTCATGTTGAGACGGAATTTCCTGCGTTCCAGTTTTTGGTCTGTTGCCCCTTATCCTATTGCTGGGCTCCGCTGAAGAGTCTGGTCCTATCCTCTTGTTGCCCGCTCTTTAGATATTTAAAAGCATTGATGAAATCCCCTCTCAATCTTCTCTTCTCCAGGCTAGCCAGACCCAGGTGTCTCAGCCTTTCCTCATCAGAGAGATGCTCCATTCCCTGGATCATCTTTGTAGCCATCTGCTGGACTCCTTCCAGTAATTCCCTGTCTTTCTTGTACTGAGGAACCCAGAACTGAACACAGTACTCCAGGTGTGGCCTCGCCAGGGGCCAGAGTTGAAGGGGAGGATGACCTCCCTTAACCTGCTGTCCACACTCTTTTTTAATGCAAGGATACCATTAACCATTTTGGCCATGAGGGCACATTGCTGCCTCATGGTTAACTTATTGTCCACCAGCAGATGAACCCCTAACCACTACTGGTGTATGGAGTTATTCCTCCCCAGGTGCATACCGTTGCCCTTGTTGAACTTCATTAAGTTCCTCACTGGCCAACTCTCTTGCCTGTCTAGGTCTTGCTGTGTGGTGGCACAGCCTTCTGATTTGTCAGCTGGTCCTCCCAGTTTTGTATCATCATCAGACTTGCTGAGGGTACGCTCTGTCCCCTCATTCAGGTCATTGATGAATATGTTGAACAAGACTGGACCCAGAACTACTCCTGGGGAACACCACTAGTTACAGAACTACGACTGGACTCTGCGCTGCTGATCACAACCCTTTGAGCTCTGCCATTCAGCTGGTTCTCCATCCACCTCACTGTCCACTCATCTAGCCCACACTTCAGTATCATCGGGCTACATTAATCTGATATTTCTATAAATGATGGTGACGTGTTACAGGACAAGCTGTTAGGTTAAAAAAAAAAAAAAAAGAGAGAATCATTGTTTTTTATAAAAAAATTAATCTTACAACATGAAGTGGGGTGACTGATTGACTTGAGCTTACCATAGAGCAGGGATGGTTGAGTAAGCCTTTCCTAGTCTATATCTTATAATATGTTCCACACAAATAAACACCACTTTGCTAGGAACACTCTGAAGTGTTTCAGTTACTGTGAGACTACACAGGTTATTTGCCCTTGTGTGGAAGGGATCTGTAGTCTCATAGATGGACCAAAATTATGATCAATGCTGATATTTCTTGTCTGCTGAAGAGAAAAAATGTGTTTCAAAAAATATATGTCACAGTGTTCCTACAGCAGGAACGATAGCAAACATGCACGGTGAAAGCTATTTTTAAAAATGACAGTGTGAGATAAATAGGATGGTGATTCAACACTTAATCATTTAGTGTAATTTTCCCACTTACTTCACTAAGTACTTTACCTACTTTGAACCAATTTAGCTTTGCCAAAAAGTTGGTTTTCTTAATTTGTCTCTCATTAGTTTTAACTCACTATAAATTGTCTTTAAGTTCTCTTTAAACAGAATCAACTATATTTTAAAGAATTAACATGGAGTTTCTTATTGTATTCTATGTACGCAAATTTTATGCAGAATCAAACTCAAATGATTCATTTTTTAAAACAGGAAATATATCATGTGATCTTTGTCTAGTTTTTTTCCCAATCAATTTAACATTAATTTTTAGATATTATGCACGTATAAACAATGCTGTGTATTGACAGAATGTAAATGCTATCAGAGATTAAGGAAGAAAAATTACTTTTTTTCTTGTAGTGCTTCTTTCAAATTTTTCTCTTCCTTGGAAAATAGCTCTTGAGGTACACAATGAAACTAAAGCACGTAACAGAGTGATTTGGCATCATGAATTAATTCAGGGGGGCAGCCAACTGAGTAGACTCTAACTATGGAGAGTGTTTAGATACGTTCATCACAATTATCTTCCTATTAAACTGAAAAAGAACATTTCATAAGAAAATAAGTAATAAGATTTGGTTTTGAGGACCTTTGCCTTGTTGCTATTGTAAGTGTTGAATAATCTCTTCCCATGATTTGAAACTGATTCAGCATGTGGTTAGGAAAAAGAAGTAGCACACTAGCATAGAATAGAATAGGTGGTCAGAGTTGCATGCTAAAGACTTCTATAAAATAATTTTAGAAAGTTTGGTTGTCACTCCAAAACCTTTGCTTGCAGATTACTTATTTCACCCCTGTCAATTATGAAACCTTGCACAGAAACAGATGTACTCCCTGTTTCCATCAAAAAACGTCTAAAAAGTCTTTGTTTCCTCTTCATAACAAAGTCTACGCAAAAGGTGAAATGAGCCAATACTGTGCCTATGTTCTTTGATCAAATTCCTTTTTTCATCATTCATTTTTAAGTTGTAAGAAATGATTGATTCGTATTTCTCTGAGAAACTCCTGGCATAATGCAGACTTCACTAATGCAGAGCCCTACTTATACACCAGGAACTATGCCCAATGCCTTATTCTGAGTCCTTATTCTTAAATTAGAGGGAATGCTTTCAAGATCCTTATTCTTTGGCTTGTCAGATAGTTGGACAAAATCACTACAAAAGTAATGTTGGCACTGAAATTATTACCTGCTCTTATTTCTGATTGTTTTCCACCTATTCCACAACAGAAGGATGGATTTAAAATGAAAAAAAAAGAACAAAACAAAACAAATGAAAAACAAAAATAGGAATGCAATTTAAGAAATTCAGAATCTATGGTTCCTGGTACAGACTTTCAGTGTGATCTTTCGGAAAACCTTCAAGAGCTCTGCCTTGATGTCCTTATTGCTATGGTAGGGCCAATGAATTTACATGCAGAAGAAAGAGGTTCAGGTGGGCCGAATATGTAAGATATTTATAAACCACTTAAAAAGTACTTTGACATAATCAGCTGAGAAGTTCTATATCAGAGGTTCACCAAAAGGGTGTTTATTGAATGATCATAAGCTAAACTGTCCTCTGCACTGGAGATATAGCAAATAAAACATTTGAAAGACTCTTTGATTTAAAAGCAGTGAATGAGTAGCTGTTACACTGCAGCAGTTTTCAGTGAACTGCACCTTCTCAAATGCCAAGTCTTTCTTTAAGAGAGAATTACTCATGACCAGTTACCTGTAAGTAGCTGACATGTACACAGCAACATTAAAGTAAGGTCAAATAATGAAAACCAGCAACAGCTGATGGAAAACTTCTAACCTTCTGCCTATACGTTCACCTCTGGATTTTAATTTCTTTCTTTTAACATTTTCTGAATCCAGAAAAGTTAGGCCATGAGGCATGTGATATCTGCATATCACTTTTCATTCAAAATCTCAGCGTGTTGTGCTGCTTTCCCACTTTTCATTCTTCCTGCAATGAAACAACAGCTGAATTAAATGTCAGAGGTCTTGCATGCTGGTCATTCCCTTGCCACAGGTTAAGCATTTTGCTCGTGTTCATTAGTTGCTTCAGACAACTGTTATTATTATACTAACTATGAAGACGTGGAAAGCAAGCACCTCAAGAATTGTGCAATGCAACAGCCCAACTGGCTTAGAATTTATCCTGCTGGGTTGCCAGTTATCCATATCAGATTATTCATAAATGGTCATGTAGGAAAGGCAATACTGGAAATATACAGAGGCACTGGGACAGCTGCAATCTCAGCTAGGTGTATGGTAGCCACCAGTGCCAGCTCAGTCACCTTCTCAGAAAGATTCAATGGCCTCTGTTGATGGATCAGTCAAGTAGGAGAAGGAAATGTGGTCTTGGAAGACCCTGGCTATGCCTTTTGTACTCTCTGTTGCATTCACACATGATGAGATACAAATGGTGGAAGAACCCTGACAGCAGGTGTGTTATTAGGAAAGTCTCTCTCCAGAGTTAAAGAAAATCTTGTCATTTCTCTGCATTAGAGTTTTCACAGAGCACTGCAAATACAGGAGAAGAACAGTGTTTAATTTGAGGTAATCACAGTGTAATTTGGGGCTACATTTAGGCAAGAATGTTCCAAGTGTGATATGACCTTTTAAAGTCTGGCTGATCATTTGGAGAATTTGGCAGCTGATCATGGAGATCTCAAGGCAGCCAGGAGTACATGTATTCCAGTAACATTACTTCTGGGTGCAGGCCAGTTCAAGCATCAGCTGTTCATCTTTGAAATGTTGTGAGTCTGAGACCATTTACATGACCCTTTAGGGGTGTCCTGCATTGATGACTTCCAGGTCTCCATTTCTGAAATTTGTAGCAAAAACTCCTTTGCACTGATCACATACCAATGGAGGCTCTGTATTTTAACAAATTATTTTAAGAGTTTTTAAAATTGGAAAGTTAGTTTTATATATATATGTATCCGTATACATGGACATGCTTATGTACATTTTTCTTTCCAACTGTAGAATTAGATGCCTTAGTTATCAAATACAGGACAGGAACAGTGAAACTTAAAAGCTTCTGAATGTGGTCTATAATAGCTCTTTTTTATATAAAAATGAACAATTAGGGAGCATATGAGAATTTTCCGGGGTTAAAAGCTACTGTGCAGTTGCTGTTAAAAAGCTGAAGATGTGCCCCTTTTTCAGTGAAAAGAGCACACATATTTTTATCTCTGTGAATGAGATTTGACTGTAAAATGAGGACTTCTTTGTCTCAGAAAATTTGTCACAGCCACAGAAGTTAACATTATCCTCAGTGAATCTTGGTTGATTTGTTTCATTTTTCTGAGTATAAGAAGTAAGAAGACTTTTTTTACTGCCTAGATGATTTAAAATTAGAATGGCATATATCTGAAGCTGTTCAGGGTGCTGGATACTAAAGAAACTCCCGGGAGACAGATTAGTGGGTAGAGGGCAGGTAAGCCAGTAAAAGGTACATGACAAATTCATTTATCACATGGCTCTGTAATTTAGCACCTGATTGTGCCATTCATCACATGGCTCTCACCCCTACAAAAGGGCTATAAGTGTTTTTATGTATAAGGCAGAGGGAATGGTCTGTCTGCATAAGGGGAAATTCTTTATTGTACACCCACTTAGGCATTTTCTTCCATTTCTAGAAGATTTCAATCCAAAGTAGAGTTTTAATTGTGTTGGCTGTAACTGAATGTAAACTAAGTTAGTATTGAACCAGCAGATGGAAAAATCCTTATCGCAGAACAATGAAACAAGTTGATTTTTTTTTCCTTCTGCCATCTGGTATCTATGCTCACATTTGAAAAATTAACCATTCACAGAATAGTTGTTTGACAGTTCCAACAGTTAAGCTCTTTCTCTGAAGATCAGTGCTTTATCCTTTGAAGATAAAGCCACAAAATACAAATGAAAACGTGAAACTAAAACTGACAGCTCCATAAATGCTGCAAAAAAGCCCAGAAACTAAAATGTTCTCCACTGAAAAATATTTCATCATTTCTTCCATAATCCAATCATGCAAAGGTTAACATAAAGTATGAAGCATGAGGCGAGTTTCTTTGTAAGCAATTTTTCCATTGTTTTAGTTAATGAAAAGAGGAGAAACCCAGTTTCTACATAAAAAGTGAACAAACCAATCACTCTCTGTGAATGAGTCTATATACTATGGTTTCATCAACTAATTGCTTATGATGAAGCAGTATTTGAAGTGGCAAAGGAGACTGATGGGAAAAAAACTTCCAAAGATATTTTAAATTAAATAAAAATGACCGAGAATCAAGAATAAATGTTATAAAATTCTTGGAACTGAAATGCAGCGAAAAGTTTATGATCCCAAACAGACAGGGTTGTGTATGAACTTAATAATTCCTAGTCTGAGATGGACATATTAGCCCGTATCCTTTTGCATTTTTATTGTCCAATTTTTCTAGATGCTTGCAAAAATGATAAATGTTCTCCTAATGTTACTCACCAGCTATGCAATAGAAAATATCAGGTGCTGAAAAGTGTGGCTTTGATAACCTTCAATAGATCCTATTTGAGGAGTATCATTACTAATACTAAACTATTGTATTTATAAAATTATATAATTTCAGTGTTTCTTAAAAGAAAATGTGTAAGCTATTGACCTCATTGATATCTGAAGATGTTATCATGATACAACTATCATAGTCATGTGAAGGTTACAGTAAGTTTTTCACTTTCTCACAAGAAATACTCTAGGGCTCAGCTACAAGAAATGTGTTTGTGAAATTTTCTTTAGAAATTCAGTGTCTAAGGACTCTCAAGAAATAGTCATATTGTGTTGATTGTATATTTTTGATAGAAAATGACCATTAAAAATATATTGAAGTGACCAAAAAGTGGGTGTGTGTGGATTTCATAAATGTGACTGCAGTACCCATTGTTATGAGTAGGTGTAAAGAGAGAATGGAATTTCTTTTTCTGGGCTGACTTAATATGCTGCTTGAAGGCCCAGTAAATACACCTGTAAATAAAATGTGCTATTAGCCAACATTTTTTAAATGAAAGTGTTTAAAATATGCAGCACAATGTTTTTACTGTGTAGAAATAAAAAGAATTAGAAAAGGAATTAAGAAATGTTTTTATAAGGGCAGTGTAGGACAGCAGGGCACTTGGAAATAGAAAGTTTACTTAGTGGTTCATGATACTGAAAATGCAATTATGCCATTACTCTTTAAAAATAGCAAGAATTGCCCTTGCTTAGTATCCTAAGAGAAATATGAACACTCCCATTTAATCATATAACAACTCCTTTGTCTGTGTGTATATCCCACCAAAATTTTTAAATTGTCTACAAATACAGTTGACTGCTGGATACATTTTGGTCTTTGCTAGATGTATAGAGTTGCAGTAAGTTATTGGTTTGTCTAGTCCAAGTGTCATATTACAAAATAAGAACTACCAAAAAATTAGAGCTGGTAACTAAATAAAAATAATTGGGTGATATGCATGCTGTTCTTCAAGCAACACAGGTACACTGACTATCTAGATTGGGAATTAGGCTGAAAAAACTTGTACTAAACACTGCCAAGAACTCAGAAAATTAATAGAAGAGATTAGCTAAGTGGTTTGAAATTGAAGAAAATGAATGCCTCACTTGAATCTATAAAATTTTAGGAAGTTTAATATTTTTAAACGTGAGCATTTTCTTTTTCTAGTTGTATATGTCTTACAAAGGATGAGTCTGTAGCTCACCCACAGCTCCAGAGGTCTTGACAATGTTTTCCTTCTGTACAAAAGTACATTTTAGTCCATGCATGACTTTTAGTCTCTGAGTTTAATCAGCAGTAACATCCCCTGCTATTGACAGCCAACTAGTGAAGTAGCACTAAGGTCCTTCCAAATGTACTTGAGATCTTGACAGGTATTGTTAGAACATGAGCTCCAAAGTGACCCCTGAATGTAGAAGTTCATCTGCTAAGGCCAAGAGTGTGCAACAGCTCTTCAGCTCCTGCAGGCAGCTTTTGTTTTGTCAAAAGATACTGGATAAGAAAAGACGTTACGTTACCCTGTGCTGTTACTGCAAACCAACAGGGCGTTCTCCATACCTCTGCAGTTCATGGCACTTTTGACTTTAAAATAGACATCATACCACTCTTGGTTCTTCATAAATAAAAGGGAGCAGACGCAGGGCTGCCACAGTCTCCAGGCCCAGGCTTGTGGAAACAAAACTGGTACAATGAAGACAGCAGTTACAGATTCTTTTCCTTTTCTAAATGACAGAAGTGGGTCATTCACTGAGCTGGTGTTTCTTTACTAACCTCATGAAAGTGGAACATCTTGCTTTAAATCTAATGCAGCTAAATAGAACCAGCTATAAGTGACTATCTAATATGCACCTGAGAACTGTTCCACACACAAGGACTTTTCCTCTAACTACGTTGGATAGGGCATGTAAAAAACTTCTAGCTTCATTAATTGGCTCTGTATGTGGCAATTTACAGTTTATGTGGAGGCGATTTTTCCTCATGAAAAAGCTGATTGCATTACAGCTCATTAACACAAATACCTTTGTTACTGAAAGTTTCTCTTAAGCATAGCTAAGGCTCACTGTGACCTACTTCTAATGCTTTTAGAGTTCTCAGATTTCTCATTTTTATTTAAGTACCTACCTTACATATGATTGGCTGCAGGATAAGATAGGCTCACAGTCTAATTTTAGGTTGGAAGATGTAGGTTTTCTTCAGTGAGAAATAAATTCAAAAATAACTTTTTAGATCATAAGATGCTGGCAAGTTTATGGAAATAGTCCACATTTTCATTCTAGCAGTTGAGAAAGGGGAACAGCAATCCTGAACATTTATAACTCTGTTCTGATTCTTTGTATTCAGATGAATACAGATTTTCTCTATTTCTGGTCCCAAAGGAGTTCCTTCTCCTGAACTTTTCCATTGCTTATATTGCCAAAAGCCATATTCCTTTCTGGAAGATTCTGTAGAATTGAATGGGAATTAAAACCAAAGGTTGTAGAGAAATTTAATGGGGTTTTGAAGCAATTTCTGAAGAATGCTAAATAATCTAACACAAAATAAGTTCTTATTTAATATTTTGCTAGCCTGTAAAATCCTGTAGTATGAATATAATTTTCTTTTTAAATACCCCAAATTTGCTGAAAGAATCTGAAGAAGTGGCAGAGTATATATTAATTTCTAGTTACTTTTGCTTATCTCTCTTATGGAGAAATACTCTTTATATGTTATCAACGTGTATTATTTAGAGATTCCTAAAGTATTGCATCACCACAAAACTTTGGATTTCTGGGGGTTTCTAGTATGTTACCTTTTGCTGACATTGGTAGAAACGGATTATATTTAGTGACTAGACAATGGTATTGCTATGTCTGCAGACCCTGAATAGTCTGACAGTGGAATAAAAGGTATGACCCAAATATCAGACATCTTTCTGACATCTTTCTTTGGTCCTGATTGAGTTATTTTACATGCAAATATAAGATGGCACTTTGTGTATGATCTTCTACATACCCTCAACTTCCACCACAGCAGCGAGGCATACTCAGACAATAATTCAGACATATATATTTAAATTAATTGTCTCACTTCAAGGCATGTAATTCCTTCAGATTTCAGTATTTGGGTTTTCAACTTTGTGTTTGCATGTATGAATTGCATATGAACCTGGAGACGTCCTCTTTTTAAAAGAAAGCCATTTGAGCTCGAATAATTTAATAGGTGTAATTAGATTAGTATCAGTGGCTTTAAAGAGTTACCAGATCCTCCACATTTACAGTAGATTTCCCTGTGAAGATGATTGGGTTATTAGAGGGACAAAAGTCTCACTAAGACAGTTGAATCCAATGAATTTACCATTCAACAAGTTTACAAGGTGAAAATGCCTTTGTGGTCCCCTTAAGATAATGCCACATACAGCATTTAACTAATTTGCACTGGAGACATATTATTATAATTGGACAGTGAGAAATCTTTATATATAGATATGTAAAACTTCACCAAGTTCCATGTGATATTGCTCAATGACTTGAACCCAGATCCTGCATGAATTTAAGGGACTATATTCTACACGTTTGTATTATTCCTTCTGACTGTATTTTGCTTGTGTCAGAGGACTCTGACAAGAAATGACATGAACAGAAAGAAGCAAAAGCACAACAGTACTTTGCTTTGGGTTTGAACTACAGGTAGTACAGTTCAAATACTTTTGTCATTCATGGTCCATTTAATCACAAACCATGGCGTAGTACTGATTTCTCACACAGAAATACGGAAATGGCAATGAGGGCACTGTGGGGTCTGAGTGCTACTGGGGACCAGGAGGGTCAGGTGCTCCCATGGAGGTGGCAGGGCAGGAACTGGCAACCATGGCTGGCCCACTGGCCCACCAGGGAGGAGGGCAGCTGGGGAGCAACGGGGACAGCCCCAGCCCTGGCCATCAGGCACCTCCCCGGGGACAGGGATGGAACTGAGGTCCTGGGTTTGGCTGAAGTAAAAGTTTCTCTGAACACTAATTAATGGTAATAGCAGGATATTACTACTTGTACGCTAGAGGTGTGATTGCATAGTCTTTTGTAAACCACCTTCTTTTCCCAATACCACCATCAAGAGAATTGCTCTCTCCAGAGCTGTGGAAAAACTCTGTCTACTTTCTGGTTTTTGAAAAAAACTTGAGTCCTATAACCCATTATACCTACCTGGCTTTCATGGTACTATTCTATCATAAGGACAACATAACATTAAATCTATAATTGTACACCTGAACTGGGGGAATGTTGCAAAAGAAAGTTTCTATTTGCTAGGTAATATTCCTAAATTTCACATAATTGATGAAATCCCATCAAAGACAATGAGATTGTGCATGTGCTCAAAACTCAGTACCTGCAGCTGACTTGTTGAATTGGTGGCTTGGCTGTCAAATTGTTCTACAAAAATATGTAATTCTTGACCATTTCAGAGATTTAGTAAATAAATTTTTTTTTTTTTTTTTGTGGTAACAGACATGTCCTCAGGACTACATGGTAATTCTTTTAAACATTAAGAAATAAAGCAAAGTGGTTTGCTCGGTCATTGGATGCTAGTCCCTATGAATTCAAATAGACCTGTTCAGTGGCAAAAAAGAGGTTTTATCTGAGGTTCATGAAAATTTTCTAGTCAACATATTTTTTCTTGAAAAATTGGTGTGCAGTGTAAGTGAAATATTTAGAAAGATGTTTGCTTTTGCAAGGAAAACTTCATTTCTCAAAGCCAAGATTTCCACGTCTTAAATAATGACATTGAAAACTGAAATGATTTCATTTGATTTGTTTTCTTGTATGCTTTACTAGGAGGAGTTGTTTTGTTTGTTTGTCTGTTTTTTCGTTTATTTGTTTACTCTCTGCAAGCTGGATTTCTGAGCTGCATTACATCTTCCAAGCAATCCCATGGCTGGAAAATGTCTCATTGCAATTGTCTCCTTTTACCACAAGCAAGATTATGCCTCATCACAGCATGATGGACAGTAACAGAGACATCAGGATGTCCAGTTCATAAAGAACCACAGGAGGGAATAAAACAAACAGCAATTCTTTTATGTCTCTAAATCTCATTACTGTTTCCATTAGCTTTCAGGTTTTGGCTGGCAGTATGTTCATGGTCACTTTAGTCAAAAACGGCTTTTTCGAAATGTGTTATCATCAAATAGTCCACACAGAATAAGTCTGCCTTCAGATGTTGATGATTTTTCTTTATACTTCACTTACAACTTAGCTGTCATTTGTTAGGCTCATGAATCAAGAAACCCATTTGGTGAGTAAAATAGACAAGGATAATTAAGGCTAACATGGAGCCGCAGTGGTGACAGTGACAGCTGCCCATATGCTCTGCTTACCTGGAGTTAAGGGCAGAGTTGCAAGGCAGAAAAGAAAGTGATGCTCGTGATTTCTGCTTGTGGGAGTGAGAAAGGAAAGATGTTGTTCATGCCTAGTTACGCAGATATTCAAAATGCAAGTTTGCAGCAACCTGTGTTCTCAAATTCCCATGTCCAGCAGTTCTTTGACATAGCCTTGACCTCCTTTGAACCCACTGGGTACATCTCCTTACTGGCAGAGGAAAACAAGCAGCAAAACTTGCTTGTGGATTAAGAAAAATCTAAGTAAGAATCAGAGGAGGTGGTGTTATATGATGGAATAGAAAACTGTTGGAAGTAGAAAACTAAGACTTCAGATTGTTTTGGGAGGTTAATGTTAGAGCAACACTCATTGTGATCTACAGTTTTTCAGCATCTGGTTCTTGTGTTCAGGATAATCCCCAAGACAGTAAAATGGCCAGATAAGGCTTTCAAAAGTTATAGTAGTGCCCAGTGGAAAGAAACACCATTCAGTTAGACACAGGGAGTTACACCTTTTGGGCAGTCACTGGTGAGTGAGCTGGCACCCTGCTGAAATGACATTTGCCTGCTTTTTCAGAAAGCCCTCTATTACATTACACCACGTCCAATGTCTTAGTTCCTTGTCTTGTAGCTGTTGAGTGGAGGCAAGCTCTCAATATATAGCTGTATGCACATATGTGACTCTGTGCATAAAGGATCATGTGTATTGGTTTTCCAGGATTTGATGCATTCCTTCATCTTACTGCATTTTCTAAAGGCAGACTAGCATTCACATGAAACTAGTGAGAACGCCGTTTGGCCCACAATTGCTACCAGTGCTGAGATCATGGAAACAGAATAAGCCCTCTTCCCCAGAAACAAACAAGAACCAAAACAAAACAAAAAAAGTATAAAAATTTTTCTTATTAGATTCTGGAGTTTTAAGAGCTGGTAACTCAGCCATGTTTAATTGCTGCTTTGACAATGGACTTCTTCCTGGTACATCAAGTGCCTGTATTATACAGTGCAAAAACATTATTTTCCTAATCTTATTGGTATAAAAAAGATAGTGTCAGTAAGTTAGCCTTTTTCCACTCCCTGTCATTTAAAACAATGTTATCTGACAAGACTATGTGTTTTGTTTATTCACATTAATGAAACTATTACTGTAGTTTGACTTTCTAAATTTTATGTTGTCAGATTTGTGCAAAATAACATTAACGATTTTATATATTTTGCGTAAGATAAATAAAAACATATTCTGTACAAGTATGCAGGTTGAGTGTACCATTTCTTTCTCACTTACATATTGACACAATCCCTAATATTAATATTACACTACAACTACATAGTAGTAAAAAGGTGTTTCATAAGGATATGTATTGTGGCGGTTTCAAAATGACATAAGCCATGTTGACAAAAACACTTTTTTCATCAATTTGCTATGTTGGTGCTTAACTTTTAATTTTTTAACAGTGCTATAAAAATGAAAATATAAATTTCCTGCACTCTGAGATTTTGCCTTAGCAACATTTGCTAAGACAAGCAGTGACCACCTATACGCACTTATATTTTTAGTAAGGTTATGGAATTATCTCGTTCTTAGTTTCCTGCAGAAAAAGGGAGCTAATTAAAGACACTCTTATTAAGGGTGAAGTCCATATGACTCCATAGTTTTCAGCTCAAAAATCTGCTTAGTGTCTTCTTTATTGCTGAGTTTTTGACCATCCAGACACAGACAAACAAAATTGCAGCTCTGAATCTGATTAATGGAATTAAGATTAATGACCAAGGAGGATAAGATTTCCTCATACTGATGATCTAATGCTGTTTATATCTTGGTGTAAGGCCAGCCTACACCTGCCATTGGTTTTTTCTTTCTTTGTAATGAGACAGTCAACATTTCAAAAAAACAGGATGTAAAATTAGCTTTTTTACAGAACAGGTTCTGCACTTTTAGGAATATAATAACTTCTGCTGAAAGTGGGAATTTCAGAACTGTAATGTTCCACTGAAAAGCTACTATTTTTAAATAACCGTCTTCCTTTCTGATGTCCAAGTGGGGCATAAAATCCTTTTCTCATCTTAATTCAAAATCTTGAAAGTTATGTAATGAGAGGCCTTACTTACATCTTTGATTACATAGCTGTACCATAGACGTTCTGCTAACAGTACAAAGAATTTAAAATATTGTAAACATGGATTAGTTTCATAGAGCCACAAAACACATCACTAGGTCCAGAGAGGTGATTCTTTTGCTTTGCTCTGGTGAGACCTCACCTGGAATATGGTGTGCAGGTCTGGAGCTCTCTGTATAGGAAAGATATGGACCTGATGGAGCGGGTCCAGAGGAGGGCCACAAGGATGATCAGGGGGTTGGAGCACCTCTGCTACGAGGACAGGCTGAGGGAGCTGGGGTTGTTCAGCCTAGAGAAGAGGAGGCTCCGGGGAGACCTAATAGCAGCCTTCCCGTACCTGAGGAGGGCCTACAGGAAGGCCGGGAAGAGCCTGTTTACAAAGGCCTGGAGTGACAGGACGAGGGGCAATGGCTTTAAACTGGAGGGGAGCAGATTTAGATTGGAGATCAGGAGAAAGTTCTTTACTGTGAGGGTGGTGGAGCACTGGAACAGGTTGCCCAGGGAGGTGGTTGAGACCTCATCCCTGGAGACATTCAAAGTGAGGCTCGATGAGGCCCTGGGCAACCTGGTCCAGTTGAGGGTGTCCCTGCTGACTGCGGGGAGGTTGGACTAGATGACCTTAGGAGGTCTCTTCTGGCCTGGACCATTCTGTGATTCTATGATTCTATTCTATAAAATTGCATGAAATACCCTGTTCTGATTGGAACAAAATCATCACATACAACATTTGTCACTTTATATTTCTTGTTTCAAAAACATGTTCAGCTGCATGTAGTGGAAAACTTTTAGTTACTTCAGGATTTTTAAGGATTTCTCTAGAATTGAAATATGAACATCTTCAAATATTTTTTTTTTCCAGTACAAAGAATTTCTATTTTCCTAAAATGTGCCTGGACTTCCTTTGAAACTTCTAGTGAAAATTCAGATATACAAGGTCAGTGTGATTTTAATTTTTGTAACTAATTGTAAGTGGAGGTAACATTTCTCCATTTTATGAAGAAAAACAAGCATTTAACAATAAACTCTTTTAATATGTTTTCTTTTGTTGCTCATTTTAAGTGAAGAAAATGTCATACCTCAAGATACAGAAGAGATAAGAGAGGTATCCACAGTCCCATGATATGTCATTGGCACAGAGGAAAATAAAAAATTAGGTCTATAGCAGTCTCCCAAGTTTTTTTGCTCACTTGTAGAAGTATGTTGTTCACCTTGAAAAGGGCTTGAGTTTGTAACACTTTTCTGAATTTTTATTACATGAGCAATGGTAAAAAAAAATAAAAATAGTACTTTTCATATGGCTCACAGAAAGATTTTTCAAGGATTCTGTGTGTTCCAGGATTAAACTGTTTAATGAGAGTTAAATAATAAATATATCTTAAATATTTGAGAAATAATATCTTTTCTTCCACTCATTAAGAAAATAAGTAAGGGTAGAAGAACAGAGGAAATATGTTCCCTTGTAGCATTTAAATGAGATTGTGAATAGGGAAAAAAAAAAGATATTTGGTAAAGGTTTTATAAAAGAAGAACAATGATCTGTTGATTACTGGTATGGGATAATCAACTGAAGGAGAAAAATTAAGAGAAAAGGATCAAGCACAGAATGGACTAGGACACTTTCAAAAATTGAGCGGTTTAAACTGCATCCAAAAATGATTAAAAAATTGGTAAAATTATCTCAGGGTTATGCTTATGTTGCTAAAGACAACTTTGATGATGATTCCAGTGAACTGCTCTTGTAATTCCCAGAGGTACAGACTGGATTTATGATGGATGTTTGCCATGTAAATTAACTATTCATAGCTAAGGAGAGTACCTTACTATAAACACTTGCTTCCATGTCAACCACACTGCATAGGTGGCTGGAATGAGCCATTGCATTTCTTCTTGGAAAAACTGATATGTTGCTTGTCTTAGGGCCAAGGTAGGAGTTTTATCTAACTGATGGACAAAATAGTGTCTTTCTTACAGAGGTTATGTTGCAAACAGGTCAGCCTTTGACAACATTAATTGTAAGGGTAGAGGGGTTAACTATGAGAAGGAAAAGTAGGCCCAATTAAGCTATTCATCAAAACATTAAGTGCAGACACAAAGCAAGTGTTTACATATTAGATGGTCTTTAGAGAACTAGTATACTTCATGAAAGGTTTTCTTCAACTATGATTGACAGTCTCTCCCTTTTCAGAAGAGTGAGAGAAAATGGCATTTAAGGCCAGAGGGAAACATTTAGTAACTACCTAAAAGCAAAAGGTGAAGATGAAGAAGCAGGTAGCTATGGTCAGGACTCTTTCCAATTCCGTACAAGTCTGCAAATTGAATATATTTACCATGCTAGCTATCTGCAAAAGTTAAAAATTGTGATGAAATTTTCAGCCAACCTGCAAAAGCTGGTCAGATAGTCAGGGAGTCAGGGTCTTCCTTTTTGTCCTTCTGTGATGAATAAAGGACTGAAATATGTTTTTTCAGTTGGGTTTTCTGGACATGTTTGGTTTCCTTGGTTTGTTTTGTTTTTTTTTTTTTAATTTTTTTTTTTTCTGTATCTTTTTCTTAGAGTGTTTTACTGCTTGCATTTTAGCTTTAGGAAAATGGAAAATGTCAAATCTAATTGCCGCTGATTCAGTTAGAGGATCATTTGACATGCTCTGGGATGTCTAATGGAAAGACAGAAGGAAGAGGTCTGCAAAGATCTCTGTGTCTGCAGTCTGAATGAAACCTTATATTTAAAGACAGCAAAAATATTCACCTTTGGGTTAAAAGTTACATTATTTGAGAAAGCTGTGATTGAAATATTTTATGCACCTCTGAAAACAAACTCTTCCAGCCTTTCTTAGAAATTACATTTTTCCTTATTGATCCTTTACTGACCTTCAAGACCACTTTTTTTAGGCAAAAAAAGATTCCTATTTCATGCTAGTTCTCAAATTACAAAGACAAGTGAGATGTTCTATTCATTTTGAGCGCTGCTTTCACTTGGAAAAGAGGCAATGTCCAGTGAGGACAGGCACTTTGTAGTTTCCATCTCTACTTGTGTAAGGCTTCCAGATGCCCTTCCAGACAAGGGCACTGCACCAGAAACTGGTGTCATAAACTCATGCTGTTGTTGTTTGTTAAATAACCTGATACTTTTTTTGCAATGAAAACCAAGTGTGAAAATAAATTGATATCTTATCTATCCTTTAAGACTTTAACAATTTCCTCTTCAGCATCAAATATTTTTTTAGCCGAGAGTCTTCAGACTGCTTTCTATTCAGCATAACCTGTTTTTCAAAAGGACTCTTAATGCTGTCTATCTTTATGGAAAACCCTGCATGTCAGATCTGCTTATCAGACAAAATTGTTGACACAATTGGATAATATCAAGAAACTGACGCCAAGAAATAACAAATATCCTTTTCCTTTTTAAAATTTTGGAATTACAGTACTTGTTTCTTGTACATTTAAATAGCTCATACATAAGGAGAAATAACTAAAATTAGTGTTTGAAAAGGGATATAGTCAAGTTTTGCAACTCACTGATTGGGATAGGCCTACAGAATAGACAAGTAGTCAGGATAGCGATTTCTGTTAAAAATGAGTGATATGACTTGCGGAGCATCAGGGATCTATTTTCTGCATGGTACATAGGAATTTATATACAGAGCTCCCTTCACAACAAATAAAGGTACTTGTCTATCTAAAACCTTGTACATGCTTCTGAAAATCTACCAGATAATGTCAGTAGCAGATTTCATGATCTCTGAAACAAAAATAAGATTTAATGTGTTTTTGCAGCTGTGACCAGCTGGATTTTCCTTCTGTTCATGTTGTAGTAGTCAGGTAGTAGTCATAGTTACAGTTAAATGACTTATTTGCGATAAAAATTTAGATTGCTCTTTTCATTTTTCTTCACATCATTTACAAAGGAAGACCTGCTTTTTGCAGAGGTTTATATGGAATTGGTTTTGAATGTTGCATCCTTGCCCACTTTATCTGCTGTGTTATTTCCAAATTAAATCTATTCTTGGTACAAAACAAGGCGTCTTAGTAGGTGTAATCAAAAGATGGCATGTCAGGAAGTACCAACGGGTTGCCTATCAAGACCTCAGGGAAAACAGTCATAAAAGCATATTATTTAGACTGTGAAAAAGGGGACAGAAGAAACAAATCAACTCCTTAAGCACCTTTGTCACTCTCTGTTGTGTTTTTAATTACTTTTGGTGAAGTTTTATGCATCTGTAGAGATTCCAAAGCAGCATTTCAGGTCTCTGTTTCAATCCTGGCTCTTTGTGTCATTATGGTCCTCCTTCAGCAGTCACCAGTATTCTCCCAGTCAGGACTTTCCGACCATACTGCCTCACAGATGGACGCACATTATTGCCAGCCAGTTGGCAGCCCTCCTCTGCATTCTCTCTGGAAGCCCCCAGTGAAAGCTCCAGCAACTGCAGGAATACAAATGCAATGCCAAAACTGTGTGTTATTTCTCACTCAGCCCCTTTCTAATGGGTCTGTTTATATGGTATTGCACAAAGTTCTGTGCTAATGCAAAAATTTAATCTCTTTCCAACACAGGAATGGAAGAAGACTATTAACTACTGGGTTTGAGCCATTTCCAAGCCGTCAGGAGTAAATGGGACTCCAGAGAATTCTCTGAAACAGGAAATATTTGAAGTGAAAACCATCCCCCTTCAGCTGTTTGCAGAGATGCAGTCTCTGAAATTCTATACCCAATATCTCTCTAATTTCTCTTTATCCATGTCTAAAGCTTCTTGTCTGTCTGCTGAAGGCCATTTGACAAGGGAAGCAGAGAAGCAGCATTTGTAATATCTGTTTAATGTAACCAGAGGAGAATCTTATGATTTGTAGTATGTATTATGAATCTTAGAAATAAAATGTGAAACCAGACTGTAGATTAAGCCGGCAAGTAATGTAACTAATCAGACTGTGATTCTTGTGAGTTTACTTGAGCATCATGTTCAATTCTGAACCAGAAATCCCCATCAATAAATACCACAGAACGGACAGGATCCATCTACATCCTTGTAATTAGGTTAAATTATAGGGCACTTCTCTGGTTGCATGGTTGTTTTGAAACCCTATTAACTGGACAGCTTTGACTATATGTGATCTGTCAGGAGAGTACTGCGAATTGGCCTGAATTGCAGCACATAAAGGTTTCCAGTTTTAAATATGACCAGTTAAACAGTCACAATTTGTTCATGATATAACTGGTTTGATCCATTACACTTGTTCCTTATATTTTATTCTACAGTATTTACTGTTTGGGATTTTTTATTTTTTTTTTAAGATTTCCTTACTATGGGTACCATATTGGTGTAATGGACTTCATCTTGTCTGAGTGCGTGACACATCTCTTCACCTGACTTGAGTGCAAATTGTGTCTTTATGCTTAAAACCTTGCTGGTAACCAGCTGAATAATTATGGGGACTATTGTCACTGACAATAGTTGCATGCTGAAGCAAAATATTGTGAGAATTGTAAAAACATTGAGAATGAGGATGTGAGGTTTTGGTCATTTTTTAGCTTAGTGCTGTGACAATATAAAAAGAATCCATCTTCTAAGCTCCTGACATCTCCCACTGGCCTCTGTGAAAGTTGGATCAGATGGAAACTGATCAAGGACTGAGGATTTGCCTCAGTTATAATTATTAGTAACAGGAAATGAGAAGGTGCACTGCTTCATTAAGGACCCAGGTGCCCATAGCCAGTTTGCCCTGCCAGTTTTGTGGTGGGTAGGTGCAGGTGGTCTCTAAAGTAAATTTTAGGATGAAAACTGGCTCCTGGCAGGCCAGGTGCTTGTGATCTGCCAGAAAAGAGGCTTGGTGTCTTTCCTCTTGAAAGCCACCTGGGTATAGCACAGAAACTTCCTAGATCAGGATTTGTTTTCTGAGCAGGATGGTACTTTTGTGACATTTCTTGATAGCAGCTTCCTTACTGGTGAACACTGCATGCTTTGGCCTGTATTTCAAGGAGACAACATTCATGGGTAACTAGCAGGTGTTAAATTTTGTGAAGCCACAGACAAATAAAAAATAGACAGGAAAAGAGCAAATGTTGCTCTTTTAGGAGCTCTGAAAACCAGTGAGGAAGCATGTGGAAGAAACAGCTGTCTCTTCATAACGTGGGAAAAAAATCTACTTTCTTCCAGAAGACTGTCCTTAATGGGAAGACAAGTCATAGTTTGCTGGAGGAAGAAAAGGAGCAGAGAAGAAAAAGACTGAGATCAAGGAAGGACGAGGTTGATATGGCATAGGCAAGGCCACTCCAGCCATTTGTTGCTTCTTAATTTTAGTGTTCATAAAATCTTATGCTATGTCAGTTTGGCATGGAAACTGAATTCTCACATGTACAAAATCAAGACCATCTGAGGCAATGATGGTGTAAATAAGTTTGACCCAAAATTCTTGTGGCAGGATCACTTTGAAGGTAATGAATAATGACTTAGTATCTAGAATGTCCATTTAGTCCTTGGTTCATGCAGGCAAGACTTTTTTTCTTTCAGTGGTACAGCATAATGGGTCCTTGCAAATGTTGTTCTGCTACCCCCAGCAGTCCTGAAAAGTGCCTGAAATCACAACATTGTGTCATATTGCCCTTCTTGTTAAAATTGAATAAACTATAGGCTGGCAAGGCAGTACAGCATATCTAGCATGTAAATTACATGCAAATTCAAGATTGTCTTATGTAAGTCAAATGATGTAGGCAAAAGCCTTAGCTGTGAGTGGAACCATATGCTGCTTTGGTATAATGATATAGAGTTTACCTGCTGTCTGCACAACATGGTTGTATGGGGATCAAGGTGTTTAGTGACTCACAGAGTTGCCCAATCTGGAATTTAGGAGTGGCTTCAGATCATCACTTGCGTTTACATTAACACATTATTTTAGCAGCAAGATCAGCTGTTTGGCCGTCTGTGCTTGGGTAGGAGGTTATGACCTTTTCTTTCTCAGAATTAAATTACCCTAATATGCTCTGAGCCTGTGCCCTGAGTTCATACAGAAGCAAAAGCTGGTGCTAAACATATTACTCAATTTCTTTAGTGCACTATCAGGATGGCAACCAGTTTGCTTTGTTGTCTCATCTACTGGCAGATATCTGGGCAGAGTTTGAGATGCTTGATTGGAATTATAAAACACTGAATTGAATCTGAGGGCTCATATGCCATACTACCATTGACATAGTACCATTTTTCTCTCCTATCACATAAAAGACACTACTGGCAGGGCATTATGCACTGTGGTTTCTTTGTTCTGATATTTATTCTTAAAAATTATTCTTAGGCTGTTAAAGGTTAGGGCTGTCTATTGAGAGGATGTATATGCTGAGGCTTCAAAGTGTTGTATAGTATAAATGGGATATTATAAAACTTCTGGTTTGAATTCCTCACTGGTTGTGTTTAACCAAGTTTCGGTGGCTTTTTTTTGATTTTGTTTTTGTTAAATTCATGCCTGTGAGTTGTCATCCGAACCAATTATATGTATTTTAATCAGCATCACACCTTAATGTCATGTTGATGGATTAAGTAGAAATAAATGGTATTTTGACCTGTGCTTAATATGATAGTATTTCTTTTGTGACTGTACTTGGCCTTCTGGTGTGGTGTCTGGTGTCCAGACCCCTTTAAAAAGACTGAGCTGAATTTTATGAGTTTGCATCTATACCAGTACTTCATACTTAAAAGCAAAAATAAGTGCAGAAATCGTACTGAATTCTGCTACCTGTGTAAATTACAGTGAATGTAATAAAGTGCACATCTATGTGTAATATTATTCTTAGGAATCTTTTACACAGCATGAAGTCTGACTTATGTGGGCCTTCAGCCTGAAGAAGGCTCCGGGATGACCTTACAACAGCCTTCCAGTACCTGAAGGGGGCAAGAGAGATGGGGAGGGACAAGAGAGATGGGGAGGGACTCTTTATCAAGGAGTGTAGTGATAGGATGAGGGGTAATGTTTTTAAGCTGAAAGATGGTTGATTTAGAGTAGATATCAGGAAGAAATTCTTTCCTGTGAGGATGGTGAGGCACTGGAACAGGTTGTCCAGAGAAATTGTGGGTACCCCATCCCTGGAGGTGTTCGAGGCCTGGCTTGATGGGGCTTTGATCAACCTGGTCTAGAGGGAGGTGTCACTGTCCATGGCAGGGAGGTTGGATTTCCATGATCTTTAAGGTCCTTTCCACTTTTAATCATTCTTTGCTTCTATGATTCAAAGTTAATGGTTGGATTTGATGTTCTTAAAGGTCTTTTCCAACCTAAATGATTCTATGATTTTGTGATTCTATGATTTACGGAGGAGGCAGAAAGAAAAGTAACATCTTCATCATTATGGCCAGCTTGTCTTCCCATTATGCTTATTATAGATTTTTATGATTTGTTTTATTGATTAAGCACGGCTAAGGAAATATTTTGTTCTTTGTAACCTCTGAGTCATGAAAGGTGTTCTCACTGTACTGCTATAACAATTTGCAGTATATTTCTTGTACGATGTTTCACTACAATGTGTTACTTACTTGTTAGCTTATTTAGGTGGAAAGGGTTGTGATTTCTCCTAACCATTTCGTGCTCCAATAGTTAAACTTCACCATAGTTCTAAAACACCTGGTTAGCCATATAGCTTTTCTGTGATTACAGCTCTGTATCCCCCTGGAAGAAATGCAATGAAATAACAAAACTGCCTCTGAAGGGGAGCTAAACCCTTGTGTTTCTGTATTAATCTGCATTTGAGAAGGCTGAGAAAGATGTCAGTTCCAGTTTAAATACGGGTGTGTGGAGGGTAAGATCAATGTTGCCCATGCATGAAATTGTCTTTGGTAATTGGTTTTGGCAGCAGTAAGGTACTAAACCACTGTAGCTTTGCTAAATGTGGGGCTCAAAAGAACAGAGTGTGCAGTAATTAGCCAGTCACTTGGACATCTCTGACATGATTTAGCATTTATTACTGTTTTGCTCACTGTACTAACCTAATTCAGTGACCTTTAATCTGAGATACATTTTGCTTTCTGAAAGGAAAAAAAGTTCTTTTAAAAACCAGGTTACATTTCTACCTGGGGAAAATAGAATATTTATATTGCTTTGTCTGAGTAACACCCGTAGAGCCCTGCTCCTTTCTGATGTGGCCAGGACCTGGATATACCCTTGCACCTGTGAATTTGACAGCGTTGCCAACGGTCAGCCAGGAGAGCTGGAAAACTGTTTTTACCTTCAGTCTCCCTGGGGGCTTTGTAAGTGTCTTAAAGGACTCTCAAACTGTGGAGATGGACAGATGAAGACTGTTGCACCTTGGACTTTGTTTTTTCACATAAGGAAGTCTACTGAAAGATTGAGAAAAAGCAGCAAGTGACAACTTCTTAACTGTAAAGAAAGTGCAATGTATGTATGCATTTCTTCCACCTTAGTTGCAGTGGCTCCGACAAAGTAGTGTTAGTTTCGACAGAGCTTTTTCAAAGATGCATTTAACAAAGAAAATTCCTACTTGAGAAGACTCCAACTGCAAACTCTTTACTAATTTTTTTCATATAGTCCTCACAAATGTACTCTTTTACAGTCTTTAGGTTATTTGTATATATACTCTTTATTTTATTTTTATGTACATGTGCATATGTAGATGTTTGGATATATAAAAAATAAAAGAAAAAATGTAAAAGTCCTACATCTCACCAGTTTTACAAACATCTTTGCTCTCTTCTCCTTCCCATGTCACTGTATATAGTTTAAATTACATTGTAGTCTTTTGGAACAAGGCCTGTTTATGCTTTTTTCACTTCTGGCTCATCATTTCTAAAGAATAATAACCATATTTTAAGTAATATCCTGATTATGATTATTTTATTTTTTCTACAATCTTTGTAAAATGGCTTTTTTAGCTAAATTTTCTTTCACAAAATATATTAAGTATTCTTGATTTCTCCTTCTGTGATTATTCTCCTCTAAACATTCATCTCTCCTCTATAAATAAGCTTATAATGTGGGTTCTACTATATTCGACTTTTTGGATATGAAGAACTAATCACTATATGTGGAAAATTTTAAAAGCAAAATTATATGTTTGCTCTGTAAGCTATTTATGTTATTCTAGCTCTATTGCTTTCAAATCCCTAAGATTTTTATAGCTGATTGACTCTCCAGAGAGTTCTCCTTAAATAGGTAATTTGGATTCACCCTGCTCCACATTGTTTGTTTGAAAGGAAAGGAAAATAAGGAGGGAGCGTTCTCATCAAATCTTTGTTGTTATCTTTTCTTTATTCTCTATTAAAAAATGGGGAATGTATTTTTCTTCCAATGTTTTCTGTGTCTCTGCAATTTATTTATTTATTTTTAAAGCTCAGAAAGGAAAAGCAACTCTGAGGCATTCTTAAAGGGAAAATGACTCAGATGGCAGAACTGATTGTGAGAGATTATTTTAGTCATATCTAATTTTGTCTCAGAGCAGAAGTATGTCTTTTTTGGATCCCTTCAAGCTCTGTATTTCTGTGTTTTCGATGAAAATTTGGAGTAACTCAAATCGGCATGTATCTGGTTATACAACATTATATATAAGCTATCAGAACAAAAGAGTAAGGTTAAAAAAATGCAATTTTATAAATTGGAAAAATGAGGATTGAGCTTTCTTGTAGAAACACTTCCCCCCATGGTTCTTTCCTGTGTATTGTGCTTTAATATTAAATAAATTAGTATGTTATTTTTTTTTCATTACAAACTCTAAGTTCATTCAGGAGCAAGATGGGAATATCAGAGTATGTGTAACTGACTTTAAATTTTCCCAGCAGAAAATGAATAGTTGTATCAGATTAAATTGATACTTTTCAAGTGTTGCTACCATACAGTCTATAGAAAAGGTAAGACATAGAAGTCACAATATGCATTGCATATATCCACCTGTCCTTGCCCTGGAAGCAAGAGAAGTTTCAGGGAGAGCAGAGGTGGGCAACATCTGGAAGGATCATAAGGAGGGACTGAGAGGAGGTCTTATGTTCCTGGTAGCTTGAGTTACATCTGAATTTTGGCAGCTATTCCCATGAAAAATGAAAAATAAATAAGAAAAACTACATCATTACATTAAATTCAAAATAATTTAAAGACAAAACTGCTAACACCAACATTTCCCAGCATACCCTCTGATTCTGTCTTTACTAAAAGTGTATTTCAGAAATTCCTACATGGACTAGAGGATAATATCTCTAATTATTTATACTTCACTGAGCACATCAATCGTTTCTAGTCCTCTCAGATATAATCGTCACCCTTTAACTTAATTCCTGGATTAGAGCAGCTTGCTCTTCCAAGCCAATTCTTTGAGTTATTCCACCTAAGAGTGCAGCAAGAAATGTGTCAGGGCAGGACCGCACTTAGAACCATAGTTAAGATGACAGTTAAGCTGACACAGTCAAGGTCAGCTCAATTCTAGCATTTCCTAGCATCTGAGCTATTCCTTACACCAGCTGCTTGATGAAATAATTCATAAATATGAAGTCTGAAGTGCTGTCCAACTTGAAGAAGCGCAGGGAAAGAAAGTGAAAGTTATTTTCATGGAAAACACAATGGCAGAAAACCATGCTGAAATCCAGCATTTTGACAGAAAGTGAAATCCATAGTAAAGTGTAAAATCACTGTGTTCTTGTGAAATGCCATACAAATTTCCTTCAAGACTTTGTTCTCTTAATTGTGAAGAACTTTGGGACAGGAAGTATGATGGCTCCTGAGGGTGTGAGCCTTGAATTCTGTATAATTGTCTTGCTGCTGAATCTTTGCAACAAAAATGTCCTCTCTGCCGTATCTCCCCCTTCAAACTCCTGAGTTTTGAATTTCCACCTCAGAGGAAGGTATGTGTGTATGTATTTAAAATATGTATGGAGTGGACACTGATGGAAAGTTGTAAACATCAGGCTTTCCAGACCACAAAGCATTAAAAAACCTCATCCTGTTATAGCCTTCAAAAAACGTTGGGGACTGAATTGATACACCACTTCATCCACAGTGGCACTAGTGGGTGCTGTAACATTTCTTTGACACTGCAAACAACTATTTGAGTGGACTTAACATGAATCCTTTAAAATCCTGGGCTGGTTTAGGTTAAAATTCAGTTGAAAAAATGAATGTGCAGTATGGTACAAGAGTCTAATTTTAATTATATTAATAAGTTCATCTGATAAAGAAAGAATTTCTTTTAAGAGAATAAACCTCTCAGTTCCTAAATTGAAGTAGATTTAATACAATATAGTCTAATGAAAAAAAAGCACATTTCTTCTGCACTGAGGTAATTCATTAAAATATGTTTCTTTCACTATGCAAGTACTTACCTGAGTCAGTCCCTCCTCAAGCCCATCATTTTAAAACAATGTGTTGTGTTAATACTTCAAAAACTTTCCTACCCCCTGCTATTTATCCCCAAATACACTGAATATGACATGGGTTTGAGGGTTTTTTTGTTGGGTTTTTTTTGTTTGTTTTTTAATTGCTGGATTACTGTGCAATCAAATGCAGCTTGCAAGAGGTCACATTTGCTTCTGGAAGAAATTAATTGTTAAGCTGCTTAATGATGGCACAGATCTATCACTTCATATTGTTGGGGATGGAAAAAGTAAGCATTGCTTATACAATGCTTTTCTAGTTTTAAAAAATGAACTTCTATAAAATAGCGGATACATATAGGGGCTATTATGCATCCTAATCAAATTCATTCTCTTCAACTTCTCCCACTTCTTTGAAAGCTGGGTAGAAATTATAGAAATTATAACAGAAATGATAACCCAAGAAGAGTATTTTGGAAATGAAATGTTTAAGAAAATGTAAAATATGAGAAAAGATCCTTCAGTCTTGCTTTGAATTTTTGAAAATGCCAACCATCTTACTTTTAAAATTAGGTGAAGGGATTTAGCTCAAACACTGTAACTCAGGTTTGATGATTTCATTCCCATGAGGAGAGACAGATATCTTAACTAGAAACTCCAACCCTTTGAAAGCTGTGCCATTGAAATTTAATTCCATAAAATGTTAAGTACTTTTAACCTGTGTGGGCCCCTGGTAACCCATGAATTGAACAGTAATTATGCATTTTTTTACCCCCAGTTTCACTTATCTTAAAAAAAAAAATCCTGATTGTCTGTACATATTTTAGATGAGACTACAACTGATGGCAGTCAGTGTAGGAAAGCAGTTTACAGGTCCGTGGAAGTTTTCTTGTTATTTTGAGTACCTTTGAAGTCAAAACGTAAACATGCGCTATTATAAAAACTGTATCTCTCCAAATAATTGTGCTAAAAATCCATGACATCCTCATCACAGGAATACTTCCCATGATTATCTTCCTTTTAGTGAAAGAAAGAGTACAACCTTTCCAGAAAATTCTACATATTCCTGCAAGAATTGCAGAACTGGGCATCTTTCATCGTGACACATGATATAGGAAGTGTTACAAAATTAATTTATTCTGGGCACCTCTCTTTGTCTACTACCTAGAAGAATATACTGACTAACAACCAATTAGGTCACCTGGCTTCAGAATACTGTTCCAATTTTTCATGCCAAAATTTAAAGTAGTCCCTTCTATTGTGGTTTATAATGGCGTCTTTTTTTTTTTTTTTTTTTCAAATACAACAATCCCAGGTGTATGTGAAAGTAAAATCATGTGATATCATATGCTAGCCTTAAGATTACTTCATACCTTCTTTTCCAGGTAACAGGTAGGTTTAATCCCCATTAAAAGCTATGGCAGATACAATCAGGTGCATTCCTGCTGAAGTTCCTAGTGGTAGAATGAACCGTATTCCTGATGGATGAACCACTTGGTGGATTAGGAAGTGGCTAGATGGTCACACTCAAAGGGTTGTGGTCAATGACTCAATGTTCAAGTGGAAGCCAGTGATGAGTAGTGTTCCTCAGGGGTCAGTACTGGGACTAGCGTTGTTTAACATCTTTGTCAGAGACATGGACAGTGGGATGGAGTGCACCCTCAGCAAGTTTGCCGATGACACCAAGTTGTGTGGCACAGTTGACAGACTGGAGGAAAGAGATGCCATCCAGAGGGACCTGGACAGGCTTGAGAAGTGGGCCCATATGAACCTTATAAAGTTCAACCAAGCCAAGTGCAAGGTCCTGCGCCTGGGTTGGGGCAATGCCAGACACAAATACATGTTGGGCAGAGAATGTATTGAGAGCAGCCCTGAGGAGAAGGACTTGAGAGTGTTGGTGGACAAGAAGCTGGACGTGAACCAGCAATGTGTGCTGGCACACTGAAAACCAACCGCATCCTGGGCTACATAAAAAACACCGTGGTCAGCAAGTCGAGGGAGGTGGTTCTGCTCCTCTACTCTGCTCTCATGAGACTCCACTTGGAGTACTGTGTCCACCTCTGGAGTCCTCAACACAGGAAGGACATGGGCGTGTTGGAATGGATCCAGCAGAGGGCCACAAAGATGCTCAGAGAGATGGAGCATCTATCCTATGAAGACTGGCTGAGAGAGTTGGGGTTGTTCAGTCTGACGAAGAGAAGGCTCCAGGGAGACCTTCTTGCAGGCTTCTAATACCTGAAAGGGTCCTACAGGAGAGATGGGGAGGGACTCTTTGTCAGGGAGTGTAGTGGTACGATGAGGAATAACGGTTTTAAACTGAAAGAGGGTTGATTTAGATTAGATATCAGGAAGAAATTCTTTCCTGTGAGGATGGTGAGGCACTGGAACAGGTTGTCCAGAGAAATTGTGGGTACCCCATCCCTGGAGGTGTTCGAGGCCTGGCTTGATGGGGCTTTGATCAACCTGGTCTAGTGGGAGGTATCCCTGTCCACGGCAGGGGGGTTGGAACAAGATATTTAAAGTCCCTTCCAACTCTAACCATTCTATGATTCTCTGAAAAAACTTTTCACTAAGGCTCTTATGAGGTTCAAACATGAGGACTCCAAAAAGTTGTCTTGGTAATAACATGACTTCATTTAGTGATATAAGAAGAGTTAATTAAGGTATCTTGGGTAAAGGAATGGTATGAAAGTCTGTGTACATCTGGGAGAGCAAATCTACAGTTCAATTTGTGGGAAAAATTTGTAAGACTGCTTGAGTTAATCATGGCTGAGCAGTCTGAAATAATGCTTTTCTGGCGTTTCTCAATCACCTCTGAACAAAATGGAAATCCTCATCATGCAGAAGGCTTTGTGTGAGGTTAAAATGATGGAGGACATTTTGTTGGTCTTCCTATTACTTTTTTTTTTCTTTTTTTTAAATATGAAGTTGAGCCGTTAAGTCTCAGTAATGTAAAAAGTCGGGGCTCGTAAACAGGTTTGAACACAAATTCTTTGAAACTCAGGAATGAGTTTTATCTGATGATAAATCAGAATAGGTTTTCAGAAGATAATGTTTACTCCGGTTTAAACCAACTAAATTCAAGACTGTTCTAATTCCTTGTTTTGTGTCCTTTTTCATGTAACAGTATTTTTATTGTATTTTTATTGGATGTATTTCTTTAAGTAGCTGCAAATCCAGCCACGGAGCCATATGGATTAGGACATTACTCTGTCTTTTATAAGCACAAGTAAATAAACACAAATAAAAAAACACAAGTAAATTAACACAAGTAATACCTGTTTTGGGTGGTTTTTTGGGGGGTGTTTCTCCCACCTGGTCTTTGCTTTGCAGTTATGGGATGCCACATCTCCTAGTTACTGAGACGATTTATATTTTCCTTTAAAGCAAATCCTTTCTTGTATCCGCACTTCTTCTGGTATACCCTTTAACTCCATTTCTAGTTGTTATTTCCTTTCACCTTGAAAACATTTCTCTCATCCTAGCCTTTGTTTTCCCAGCAATATTTACAATTTTTGATACCTTGTTCCTTCACCTTCCCTCAAGGAATCCACAGCTTCCTTTGTCAATTTCTTACTCTTTAGGTGTTTGTAAAATAATTTATTATTTATTATTTCACCCTGTGCTTTATTTTTCATTTGTTTTTGTCACAGAACTCTCGATCCTTGTCATTTATTCCTTTATTCTAAGCTTTTATGCAACCTCTTTGAAGCACTGATTCTTCTTGTTGTTGCGCTTTCATTTACTTTTTCTCTCTTTTTATCTCATTATCCACAGTGGTCACTTACTTATTGAAGTTTTTCAAGTTGCTTCTAATTTGTGCTTATGGCATACAAAATTCCATCTGTTTTTAGAAACTACATATGCATTTGTAATTTATATGTCTTGCATTTATTTCTCACAAAAAATTTTTAAAACTAAGCATAACCTTTGTGTTTCCAAAATACACTAGGGATTCTACAGAGTTAAACTAATTTGCAAGCTCATGCAGTGAGCTTGAGGATGTTTGAAGCTATCACACAAATAATAGTATCCTCTTAGAACTGCCTACTATACTTGTGTTGTCTAAATATACTTATGTTGTCTTTAATTTTTGCAGCCTACCTGAAGGAACACCATGACTTTCTGGTAAGAGTGGACAGGAACAATGACTGAAAAGGAAGATTTTTCATTTTATTCTTCAAACAATTGACCAGCATTTTAAAGTATGATTTTGACTTATAATTTAAAGAATCATGTCTTGTACGCTTTCAAGGATCCGTCACAGCCCTTGGTATCCTTAAGTAATTTTTGCTTGCATATGATTAGATGCAAATTTCACAGCATTTATCTCAGCTTCTTATATTAATTTAGTCAGAAAATGTTTCTAAGAAATACTTTTAAGGTTTCCTACTGCATATCCTGTCTTTTCTGTTATGTGGGAAAGGGTTTTTTGAATTTGCTTCTTTCTCCATAACATATACATATTTTGGTCAAATTGATATCTTGCTGTTCTCCCTTTTAGTGTGACATAAAATTTGTGGCAATCTTCTGTACTGGACTTCTGCTTCCTCCTAAAAATGAATGGACCACCTGGCGTGGTTAAGGCTTTTGGCTCACTTAACCTCCCAGGCAAAATAGCAGGCAGTTAGGATGATCATGCTACTTTGGCAGAAACTTACACATGGCCTCTGTTGCATTTGGCTCTGCATGGAGGTTTTACTGTCTCAAGCAATGTGCAGTGACTTCAGTCAATTTAAACAAAAACTTGCAGAGAATTTATGCAAGAGCTAGGCTGAACAAGAAGATAACTAGATGGGTAACATTTTGCATCACATGCAAGGTAAAAAATACATGTTTCTTTAAGCAAAAGGCAACTGTGATGACACCCAGCAAATCTGTCTGGATTTAACAGGAATGCAAAAAAAAGCATAATTTGTCTCAGCCTTTATGACTGATTTTAATTGTCCGTAAGGAAATAATCATTTCAACATATGATACTTTATTGCTATATTTCATGTATGCTTGGAGTAGCAAAATCATGATTCACTGAAGACAAAAAATAATGCCTTGTAATAGTCAGGTGACATCAGGAAATAATTTAGAGAATATGTGCAATATCTCTGGAAGAAAGACAAGGTGCAAAGAAAAAGGGTATTTGCTGCCAGTTAATGGTCATGAAGGATGAATAACTCAACCTTCTGGCAAAGCTGAATTAGCTGCAATGTATATATAAATTTTTACACTGGGAGAGGAAAAGGTTAAGAAATCTTATACACAACATTACTTAATAAATGTTTAACATTTCATTTTTTAGCTGTTGAATTTTAACTCAATAACATAATTCTGTATGAATATAAAACCACACATAGGTGCATACGTATATTTTCTTTTTGGTCCACGTAGCTGCTGAAAATGTGTTTCAATTGCACAGAGCTCTGGAAAGAATGTTAGTTCTTGTAAATACCATATCCAAATTCAATAATGTATTTACCCAGGTCTTTCCTGTTCATGGCAGTTACATAATCAAAGTTTCATCAAAGCTATTGGCCAAAACCCACGAGTGCATTATTATCTTTGAAGGAGACTATGAAATAATCAAATAATAAACCTCTGAAAATGGAACACTAGTGTTTATTTGACACAGGAAAAGGTTAGATTTTCTTTTTTTTTTAATTATTTTAAATTTTTAAAGCAGCTCTATATTTTGATATGTGTAAGTTCTATGATGTATAATAATGCACGTGAGTGTACTTTCTGTTCTTTTGGATACAATGCCAGGCCTTCCAAAGGTGTGTGACTATCAAGCTACCATGATTACTTTGCAGCAAATTGAGTTAGTGTGAGTATGTTTCTAGGGGTGAATTACTTTGGGGTGTCATACCCAAATTACTTCTGTCAATAGGTATGTGCTACAACATCCCAAGTGGTCACAATGAATATAGCAGTTTATGACTGAAAAAATTGTCTGGCTTTAGATTTTCTACCAGAAGCTGCACCTGTCTCTGTTTATATACAGGCTTTTAAAGATATATTTCAGCCTTCTTCCTCTCCACAATTTTCTTATATCTTCTACAATTAGAACCCCATCCATAGCCATGTCTATGAAAAACGTCTGCAGAACCAACCAAAAGAGGTTATATTTATGTTCATTTTGCATGGTTTTATTTTGGCACTTTTCAAACAAGGAAAAGATCTGTTGATTTCAAAAGACTGAAAGGAGGTTACAGGATTTGGGCTACATTTTGAAAAGATATTCCAAATTTGTCATTTTCTTCTGTAGGGTGGAATTACACCTTTTGAATATAGGAAAAAATACTGAGTTTGAAACACTTACCAAAACCGGTGATTTGCTGAAAAGAAAGTGCCCAATGCAGTTGTAACTAATCCTTTGATTTAGTGTATAAAAGTTGCTAAATTAACAAGGTGGAACAGACGTGCTCAAGCACTGAATGACATAGTTATTTGGCTTAAGAGAGAGTTAATTTTACTAAGTGGATGAAACTGATGAACTCTAAATAGTGTGCCATTATGTCCATTCCCAGTTTCACTGGAGAACCTTAAAATCCAAAGATGGACAAGCTTCAGACGGTTGGGTGCAGCCAGTTATCTATCTGCTGTGTGTTACAAGGACAGTGGCAGAGAGCCAGAGCCAAGGGATCATATTTAGTTTTGGTTTAAAATGGAAATAACTGATATTTTTTTTCCCCTGACTTGCAGGTCTTTGACTTTAGAAATGAAGGCCTGATTACATTTGAAATTTATTGCCAAAGCCTAAAATTATGCTGCCATGGCCAGGCTTAAGTTTTCTGCCTCCTTAGCCAGTATGAAGACAACTACTATATAGTCTTACCAAAAAGGATATTCTGAATGTAGGGAGTTTTGTGAGATCCTATAGAGTAGTGAAAATCATCTGTGAATTACAGTATCTGTTTTCAAAAGAAGCTTTCAATAACTGCCACTCTTCTTCTGTGGATGCTTTATTTATATATTCATTTTGCAAAGTATTCAACAACTAAGTTTCATTCCATTTTTGTCAACAGAATGTAATTTTGCTCAGATCATTCTGTCAACAAAAAGGCAAAGGCGTATAATCTTTTTGCCCGCTGAACTAAATTGTATATTCATTTTCTGTGTGTGGATCAAATAATGAATGTTTACTAACTGAAAATATGGCATCTTCTTCACTCTGAACAAACTATGGTCAAATACTGAAAATTTTAAATACAGCTAAATTTTATAAAGCACCTTTGACTTGACACTTTTTTTTAAATGGGGCCACCACTGAGACATCTCTGTCTGTCTCTCTGTAACAGGCTGTGGGATTTGGGAGAATTCTTCAAGACAGTACATTTGCTCCTGAATTTTCAATAGGTAATTACTACAAGGTTTTTTTTTTTATAGAAATGTTTCCTGAAGACACAAGGGTTGATGGGCTGATAGCCTTTTAACATATAACCTTATGTTTTATTGCTCTGTTCATTCCTTCCTGGATATATGAGGGGTAAGGTACAAAAACCTGAGCTTTTACTTCTCCTATTGTCTGTTGTGGAGAAAGTACCTGCCATCATGGCTATGTTTTAGATGCAGTTCTATAGTTGACCACATTTTTGTAGTGTCTCTCTGTTGCTCTGTTGCCAATTTAAATCTTCTGTTATTGCTCTGTGGTAGCATTGCTTGTGCAGGACGCTAGTACTGGAGTGATCACAATAAGAAAATTCATGCAAAACTTCTGCTACGCAGCTTTATGTCAGGTTATAATACTGCTCTATTGAAGAGATGGCCATGTTTGGTCACTTGGGAGGCTATTTTCATCTCTTACACTCTGGTTCAATGGTGGGAGCAAAACAAATTCACAACTATTTCTGCAGAGGTTCTGGCAGAGATGATGTGAATGCATCAAGGGTACCTTCTACTACCCAAGGTCAGTTCAGTTGCTTCCTCCAGTAAAGGAGTGATAAGGAGAAGTGGGATGAAGTTGTTTTGTAGCAAAAAATTGCCTTGACATTCTCACCACTACAAGAAAAAAAAAAAGCAGCTCGCAAATTCTCCATGGGATAACTGTTGTTCACATGTTGTCAAGATATCTGCACTGTTAGTGCAGTTGCCCCAGCATTCACCCAGCTACCATGATGATGTTCCTTTATAGTATCAGAGGTACTGTCTTTTCTAGTAAAGATAGCAGCTCAAAATATTTGCAAGATTGCAAAGCATGTTTTGCCTCCAAGAATTCTTTCTATTCCACATTTACTGTGTGGAATAGAAATTGGAAGATCCTTAGGCTACAGAAAGTGACTTTATATTTTATCTATCTAACTTCCTGTTTCTATCTTGTGGTTATTATATATATTTATATGCATATTTCTATATATATTTTTTATACACACACACACACATATATACACATATAGGCTGATTGCAGAGAAAAAAGATTTTACTGACTGCAGCTGTGCTTGGTCTCCCACTGACTCGTGTTTTCATGTTAAGGTGTATAGCTCCCTGCATGTGAAAAGAGCCATATCCTTTGACTCTTCTGCTGTCTTTGTACTTCAGATGCTTCACAACTTTTGAGCACTAATTTATTTCTGTGTTACTCTTTTTTTTTTCTTTTTTTTTTTTTTTTCTTTTCTTTGTTATGCAGAGTGTAACAGGAAGCAGTTTGGTTTTCAGCACAAAAATTTTACTTCAGTACCTCCAAAAGTGGTGGTTTTATTCCCCAGTGTGATTCTATAGGGCCATAAAATTTCATCAGTATATGTGCATGGGTTTGAGTCACATGTCTGGGATGGGGAGGTGACATCCCACTCTAACTGCATAAACTATAGATTAGAGATTCAGGGCATCTGTCCAAAGACTGTAGTTTTGATAAAGCTGTACATACAGTAAATATTCCTTGTGACATGACACATAAAAATATTATGACAGCATTGAAAACATTTTGACAAGCAAGAATGCTACTTAAAATAAAAGAGACAGCCTGATTAAAAGGAAAAATTAGGATGGCCAGTTTGAGAAGCTGCAGTAAGAACTGCAGTCTACTTGCTTTGCTTTGGTTGACAGTAAAGAGAATGAGTTGCAAAGATGTTTAACCACAATTCCTCTAATGAAATATCAGTCCACTGCTGAAAGGACCAGAAATTAAATTTGGAATTAAAAGAGGTGAGAAGAGTAGAAGGATTTTGTTTTGAAGTCCCGACTGGGAAGAGGATATGAACTGGAGTGCCTGGTTCCTGTCCTAGGCCAGCGTTCAGATTCACCAGTAAGGGAGTTCAGTAAGAGGATGCTAGTGTCTCATTTAATTGGCTGTATATTTATTATCTGTTATCTTTGTCAGGCATCTTAGAAGAAATTAGTTGCAAATTTTAGGTATCGTCTGAAGACATATTTGGTTATTTTTCATTTATCTCCTGTAATCTAATTTTTAGTTGTGTAATTACAAATTTTGTCCTTTTGTTTGCTAGAAAATATTTTCATTTTTAAGCTTGTCTGATATTAAGTGTGAATTCAGGAAGTCCTGAAATAAAACATCATCGTCATGTATCAGTAGATATTTTTCTGCTTCAGCCAAACTAAAGATTCATTATTTTTTTGGTGATGAGTATTCTACCCTGTGAAGAGTAGATGAGTAAGAAGAGTTGATGTAAAACCTCCTTAATAATGAAAATGTAGTACTCACCATATAGTCCATTGAGGACGTTTTTCTGTTTCTCATCTAGTCATATCAGTGCCAGTTCTTCTCTCTAGATTTCATGCCCTTCTTCTGCCAGCCTTGAGGAGTTCTTGAATTCCAGCAACTTCCTCTGCTCCGTAACAATAGGTCATTCGTGTTTTCATTGCACAGTTTGGCTAGACTGTTGCTGTTTTGCAATGTTTCCACTCTTATTACCATGTGATAGCTCTGTTCCTACTGCCGTTTCTTTAGATATCTTTTATCTTTCATCTTTCATTGCATCTTTTCCTGATCCTCTCCCTCTGCCTCCTGATTTTAGCAGCAGATGTGTACTTTAATTCATGTCATTCATGTGTTGTGTAACTTCCAAAGCAAAAGTGACACCGCACAGAGAAGCTTCAGAAATTTTATTTCAGTGGGAATATAAGCATGAGCTGTAATTTAAGATATGCTTGCACATACATGCATATTAAAATAATTTCAGTCTGTAACTATACACGAACCTAATAAAATGAAAACTCCAGTGCAGCCTTAAATGCAGTTAGTGTTACTGTCTTGCATAAGACTGTAATGTGCATATATCTAGATATCTAATAACATGAAGCTAATGCTGACAGTTACTATTATGCCATTCTTTTGGCAGTTATGGGAACTGTTTTATATATTTGACCCTGTCCTGACTGAGTCTGATATATGTTCCTCCTAAAACTGAAAGCTGCATTTGGCAGCCTACCAGATATTCTTTTTTCCTCTTACACTTGCAATTTTGCTTAAATAGTGTCTCATTTCCATTTCTAATTTAACATTGTATTTTAGCTCATTGTGACAGTATCTCCTCTTGACAGATTTGTCACAGTATTTGTCCTATTTCTATCAACTGTCAGATTCCTTTTCTTTTTCTTGTTCTCCATATTTCATTTGTCTCAGTACCTGCTAGTCACCATATTCATCTTACTAGAACATAACAATTTGAACTAAGAATTGTCTCATTCACTGGCATTGGTCTTATTTTAAGTGCATGTATTTTTCAGAGCAGTTGCACAGCATATGGTATATAAATAGTTATCAGAATATTAATCCTTGTCTTACTATTTTACTTCTTAGTTTAGGATTATGAATTAGTTGGGATTCTGAATTGTTTAAGGCTGCCCTTAAAATGGAATTTAAAAAATACAAAATAAAAAACCCCAACAAAGTAAAAACCATATCCCAGTTGCATTATGTATTATGTAATTTCCACCTAATAGATCCACAGTGCCATTTAGATATGTGAAGCATTGGATGCCAAGAATTAGACTTATTTTGTAGCAATGGGTCTTCTCTTCTGAAACCAGAAATGCCATTTTGGCTATTTATTAGCTACATTTGATTTCTATCTTATTTTTAAACTCATTTCCAGGACACGTTTTGACCGGCACATTTAGTTTTTGTTTCTTTTTGGTCTTTTCTTCTCTCAGTGACCCGTAAACAGAAGTCATTTTTCCTCACTGACTCTGGAAATGGCTGAGTTGTGTGTGCATCTCTAAGGCAGGTTGTTGTGCAAGGTCAGAGCAGCAGTGCAACATGAGTGAATGGAAATGCACGAGTTCTTGCTCTGAACTTTTGTAAGTTCAATAAGGGTGTTCTGGAGCAATGTGATCTATTGCTTATGGGAAGCCAATATGATTTTTCATTAGTGCTCAGATTTAGAGGAAGCTTCCCTTCAGTTGTAATTACATATTATCTGGGTAGGCACCTGTATTGCTTATTTTTTAAAGGACGTTTTAAAACACACTGCCTGAAAGTAATTTTGCAAGAAAGAAATGCCCCCTTTCCACTCCCAATTAAAAGATATTTTATTTATGGGACATTCGACAAAGAACAACACAATGTCAAATTTATATAGACTGTTATCTAGAAAAAGGAAGTGAAAACTTGCTTTTAGTGTAATGGCATAAGACATCCAAGACATAAGAATGGGTTGTGGAGGTGAAATGTATGATGAGGATGTGATTTATGTGTTGTATTAGTGCATGTATTGTATGGTGCACATAGTGTCTCTTCTCCCTTAAGATGAATTTTTTCCACACCCAGAGGGAAATTCACACCTCGTAGAAATATTCCCAAAAACTTGGTAGAAGGCTGTTTCTTAGACCTCTGCATTTTAAAACATCCAGTAGTCCTGATGAGGTTTTGTAAAATCAGGTGTTTAGTAAAATCTAGGTTTCACATTTTTTTCTTAACATGTCTGTGCTCTTAAATGAATACTATCAGACAAAATGCTCAGAAAGAAATGGGAAATATAAGGAATCACATCTTAAAATGAGGTAATTTAATGTTACTAGAATAAGCTAGCAGTTAGAATTCAGCTAATTACCAGTTGAGGTTTGCCTCTGATGGCTAAATAAGCATAATTCCACCATGACAACAGCAGTGTAAGAAGTCGCCATGTATCCACTTGTTTCTTTCTCTCTCAAGAGCCATGATCACATTAACAGGGCTGACTTGCTCTAGAAAGGAGGCGTGGATGAAAACCTGGTTGAATCCACTCTTCCATTTTTTAAAAATTTACCTGTAGACTATGGTTCTATGTTTCTAGCATCGAAGTCTTGTCACATGCTAGTGTGTGGGGATGGGGTGGTGGTCCTTCAGCACCCTTCAACACATGAATCTGCTATTGTCATAAAATAGACTAATTTCTTTCTGTGGGCATTTGCTACTACACCTTATTACTTCCCTCACAGATAAAAGGTAATTTTAAAATTTATTTAGCCAAGAAGATATGAAAAAAAGCTTAATACTCACTATTAAATAGAGATTAATATTTGCAATCACGCTGCTCATCTGTGGGTTAGATTTACAAGACAACCAGCTAGTGTGGTTCTAAAGGTGTTAGTCTCTTTAGGATCAGAAGCATTATCTCCATGAATTCAGTTAGTTGTGACTCAGAAGTTATGAGCCTTTGAAAATAAGAAATTTAAAATTTAACAACCAGAAGATAAATAAAAGTGTAAGTAATGTTATTTTTAGCCTTCATGCTTGAGGAATATAGCATTACACATTAAAAAGAGAAAAATTGAAATACAGATACTTCTACAGTCAGCGCCTGAAGAAGATAGCAGATTTTATGGTCCTCAGGATCAAATTGAGGGAGCTGGCAGCACAGGCTAGGTGTTGATAAGCACATTGGATTACAATGAACTCGTTCTCTTTCGTAATTTCTACAGGCACTGGTTTTCCTAGTCAGTTTTTAATTTTAGCAGATTCTTAAGGAGATAAAAACTAAACAAGCACTTGACCTTGCTCAGAACAATTTCCCAAGCCACAGGGACTTCCCTGATAAAAGCAGTTTATTCTGAAAGTTGTTTGTGATTAGTTTGAATCAACACTTCAACTTTAAAAATGTGACTGGCAGAACATAAGATTTACAAAAAGTATTTTTTTCTCTAACCTGTAAAATATATATGGTTATTTTACTTTAGTATTATTCAGTCTCAGATGGCAAATTACCCACTAGAATATTTGCTGAAAGTGAAAATGAAAGGAGTCTGAATACAGCTAGATTTGTTTGCTTTTGTTTGGGAGAAAAAATAAGGGTTTTTTAAGCATTAAAATTAAATCTTTTGACACATTTTTGATCATTAAAAGGAAATTATTTGAAAAACACTTTTAACCATACTATCACAGAATGCATCTATTATATTTCATCAGTTATATTTGTTTTTCATTTCTGTTACTGCATATGAAAAAGTAATAAACAGAGAAAGGATTCTTTAATAAAACTATAAACAAATTGCTGGTTATATTTTTAAACTACCTGCATGTCTGAATTCAAGAAACTCAAATAAAGCTGAATTTGAAGACAGCTGTAGCATGGAAAAGACTTTATATATTGCAAGTACATAGCAGCAATTACCAAAGGGTTATACTCCTTGACAGTCCAGGTGGTTCAATTGGCCACAGTACCCTTGTCTTGGTGGCAAAGTGAATCTATGTGGTTGTTTGGCTGGTGTCCTGTGGACAGCCATTATCATCCTGTCAATAAGAACAGTGAAGATTACCAGAAATGTCTGAAAATACCAGCAGTATCTCTCTGACTTTTACCCATGAGTTTTCCAAAGATTTCCTGCTGTCTACTCAAATACACAAACAGCTGGCTGCTGAGCATAATTTGTCACTTGCAGCATTTCCATCTAAACTAAACATCATTTGTGAAATGAGCACCAGTCACAGAGACAGAAGGATGTGTAAGAGGGCATAATGCCAATGGAAGACAAGGGGATGAGTGGAGGCTGCCAAAAGATATGGTCAACCAGCATCAAGCATTATTAATGAAGACCAAAGTCCCAACTGGGAGTATGCAGTTTGATGTCCAGTTTCAGGTTCTGACACTATGCAGACAGTGCAAAACATCTGTGCAGACATGTATCTAGATGTGTAAAATTATGTGGAGAGTCACATCTTCATTTACAGTATTTTGATTGCTTTCAATAACACTGATATATCAGGTGACTTTTGCTTAGATATACGGTTTACTATTACTATTATAATTATTTTTGTTTGTTTGTTTGTTTTTGTTTTTTGTTTCTCTTCAAGCAAATCAATGTCAGAAAACAGAAAGAATGAAATCTGTGCCACAGCATGAAAACAATCTTCTCTGTATGCCACGGAAATGTATGGAATAGAGCGTATTACCCTATTCTATTGTGACTCACAGCTATTTGTGGTAAATATTGGTGAGTGAGTTTAGGAGAAAAAAACCAAACTATCTTTTCCTCAAGGACACATATTTTGGCTCTTCAAAAAAATGTTCCCAATCTCCTTGCTTATTTTTTATTTTATTGCAGGAGATCTATCAATTCTTCGGGGGATTAATAGTATCAAGGGGAGTGGTCATTTCATTCTTTTCTTATGACCCTAAAATTAATTCACTTCCAATCCATCAATCAGTGGTCACAGTTTCAGTCTGGCTGTTCTCATTGTAATGGAAAGAATCTCATTTAAATTGATTGATAAACCAGGAAGCTTTGAAAAATATGTTCTGGTTTTATTAATCTTTTGACTTAATAATGAGCTGTTTAATTTCTTCTTCCCATTCAGCTACCATCTCCTTCCCCGTACTCTCCTTGATATATATTCTTCCTTTGTCTTCAAGGAAGGCCAAACAAATTGTTTCCTCAGTCGCACACATAGCTCACTGCTCAGCTCCATGCCATACTCAGTTCCTTTGTGTGTGTTTGTGCATGTGTGTGTGGGCGTCAGACAGGTATGAAACTTCAACATAGAGCCCAGTTTCTTTACAATAGAATTCCTCTTGCTCAAATGAATTTTACTGCCAGGGAACTTGGACCATTGGTCCAGATGAAATAATATCAATAATTTATGTAGTGAGAATATAATTTCTTGCCCAGTTCATACACAGCATTATATTTCATCTGCTTGTTAGAACTTCAAAGGTCACTTGGGGTCAAGGACATAAGAAGTTTCATTTATGTGACATACCTCATTGAACTCCAGAGACTTAGTGGAGGCAGGTGCCAAAGGGTCCATCACAGTGGTAAATGATGTGTCTTAAATTTGTAGGTTATTTGGGTATCTTAGATTCAGTAGAAAAGTGCCAAATCCCATTTTTTAGTGGTGCTAACAAAGTTTGCTTGTATATCCGCATCATTTAAAAGCTTGTGAATAAACTCATCTGAGTGTCGTTACACACCAACTTTAAAGATTTGCAGACCTGGCTTTGCTTTTGTACACCATAATATAATTTCCCCCAATGCATCTGAGACTGGAGCTCTATTGTAAACTTCTGTGACAAGGAAACAAACTTTCCGGGTTGTATTTTACATCATATTAATTTAAAAACCAAACTAATATTTTATTGATTTCTGTGTTTCACAGATATTTTCCTGATGAAATAAAATATTTTTTCTAACAAACTGCCAAACACTGTGAGCTTTCCACTGCCAAGCCTCACTCTTCTGAAATGAAATCAGATAATTTGTGGCACTAAAAAGGTCAACATGACAATTGATGTTAACCATCAAACATGTAAATGTGTAGATTTGCTGACCCTGGACATTTGATTTTTCTTGTTGATGTTGCTGTTTCTGGAGCTAATCTCAAATGTCAAATTAAGCTAATTACTTATATTTTGCTTCTGGCACATTTCAATTACTTTTGTTAATCTCACTTTATGATAAAAAAAAAAAAAAGGTTGAGCATATATTTCTTCTTACTAGAATGTTTTTACAGCTCTTGAATTTGACTGTATATGCCTGTGCTCTAGAGGACTAGTTTTCTTTCTTTGTATACTTGACAGTCTTATTTAGAACTACCAATAGAAAACATACAAAAACAACAACTATTTCTATGCTGGGAAACTGCTGCCAACAACCATTATGAATCCACAAAATCATGTGATTTTATGGAACAAAAATGCACACTTACATGTGTTCATGTGCAATTATTGCATTCAGCTATGGTGCACTGTGACTAAATATCATCATGGTTCGTCTCTATTCTGATATAACACTCCAGATTTGCAAAAAGTATGAGGCGTTTGTCCGGAACAACAAAATGCAGGTGCTTAGGGTCAAAATCCCACATTTCCCTTTCTTTTTGACATTTATATATATATTTGACATTTGACTGTTTGAATCTTGAAGTTACTGGGAATATTTACCAAGGTCTGTGGTTCCCTTTTTTCTCTGCATTCATTTACTTGAATGTTATACAGTCATGGATGTTTTCACGTTTTTCTTACAGTCATGCTGTATTGCTGTTTTATTTTCCTTTAAAGTCAAATCCACCTATTACAGAGGTAATTGGTGACTCCTTAAAGCTGACAAGGAGAGAAGAGAATTAATAAAAGCACCAGCTTGTTGCAGGTGAATGCTGCTGCTGCCAACTGAATGTCAATTCTGTAATGGCATACTTGAGCCCCGTACACAATATATTCTCTGAAACTTGTTGTGGACCTCAGGAGAACAAATGAGAGTAAAATAATCAGGTGTGTGGGATGTCAATTTGTTGAGTTTATGGGAAATCTTTATCTGCTCTTAGTCCAACAATCAAAATAATTGGTAAAAGTTAAAGTGAAAATGAGATTGATTGGGATTTTTGTGTTTTCATCTGAGAGAAATAAGCTCAATTTAGATGCATGGGAGAAAATCTTAAAAGAAGCTGAGAAACAACGATTCACTAAGACACTTATAATTTTTGTCAAATTAAATCTTATTATAAATGGAAATTATTCAATCTGAAAAAAACCCCAAAACAAATTCTTTGGTAAATGTTTGGTAGTGTAATAATGTGTAATAAAAGTTACAGAAAGCACTTGTTTATTTTAAATGGATCCTGTAGCAAAATTAAAGTAAGTCAGAATCCACAGGAAAGCTGCCTTAAATACAAAATATATCTGTGAGTGCAAACTTCTAGTGTGTGTATATCTTCCAATGCTAAGTTGAATCCAAGATGTTATCATGGTGTTAATTAATTGAAATGAAACAAAGTTCTGGCCATGACATGGAAGTGGAATTTAATAAAGAAGAGAACTCCATAGAAGTAAGTAAAACCTTCCTTTCTATTCTACTACAAGTGCATCAATTGGTCCAATATTTCCAAGTGAAACACACTTTAGACAATGCCATTATCAGTTAAATGGCTCCCATAAGCCAAAGGACCATCTGCCTTCTTATTAAATTCTCTGATGATAGCTCTTCTTGAGTTCCTTTATTTTTACCTCATGGTTTTGCTACATATTTATGGAGGTGTTTTATTATTTAGCAGCACTGGGCTCTACTTGACATATGCTCAGTTTCTTGAATGTATCAATATATCACTACTTATTTTCCTGTATCTCTGAGCGTTGTCAGGGGAGAGGTTGCTCATGTGGTATAAGAAGTCTTCTGAGGATTCTCCATGCTACAGAGCTGTGTTTGATTTTGCTCAAGGGATGATTCCTGTAAAAATGCTTTGAAGGAGTTCTGTTTGTTGACTGAAGGTTTTGTACTGGAATTGGTCTCAGAAGACCTAAGGAGGGAGTCCCAGGACTTTATTTTTGTCTTCTTTCTCCTATTAAGAGTATTTTCACATTCGCTCCATCAGCTCCATTTCCAGGCAGTGGAGCAATGAAAGCTGCTGGTGAGCAGCTGGTAGGCAAAAAGTAGAAGGAATCACTGTGTGGATTGGGACAGTCTTGTCCCTGTGGAGCTGCAGGAATGCTAACAATAATTAACATTAATTTTAATGCGAAGGCAAAGGGAAGATTGATAGGAATTCTTCCCAGGAGATAAGAAAAAAGGAGAAAGAAACGTCTTTCCTCACATTATGCTCTTTCTCCCTGCAGGAAAAACAAAATGGGAAAGAAATGAACTCTATTGCCTTCAACAGCAGTTCAGTTGTTGGTGGGTGTACACAGGTAAAGTATGAGAGAGATGGGAGCTACCGCTGTGGGACAGACAGGAGGAAAGGAGATATAAAGGTAGATGTGTGATATTCATGTCTTAGTGTGAAGTGTGATGGGAGAGAAATGCTAATGCCCACAATTCAGAATTAGTACAGGAAAAAAAGTGAAAGAAGATGATTATTTTGAGGAGAAAAAAGAATTAGCTGAAATTAGTTGCTTTTGCCATATAATGTACAAAATATGTATTGCATAAACTCAAATATGATGATAGATAATTAATAGCCTTTCATTAATAAAAAAAAAAGCTATGTTTACCTGACATGTCACATATAATACCCATAAGTAAAGCATTGTCTCTGCCTTGGGTGGTATGGGTGCTTCTTAGCTGTGTCCATAAATGAAAAGTTGTTAATAATTTTCTTGTTTACCTATAGGAGATTCTCTACATAGAATCACAGAATCACATGGGGTTGGAACAGACCTCTGGAGATCATCTAGTCCAACCCCTCTGCCAAAACAGGTCCACCTAGAGCAGGTTGCACAGGAACTTGTCCAAGCAGGTTATGAATGTGTCCAAATGAGACTCCACCACCTCTCTGAGCAGCCTGTTCCAGTGCTCTGCCACCCTCAAAGCAAAGAAATTTCTCCTCATGTTTAGGTGGAACTTCTTACACTCAAGTTTGTTATCATTTCCTCTTGTCCTGTCCCTGGGCACCACTGAAAAAAGACAGGTTCCATCCTCTTGACATCCAACCTTTAAGTATTTATAAGCATTGATCAGATCCCCTATCAGTCTTCTCTTCTCTAGACTAAAAAGACCCAAGTCCCTCAGCCTCTCCTTGTAAGAGACATGCTCCAGGCCCCTAATCATCTTTGTAGCCCTCTGCTGTACCCTCTCCAGCAGTTCCCTGTCCTTCTTGAACTGGGGAGCACAGGACTAGACACAGTACTCCAGATGGGGCCTCACCAGGGCAGAGTCGAGGGGGAGGATAACCTCTCTGGACCTGCTGGTCACACTATTCTTGGATGCACCCCAGGATGCCATTGGCTTTCTTGGCCACAAGGGCACATCGCTGGCTCATGGTCATCCTGTTGTCCTTCAGCACTCCCAGGTCTTTCTCCACAAAGCTGCTTTCCAGCAGGTCAGCCCCCAACCTGTCCTGGTGCAGGGGGTTATTCCTCCCCAGGTGCAACACCCTACACTTGCCCTGTTGAAGTTCATCAGGTTTCTCTCTGCCCAACTCTCCAGCCTGTCCAGGACTTGCTGCATGGCAGCACAGCCTTCTGGTGTGTCAGCCACCCTTCCCAGTTTTGTATCGTCAGCAAACTTGCTGAGGGTACATTCCAGGCCTTCATCCAGGTCATTGATGAATATATCAAAGAGGACTGGACCCAGTACTGACCCCTGGGGAACACCACTTGTTATGGACCTGCAACTGGATTCTGTGTCACTAATCACGACCATCTGAGCTCTGTCTTTTAGCCAGTTTTCAATCCACCTCACTGTCCATTCATCTAACCCATATTTCCTAAGCTTGCCTGTTAGAATTCTGTGGGAGACAGTGTCAAAAGCCTTGCTGAAATCAAGGTAGACAACATCCACCACCCTCCCCTCATCTATCCAACCAGTCATGCCATTACAGAAGGCTATTATGTTAGTCAGGCATGATTTCCCCTTGGTAAATCTGTGTGGACTACTTCTAATAGCTTTCTTTTCCTCCAGATGCTTTGAGGTGACAGCCAGAATGAGCCATTCCATCATCTTTCCAGGGCTGGAGGGGAGGCTGACTAGCCTGTAGTTTCCCAAGTCCTCCTTCTTGCCTTTTTGCAGACTGGAGAGATACTGGCTTTCCTCCAGTCCTCAGGCACCTCGCCCATTCTCCAGGACCTTTGGAAAATGATGGAGAGTGGCTTAGCAATGGTTTTTAACCAGCTTCCTCAGCACTCACAGGTGCATCCCATCAGGACCTATGGACTTGTGGGTATCCAGTTTACTTAACTGCTCCATAACTTGGTCTTCTTCCACCAAGGGAAAGTGTTCCTTTGACCAGACTTTCTCTGATTCTTTCAAATTCTTTGGCTAGCCTGAGCAGTGGGACCACATTTTCACTGATTTTCCTTTTGCCTCCAATACACCTGAAAAAACCCTTCTTGTTGACTTTGACGTCCCCTGCCAATTTTAATTCCAAGGAGGCCTTGGCTTTCCCTCTTTCATGCTGGCATACTTTAACGGCATTCTTATAATCTTCCCAAATGGTCAGTCCCTTCTTTCACTCAGTGTAAACTTCCTTCTTCCACTTGAGTTTTTTCAGAAGCTCCCTGCTTAACCACGCAGGTCCCCTGCTTCCTTTGTCTGTTTTCTTGCTCTTAGGAATGCACTGATCCTGAGCTTGGAGAAAGCGATGTTTGAATACCGACCAGCTCTCATGAGCTGCCCTACCTTCCGGAGACCTATCCCATGGGATTTCACCTAGCAGTTTCTCGAAATGGTCAAAGTTAGTCCTCCTGAAATCCTAGGTTTCAGTCCTACATGTTGGTTTGCGTGTGCTGCCCACAATCCTGAACTCTATCTTTTCATGGTCGCTGCAAACAAGGTTGCCCCAAATCTTAATGTCCTCCAGTGGTCTCTCTTTGTTTGTCAGCACTAGGTCCAGTAGTGCTCCTCTCCTCGTTGGCTCCCCCATCAGCTGAGTTAAGAAGTTATCATCAATACACCGGAGGAACCTCCTGCACTGTAGATGTTTGGCTGTGTAACCTTTCCAGCAGACATTAGGGTGGCTGAAGTCCCCCATGAGAAGCAAAGCCTGCAATTGCAAGCCTACCTTGAGCTGACTGTAAAAGGCTTCATCAACTTCCACATCCTGATCAGGTGGCCTGTAATAAACACTCACTACAGTGTCTCTCATATTGGCCCTCCCCTTAATCTTCACCCACAAACTCTCAACTCTCTCTTCATCTGACCCCAGGGACAGCTTTAAGGACATCTCCTCACACTCTATCCATTCCTTAACATAGAGGGCAACACCTCTGCCCCTCCTTCCTTGCCTGTCTCTTCTGAAGAGCTTGTAGCCCTCAATAGCCACACTCCAGTCGTAGGATTCATCCCACCATGTTTCAGTGATGGCCACTATATCATATCTTTCCAGCAGCATGGTAGCTTCCACCTCCTCCTGCTTGTTGCCCATGCTGCCTACATCTTCAAGTTCTGCCTGATAATTCTGCCTGAAGGTTTCATCTAGCTACCTCATTTTCAGATCTGACTCCCATTACCTCCTGTTGAACTTTAGGTGAATGTGGTTTTCTGGCTGATTTTTTCAAGGTCTTGCTTCCAGTGTGTCTTTTCTGAATTTTACAAATACTCATCTTTCAGTTTATGATGTTTATGGTGGAAAAAGAAAGTCCTCTAGCTTTGACCTGCCTGTGCTGATTTCCTTATCATTCATGTGCACTAAACCCAAGCAAACATAATTCAGAAATAGGCATTTGATTTATTACTTTTAAGACTCTATAAATACTAATGCAGATTTTTCTAACAGATAAACGCATAAACCACTCAGGAATATTAAAAAAATCATCTATTTACCCATACTGAGAACCTAGTAGTGTTAAGCCTGGATACTCTAACTATTGTTACATCAAATTCTCAGAAGACTAAAGAAAATCAGCGGAAACTTCTAGGGGCACATTTGTATCTAAAAGGAAGTTACCTAGCCTCACCTCCCCACCCCCTCTCCTGATCAAACAGAATCAGCTAGAGGTCAGGGCTATGCCTGACTGGGTTTTGAATAGCTCCAAAGATGGTGACTCCACAACCTCTATGAGTAGCCTCTTCTGGTGTTTGACCACTCTTATAGTAAAAAAGATTTTTCTTATGTTGAAATGTGATTTCATGTATTTCAACATGTCTATTACCTCTTGTCCTGTCATTAGGCACCACATTGGCTACACCTTCCTTACTCCCATTAAGTATTTATGCACATCGTAAGATCCCCCTGAGCCTTTTCTTCTCCAAGTAGAAGAGTCACTTCTCTTTCAGCCTGTCCTTGCATGACAGATGCTCCAGTCCCTTCATCATCTTTGCAGCCCCTGTCTGAATCAGCTCTAGTAAGTGCATGTCTTACCTGTACCAGGAAGCCCAGAACAAGACACAGTACTCCAGAGATCTGACTGTGGCTGAACAGAGGGGAAGGATTGCCTTACTTGACCTACTGGCAATGTTCTTCCTAGGAGCCTCCTCTGCACTCCATGGAAAGGACCTATTCCGGAGCAGTTTGTGAAGAAGTAGAGTCTGTGGGAAGGACTCGCTTTGGGGAATTTTGTGGAGGACTGTCTCCCATGCATGGGACCACACTCTGGAGTAGGAAAAGAGTGTGAGGAGGGAGTGGCAGAGACAACATGTAGTGAACTCACCACAACCCCCCTTCCCCATCCCTTGAGTCGCTTAGAGGTGGGGAGGCAGAGAAGTTAGGAGTGAAGTTGAGCTGGGGAAGAAGTGACAGATGGGGGTAAGGTGGTTTCAATTTTGTTCTCATTTCTTACTGTCTTACTCTGACTTGATTGACAAGAAATTAAATTAATTTCCCTGAGTCTGTTTTTCCTGTCACGGTAATTGCTGGGCGATGTCTCCCTGTCCTTGTCTTGAACCATGATCCTTTCATTGTATTTTCTCCCTCCTATCATGCTGAGGAGGGAGAGTGAAAGAGCAGCCAGCTGATGTCAAACCACTGTAACATTACAGACTTAAATTTCTTACCGAACATTTGCAGTAAAAAATTAGTCTACTCTTGGGCTAAAACACTAAAGAACAGACAAACTCATACTATTTATGTGCAACCTCCTAGGTGAGTGGCAACAGACACGTTAAAGTCCAGAGGAGTTGCATGGGGCACCTGAGAGGTAAGTTGAGTGAAGTGGCTTATATATGTTCATAATAACATTCTGTTTGGCAGAATCACCTCTAAATAAAATGAATACTAGGCAATAAAAACTAATATTGGTAGTTGTATATCTATTATTCTAATAAATACAACTATCATTACAGAAGTTAGAGATACACAGATATTACAGCTGCTATTTATTAGTGATATGATGTCTTAGAGCATGCATCATACTACTCAGAGGACTGTTAAGTGCAATGCTGGCAGAGGGAGGGGAAAGGGAGAGAAATTGTTAGAGAACATAAAACAACACCATTGTGCTGTCCCCTGGATATTGTGAACCATGCTGTGCTTGGATCTTTCAGTGTAGCAGTATAGCTTTTACAAATATGGTTTATAGGTTGGCATAAAAAAATACACTTAGGCAGGAGGATAGGAGATGATATGGACAACATTAGAAGAAAAGTAGTTATTAGCTTTTTATGTAAGAGAGGATGTTCAGGGCTAGTGGATTGGCTAAACTATGGTATTGGGAAAGGTGTGGAGGTGTGCAGACTTTGGCACTGAGGTACACAGGCAGAATAATTTTCTACGATCTAAATGTACATAGTTTTATAGGAGCTATTTAAAATTAGGATTTGGATTAAATGTTGCATAAGGAAGAACTGGAAAAATGAATAAAAAACAATATCAAATTTGCAAAATCTTTGAGTTGTAATGGACACTAGAACTCGTGAAAAAAAATGAAGCAGAGGAAGAGAATAGATTTGTGAAAAAAAATATTTATCCATGAATTATAAAATAAGATTATTTATCACTTCTAAAATAGGTCCTTTTATAAGATCTTCATCATCTACTGAATATTTGAAAACCAATAAGCTTATTTTCCTGCTACAGCACTGCAAATAGATGGATAAATCTTGTGTTCACAGATCATAGCTCCCCAGATCAATAACATGTTAAACTGGTTTGTTTTAAAAAAGAGAACCTTCTCTCCTGTTAAGTTACTGGTAATTGATAGAATAGTAATTTTAGTTATTTAATCTCTCTGCTTTCATTTTCACAGAATGTATTCATTCTTCTGAGTTCATCTGTCTCAGATTTTATAGAGAACAGGGCCACAAGTCAGTCAGGGGTCAAAAGGTGAAGTATCTACCCATTTTCACTGGTTTCTAGAAAGCTGAAACTTTGCTGAGGAGTACCTTAGGAGCATGTAATAAGACCAGTTTTTTTGAGATAAATCAATATTAAAAATAAGCTCTTTCCCTTTCAGAGTATTTCTTTTTTAATTTGCCATTTTAAAGGAGTTGTACATATTGTATATAATTTAAAAATATAAAATATATATATAGTGTATAATTTAAAGGAGTTTTATATATTGTACATAATGTACAAGAACAGAAACATGATGCAGTTACTAAAAGAATGTAGTGTTGTTTTTCCCTGCTCCCGACAAATTCAAGCAATTTCATCCACACTGATAGCACTGTGACAGTCCATGTCGTTTATTTGCAGGGGTGGAAACTTTCTTTTTTTCATACATTATCTGTGGAAAGACAGCAGATGCTAATTTTATCTTTACTGCACCTTACTGATGAAGCATACTCATCTCCCAGAAGCAGAGATGGGGTTGCTTACTGTTTATGATGACGGTTGCCTTTTAAAGAAGCAGGGAATGAAGCATCTGAGGAATGCATGTGTCCTGCCAGGAACTCAGCAGGAAAAATATCTTCCATTTGGGATAAGATGTACTGACAGCACAGTAGGAACAGCTGAAATTAACTGTGCATTTGGAGTTTTCATACTGACCTGGATCACTGAAACCAAGTTGCATGTGTCCTATAATTTGACAAAAGCTTGTTTTTTCTGCAGAGCAGAAAAAGGAAAAATGTGCATAGCTATTAACTGGGCGTTTATCAATATTTTTTTTGTCACAAACAGCAATTGCAGTATTAAAAAAAAAAAGGTAATAATTGTTTCCAAAGTAATTTACTGTGCATTGTATTTAAAAAAAAAAAAAAAAGAGAAGAAAAAAGAGATGTAGATGAGGGGAGAAATGAATCAGTTATTTCCAAGCTTTAGCTCTCTGCATTTATTTCAATCCAGTCAGGAACTAAGCTAGAGCTTTGGTGAGCAGCTAACAGGTACTGAGGAGTGGTGCAAAAGAAGAGGAGCACTAGTAGTTGTCAACAGCCAGAAATATGTGTTTTTAGACTAAGAGTTCCACCAGAAACTTTTATGCTGATAAACCACAGGATGGATGTGATGGGTGCATCCATTTGTTCTTGTACAAATGAATTAAAGAACTCAAACTACTAGAGACATATCAGTTCTTCATATCAAAATGCCTTTGTAGCAACTTCTGATTTCCACCCGTTTTCTGTGTTTCCTGAAACACAATAGAAGGTAGAAAAAAAAATTAATAATCAGAGCTGATGATGCTTCTTGTCTGTTTGGGTTTTTTTGGTTTTGTTTTGGTTTGGTTTGGTTTTTTTTCATGTTTTCAGTGGTTTGCAATCTGTTTTTGGAGTGTTCCAGTCCACGTTATGGCTCAGTTGCTGGATGAATTCATGCAACATTCATTGTCCTTTTTTTGATGTGAAGCTATAAACATGTTCCAAACCTTGTCTTTTCTTTCAAGCTCTACAATTTATAGACTGATACACCAGCAAGCTCTTGCAGTAGGAAATAGAATCTTTCTAACTTTTGATGTTAAAAGTAGACGGATCATTTGTCCAGCCTCTAGAGATAAAGTTTATCAATTTATGAAATGGTTTAGGGATGAGAATTAATTGAGTTTGCAGCTCATGAAAGGTACTGAAGAGTCAAGTCCATGGTAGATAGCAGGTAGTACTTCTGAAGAATTATTTTAGAGGAAGACAGAATATTTAAAACACTTTTATTTCTATATGATTTTTAAAACAGAAATAGCATTAGATCTAGGAATGATGACATTTAAAATAACACTGAATGCTAGTTTCAAGATTCTTTTAGTTGGCTTAGATTTATGACCCATACTGATTCTGTTTTTACCTTTTTTTTTTTTGTCAGATAGGACAAAGGAAAAAAGTGCCAGATTTCAGACCAAAAAGAGTTAAAAATAATCAAGTAGAATGAAGGTACTTGTATGGCAGAGAAACTGACACTGAAAGGTGGAAAGGGAAGAAATGAAAGGTAGCCTTGCAATAAAAAGATAAACTAGGGAAATGTAATATTTCATTTCAAGCAGAATAGTGAAATCTGAAAGTGCAATTAAGTTTAAAAGAAGGATTGTACATTTTGTACTTTAAACTACGCTTTCTAGGAACCTACTCCTGTTATTTCTGGAGACTGGACTTTGCTTTGTTTATTTTGGTTTTTATGTGACTTTAGGGCATAAAGTGTCTTCATTTTGTTTGAGAATTATATCCACACAAGGTTATCAAATTTTTGCAGAGGACAGAAACAGAGACAAAATCACATGCCTTGACTTTAGATATAGTAGTTACCTACCACCCTATGTGGTAGCTACCATGTGCAAAGTGTTACCTGCTGCTGGCACAGACATTGTTTCTGCTGATTGTCCTTTCACTCATCTGAGGTAGGTATTCTTTTCCATTACAGTATCTGAGTGACTTACTTTCATGTTCATATAATCAGGAAGAAATGTTTTAATGCTTTGCACAATGGTTATTTTCTAGCAATTCTGAAAATAAAATTAACATATTCTGAAACAATGGACTCATATGTACCTGTGATAACTGGTGGTCATTGCTTATTTGGCAGGTTGTTCTTCCACTGGGCTGAATGCCAGTCCAGTGAAGTATGTAGCATTTTAATTTTTTTAGTATGACCAATATGGAACTCTTAGCTTTTGCCTTATGTTATTTCATTTCTTGGTTGGATTACAATAATTTCTTCACATGATATCTTAATTCCTGGGGTTTTCTAGTTGGGCTTTCTTTAATGGCTGTACCTCATGATTTATATCATGTGTTTTGGGGTGCTCACTACACAGCAAAACCTTTGTTAGTTTTCCATTATTTAGTATGAAATCTCTGGAGAATGAAAGAAGGGGACCTGGCTCTGACTCCATCTTCTGCTGCTTTTGTTAAAAGTTGGTCTTCATGGCTTACTTTTAAAACAAGAGCAGGATTAAGAGTCTTTTCCCAAGGACTGCAGAGATAAGCACAAAGTAGCTAATAGTTTCTCTCCTTTCACTTCCTTGCTGCAAACAGGGGTTAAGTGCATAGGTCTAATTATACAAGGCAGTAGCAGTCATCTACCTTTTGAGCACATTTCATTATTGCAGGACAATGGAGTTTGTCTTCTAACCATCTTTTTCTCTGGTGGATGCAAAGTGTCTGAGGCAGTGAGCGGGTCTGCTCAGTGTAGTCTCAAAATCAGTATATTTTCCCTTACTTTATAAAAATAGTTTAGCAGTAATCCAAGCTTACTAAAACTCAACAAACCTCTGATGAATAATTTATTTTTATTTTTTTTTCTTGTTCTTTGCTTTTAAATTGACTTACTGTTCTCATCCTCCTGAGAAAATCATGCTTTTTTGGTTTCCATTTCAGGTAAACCATCACTTTCTTTAAAAGCATAAGGAGGACACCTCAGTTGCTCTTATATAGTAAGCGCCACATTTTACATACAGCTAGTGTTCATCTACTTGTTGAAGATATGTCCACATCTAGAAACCAAAGGAAAAAAAAGAAATCTTTCTCAACCAGTTGTCTCTATTTGTAGATAGTCATATAGGTGATTTCAAAATTTCTGTTAATTGAACATGCAATAAGAAGGTTTCTAAATCTGGAGACAGTAGATGGTAGTGCTTATAGATTTAATAAAACACCTATAAGTGATAATTTGAGTTCATGTAATAATTTTTTTCCCTAACTGTACTAACAGTACCTAACTGGAAAAATTACTGACAGCATGTAAACATAGGAATTTTTGTTAATCCTGTGCAGAGTGTCTGCATCCCTATTAATCTTTTAAAATACATTCCCCTTTGCTGAATCCATTATGAAATAATGTACAATATGTAATTATTGTTTGCTCACTCTTTGACTTAACTCTCATCGGGGGTGTTAGATGTTAGGTAGCACAGGTTAGGCAAAGCCACCAATAAACCGAAGCTTAGCAAGCTCTTTCTAGTGTAAAGTAGAGGAAAGTGGGATATTTTTTATTGCATTTTGCAATTGTTTCTCTGTTATTCCCAGTTAGTTCCAAACCCGTCTCTACAGTACAGCTGCAGTGATTTGCGTGGGTGTAGAATCATGAGAGTGCAGAAAACTAGATACAGCATTCTCTGCCTAAATCCAAAGTTCTTGGAATAGAAACAGAAATGAGAGCTGATATCTCTTATTTCAGTTTGCTTCCTCTGCATTTTGATAGGGTCTCTGGAAGGAAATCTGCTAGGAAAAAGAGTACCATCCAGAGTCACTCCGGTACCAACATTTGTACAAACAGCTTGGTGGCATCTCTCACTCACTGCTTCTTTTCTTTCTAGCCTCATCAGCTATTTTCCATGCCTGTTTTTCACTGTCTTCAGAGGCTGTCCATTCCTCCTGATAGCCTCTTCTGGAGTTCCTAGTCCTTTTTTTAATCCTTCCAGAGAAGAAGAAAGAATGAGAAAATTCAGTTTTCATCTTTGCATTAGCAAATTTTCATGGAGATGTCAATTTTAATTTTCTAAAAAAGAAATAGAGCTTGCAGTAGACCTACAAGTTTCTAGTCCCTGCTCAAAAGTTAGCATGCTTACTGAAACAATTGTCAGACTTTTTTTTAATAGAGAAAACAATGTTTTTATCACATAGACTTTCAGTTAAATTGAACAGTATTAGCTGGGGAAGTAAGTGGAACAGAAATGGACACCTAGCACAAACATGTAAGTCACAACAGTTTGGCATCATTAGCATGTGAATGAAAAGAGTATTTTATAGCTTTAAAAAAAAAAGTTTTCTTACTGTAGACAATATTAACTAAGTTAACACATGATAAATTCCAAAACCAGAATAAAATATGTTAACATTCAAAATTATCAAAATAAAAAAATTAAACCCCAAATATAAAAAGAAATAGTGAAATTAAAAAATAAAAAAGCAGTCTGTGAACAATGACAAAATGACAAAACTAATGGTCCGAAGTTAACATACTAACAAATGTAACATATGTACAGACCTGTCACACAAACCTAATATGTTCAGGCATCATTTGCAGCTGATCTAATAAATTGTTTCAGTTACTTAAATACACAAAAAGACATTTCTCATGTACAAAAAATGTAGGATGGTTCAGTTATGTAGTTAATTTTCCTTTAATTTTTAGTGAGTCCATTAATAACTTTTTGGTATAAAGTTATTTATCACAATGTAAAACTGTTTGATAATGGATGTAGAATGTAGTCTTAAGGGGTACAAAGTTTGTATGAGTAATTATGTTAACTCATACAAATGATAGCAGATACTATCACCTTAGCTTAGGTTTCTAGAAGTAAAGTTGAAAAGAAGAAAGAAATGGCCTTGTCTTCTTTTCTATAATGACCTGGTTCATTACAGAACAGGATGCAGAAGCTATTGCCAAAGGTATATAATCTTGTTACAGGGTAAGCAGATCTGTTCCAGTGCAGTATTTCAGGAATCCCAGGTGCGAGACATCAGATATGAACTTGAGTTTTATTTGTTTAGACTACTGATGAGACCTGCTATGAAATGTGAAGAGTGCAGGATGAAACCCATTATGCATGAAAAGGCAGCATGCTTACAAAGTATACTCCTGAACAGCATATGCAAGTCTAAGTTGGAAAATAGTTGGTTCTACATTGAGTCATTTTTACCTCTTCTTACATGCTAAATAGTCTTTTGACCTTTTTCTTTTAGCTAAAGCATTTGTTGCAGTCACTAGTTGTAATCATTAAGGGTCAGATTTTTTTCCCCCTCATTTTGCACTAAAAGTTTCCATGGCTGCAGTTTGAATTTGAGATAACTAATTTATTTTCTTGCTTGCAGTGATACATTTATCCTTGTTAGCTACACTGCAGTGTGCATCATCCACAGAATAAGTAACTCAGGAATCATGTAATCATTGTCAATTCAACAGGGTTTCTAGATGAAAACTCAGAGCACAACTATGGAAGCAAGATCCTCCAATCCTGCCTGAAGCACAGGAAAATAATAGACACAAAGCACTGAGTCAAAGTTACTCAGAAGATGCATGGCAATCCTTTCACCCAATCAACCATTACTCAGCTGTGAGAATACCCCTACTATCAGTGTGATAGCTTAAGAAAGAAAATTAGCATAGCATGCACATATAAATAACCTGGATATAAAATGCTAAGGATATTTTTATTTCTCTTAGAAATATACAAGCCACATTAGTGGAGTTCGTGGGAGATATGATTTTTCCTGTTCACATCATGCCTCCTCTGGTTCAGAAGATTAAACAAAAATCTTTGGAGATAGGTCCTGTGGAAGAGCCTTCAAGAAGAGAATTTATAACATTCGTTTGCTCGTTTACCCTCCAGAGAATATGTTTAAAAGAAATACAAATTAGAGTTTGGAGTTTTCTTATTATCTGTTTTAAAAAAAACCATGCTTTTTTGTTGTCTTTATGATATAGAATGGTGTTTGGTACTGTAGGCTAATATTTTATGTTCTAAAATACTGAATTACACAAAGACACAGCCAGAAGAATCGAACAAAAGCACACATGAGCCGTAATAAAAGACCAACACACAAAAAGAGAGCACAATGTGAATTGTAAAAATATCAAACTGACCAAATGGAAGACAGAAAAACTGTTTACTTGTGGATAGTTGAAGGAAAAAGAAAATCTACCCTTCCATTTTATGCTACTTGTAGATTTCATCAAAATAAGTGTTTAATGTTGCATTATACCTTGTATTGTGATTGATAAAAAGAAAGGAAGACAACAAACAGAAATCCTTCTCAAAGATCAACCAAAACCCGTGAATGCAGATGGAGATAAAATCATTCAAACAAGAGTATTTCAGGAAAATTAGAAGTACAACACAGAAAAACTAGGGGAAAAGTAGAGTATGGTGTTTGTAAAAATTCTGTGCAGTAATAGCATTTCTTTACTGCAGATATCATGAGCTCATTAAAAAGCAATAAAAACAACAGCAATGAAACCTCATTCGGGTTTCAACTTATTTGCCAGTCCTTGCTGCTCTTTATAAAATATTTCTGCAATGTCTTTGCTTTTCCATCTCCACAGCAAAGTCATGTTTGACTTGACAGTCTTTGGTGATTTCTAAAGGGACCAAGACTGGGTTAATTTAGATTTGTTTAGAAAACAAAATATCTTGAATCCTGTGTGAAGAGATACTTCCATGCCTCAATTCTCTGTCAAATTATAATTGCTCTCAGCTTGTTCTGATTATTGAAATATTAGCTTAATTAGTCATCATCCATTTTTTTCTACCTTTTTTTTGTATTTTGAATTACCAAAGACTTCAGGTAACCTCTTCAAAATCAGAGCCAAAAGTTATTAATATGTTATCATGTGGGGCTGCACTCTAACAAAACACATCCTTGTTTGGCTCACCCTTTGTGCTGAAATTTCCATGTGTGAATTGCAGTGGCCTTACTGATTTCACTGGTGCACCTGCAGAAATAGCTGTTGATGTTAATATCACTGTATAACAGTAGATCAAGCAGCAGACAATAGCTGTGAAGTTGTCAAAGCTCTTGGAAAGTTCAGTTCAGAAATTAAAATTAAACAGACTTATCTGCTGTTCCTAGGTCTGTGCATTCATTTTATACCTTAATCCCATGGCAAACACTCCCAGATAAAATGGCTACAAATATATAATAAAGAATCCTTGCTAGAATTTCGTATGTGACACTGAGAATGGAGAAATATTAGTTATATGATGGTCTGGTTTAGTTTCGTACAACCCCTCATAGCCATGCTTCTATTCATGTGACTAATTTTTAACAGTGTGGAAATAATTTGAAAGGGGAGAAAAAAACCCTGCACACACCCCTCAATGAAGAACAAGTTGGGGATGCACTTAGAGGTCGAATGTAAAGATTAATTATAATCTTGAATGCTTTAAATGAACTGTAGTTTTAGTAGAAAAACATTAAGACAGAATCAAAATGACTTGCTGTGATGGACCAAAATGAGATCCTGCAGAGAGTGCCACTATTAATGACAAAGGAATAAACTTTTGAAATTATTTTTATATAGACTCTGGTGTTCAGATCAAAATGGAGAAGTTTGGAAGCTTTACTGATTTGATTTGGTCCAGAATTTTATTCAAAAATACTGTCACAGTACCACATTCTTACCTTTCTGTTCTCATTATATAATCAGAAAGAATGTATGTTTTAATATTAAAAAGTGCTAAAACTTACTCATAGACATCTGCAGAATGCATGTCTCCTCTTACAGAAAATTAGGATCTGTGGATGCACTATTACAGGAGGTTCAGATAATAACATTACCTCTTATGGCACACTTAACATTTGAACTACCCTTTTTAAGTTTTGTGTAATTTTGCATATATTTGATTTAGATAATGTGTTTCTATCAGGCCAAATTTTGGAGGTAATGTTGTAAACACCAGCTTATTTCTCAGCAGACACGGAGGAAAATACTGTCATTTGTCCATTAAAAAATGTTTCTTTTTGTTATGCCCTGTCTCGCAAGGGTCTTGAAAATTGTCAAGGATATTGCATTGGACTGATGAGTGGAGAGGGTTTTTTTGGTTTTGTTTTTTTTTTTTTTAATATGTTTGTCTTCCACCTGAAAATCCTTTAAATCATTATAATTTGGTCAAATTCTATGTTTTAGGAAAAAATGAACAAACACGCAGTTTTCCATGTCATTCATGAAGACTATTTTTAGAATGTGGCATTTAATTTTGCGGAAGATGGTCTGTTCTGTACATGTCATTCCTGGGGTTTTTTTAGTTTGAGTAAATATTTTGTTATGTTTTCTTCGTCTTGCAGGGAAGGGACTGGAGCAGTACAAAATACTGAAAGAGTGCCCAGTGAATTTATCTCCCCTCTGATTTCCAGGCTCCTGCTATCATAGCTGTCATAGAGGACACCGGGATGCGGAAAAGCAGATAACTGATGAGTCCTTGGAAAGAGGTTAGCAAGAGCAAATACTGAGGTGAAGAGCTCAGCAACAAGGAAAGACTGGAAGTACAGTGTAGCACTAAGTGAGAACCAGGATTGGGATGACAGAGGTAGGGAGCTGAGTTGGAGATAGTAACTGACATAACAGATCGGTGGTGATGAAGGAAGAAAGGTGTGTAATTGCTACTTTGCATCCCCAGGGATCCGAGAATAGAACCTGTGATTGAGCACCCTGTCAAATAGCTGTTATCCCCATTATGGAGATAAAACTAAATTACTTCCAAATTTGAAAGAAAACAAAAATCATTGGTATTGGTACAGAGAGAAATTGCATGTTCTGACTGCTACATTTATGTGTTTGCATATATTTTCCAGTACCTGCCCTGCCTAGATGTTGAAAGTTTCATCTGTCATTTCTAAGGCCAAATTCAAGTCGTGGTTAAAGGTCCTGAATTTTATTGAGTGGTTGTGGAAAACACCAGGGATTGCGGATATTAGATTTCAATTTTCATTATCATAGAAAAGCAAGACATGTAACAGCCATTTCAACCTACGAAGTATGTAAAAAAAAATATTGTAAAATCAGCAAATGACATTCACTGACGTTCATATAAGACCTTCAGAGATTAATAAATGTCACTCTAACTGAATTGTTAAGTTGTTGATTCTTTTCTCCTGAATCCTGTGCACTTGATTATGGGAGTGCACTGTTTGTTTTGCATGAGGTTGATTGAAAGGTACAGCTTAGGTATTGTTGAAGAATGAAATTTCAACAAGAATTTGGTGTATGAAAAAGAGCTTATGGGTTGTACCAGACAATCTCAAAAGGTCTCTCCCAAACTCAACTACCCTGTGACACTATAACACCAAAACCTTCTAAAAAACACCTTCCCAACATGTACATACATATAAGATTCCCGTCTGCTGTTTAGCATTTGACTAGCACTTTTTTTAGTTTTTGAATTAATAACATAGCTTTCTAACATTTGTAGAAGAGCAGGTTGAAGCAAGGGTTAACTAGGACAGACTACTCAGTTGTCAGATGTAGATATATATATATCAGTCTTCTGACATGAATAAAGATGCATAATGCATTTGACGTTCTCCTGGTTTCACTTGTCAGCACTACTGACTTTTTTCCCCACCTTATTTCATAGCTTCTTCCCAGCAGAATTTGTGTGATATGGATATGTAGCCTGCTAGGTCATTATGCTAAACACTGGCTTTGTATAATTCTTTCATGGTGTAACTTCTCCTTGATTCTCACTTTTTAATAGAATAGTTTCAGCTTTGATTTAGTGACAGTGGTCACATCCATTGTTAGTGATTGCCAGAAGGCACGCTTGTCCCTATCGTGCCCAGTTTATCCCTTTTGTTAAAAGACAATAAAAAATGCTTCTATAAATACATCAGGAAAAAAAGGAGGGTTATGAAGAATTTTCATCCTTCATTGGATGTGGGAGGAAACAAAGTGACAAATGATGAGGAAAAGGCTGAGGTACTTAATGCCTTCTTTGTCTCAGTCCTTAATAGTAAGACCAGTTCTTCTGAGGGTACCCAGCCCCCGGAGCTGGAAGACAGGGACAAGGAGCAGAATGAAGCCCCCATAATCCAAGAGGAAATGTTTAACAACCTGCTACACCGCTTAGACACATACAAGTCTCTGGGTCTGGATGGGATCCACCCAAGGTTACCAAGGGAGCTGGTGGATGTGCTCACCAAGACACTTTCCATGATTTATTAGCAGTGCTGGCTAACTGAGGAGGTACCAATTTTCTGGAGTTTATCAAATGTGATGCCCATCTACAAGAAGCGTTGGAAGGAAGATCCAGGGAACTACAGGCCTGTCAGCCTGACCTCAGTGCTGTGGAAAGTTGTGGAGCAGATCATCTTGAGTGCCATCAAGTGAAACGTACAGGGGGGAAGAAGAAGGAATGGGTGGTTTGTTCAGACTTATGGCATTTTGTCTTCCCAAGTAATGATTAAGGGTGATGGAGCCCTGCTTTCCTGGAGGTGGCCGAACACCTGCCTGTCGATGGAAGTAGTGAAAGTATCTCTTGTTTTGCTTTACTTGCACAAGTGGCTTTTGCTCTGCCTATTAAACTGTCTCTATCTTTAAGGCACAGGTTTTTTCTCACTTTTACTCTTCCGATTCTCTCCCCCACCCCACCATTGGAGAGTGAGTGGCTGCATGGTCCTTTGTCTGGCTGGCATTAAACCTAGACACATGCTTAACTGAAATGACTATTTGATTTTGATGACAGAATATTGAGGGAGAAGTTGGACACTTTTAGCATTCACTATTTACTTTGTCACATGAGAAAGTCATATGAAATAAAACTAAATCAACCATCTTTCTATTCATATTTGATCTAAAAGAAGCCAGTCCTTGTGTTGCAAGGGGCTATTATGCATTAGTTGTCAATGTGAACTTTCTAATTTTCTTGAATTATCTGTTGGCTTTATAACCTGGAATTGAAACATTGTTTATTTTTCTCACTTTTTATTACATGGGTGATTAATAATATACAATATATATTATTGCATATTATTATTAGCATATGTGGCATTTAGCATTATATATTAGAATCCCAAATAATAATAAAAATATAAATTTCATGAAGGAAAGGAAAATTAAAATGAAAATTTTGTAGGGTGTAAGACAGAGCAAATGTTTTCCACAGACTTCTCAGGAAAATCACTTTCAAGTATCTGTCCACAGATTGAGGATTCACTCTTTGCTCTGATTTACATTCTTGGGTCTATAAATGTTTTATGACCTCCTTCTACAAGCACGTACAGGCACAGCCAGAAGGAGGTAATGTAAAATTGATCTTTTTATTAAAACTGCTGAGCCAAACAGTTGTCTCAGAATTACAGTGATTGTGCTTTGGTGATTCAGCTGGCCCTCATGGAAATATTATTTGCAAAAAATCTATCTGTTAAATGTGAGTTTCCAGCACACTCTTCTAACTTTAGTGGTGTTCAGTACTTCGCATCTGAGATATCAAGACTGGGATATTATGGTGAAACTCTTCCCTTTCTGTAATGATGCTTTCCAGTTTCGAATTAGGCTCAAATCAACACCATTACTAAATAGTGAGTTGGATATAACATCATGGTGACCTCTAAAAAATTTGTGTAAACTCTTCCACTTCCAAGTGGCATTAGTGAGATAATGTATAGTAGCTAAGTATTACTACAACAGAGTTGAGCCTGATTATGGTGGTGTTGGACTTGGCCCCATTTCTTTACATAAAAAAGTCACCAGACTAATTTATGGTGTTTTGAGTATATTTGTCATTATTATTCAGCAGAAAATTGTCAGTCTTAAATTTTTAAAAAACTTTCAAGTTTCAGGTAATTTTTTATTATTTTCCAGTGAAAACATCACAAAACTGAATGGCACGCCTTGTTTAAGGTTTGAAAAAATCCCTGGAGCTAGCACTAGTAATGATTGTTCACTTACCTGATTTTTGTAACTTCTAAATGGCCAATGCTCAGGAATTTACAAAGCAAATTAGATTTAATGCCATATATGATTTTTTTCTTATCAGTTTTCAATTATTAATGCTACATATAATATTACCATGTATAATATACAAATTTATATGCATGAAGTTACAAATATACGCATATAATGCTGCATATAATATTTTTATGTAACCTCTAGGAGCAACATTATCCAAAAAAAACCCCTGGATTGCAAAACTATAGTTACTGATGTGGTTTGGGCCAGACTGGCCACTGAGATGAACGACAGATGTTCTCCACCACATTTCTCTCCAAGGAGAGGAGGGAGAGAGAAAGAGACTTATGAGATTAGAAGAAACTAAACTTCCTTAATGAAAAAATTAATACAATAATTAAAAGGAAATAATGAAATATATACAATATATACAAAACTGTATCAAGCTCTCAGGATGAAATCCTGTCACCAGCAGGCACAGGGAAAATCCCAGACTGGACTCAGTGACAGATGGGAACTAGATTCCAGACCTGGATTCAGGAACATGCAGATCAGGATCAAAGGCAGACAAATGGAGTCCACCTTGGACCTTGGAGCCATTGAAGAAAGAGGCCTGACCCTTTGATCCCTCAGCTTTTATACTGAACATGAGGCAGATGGGATGGAATACCTTGTTGGTCAGTTTTGGGTCACCTATCCTATCTGCTTCTCCCCACAGGTGGGATCCCTCTATGCTTTTCCCCTTCCAACCCTCCAACAGGGCAAATAATGTTTACTGACCTTGGTTGTTATAGCAATAAGTATAAGCAAGAGCCTCTCTGTATACCATTCCCTGGCATAAATTAGAACAATCAGATCTTTTCTCTCTGAGAGTGACCAGTGTCTTCATAAAATGCCATTAATTTTCAGGGCGTTCAGTTAGTTAGAAGAGGTTTAGCTAAAAAATAAAACTACTGAATACAAAGTTGGTTCTGTTTTACTTTAAACCAGGAATTTTCTTCCTCTCCTCTCCTCTCCTCTCCTCTCCTCTCCCAGAAACCACTAGCCTTTGCCTAAATGACATAAGAATTACTGAGATTATATATTTCTTCTCTTTCTGTTAGCATTAGGTAGAGAACACTTTCTCAAAAAAAAAAAAAAAAGGAAAAACCTCAAAAATTTCATCTAGAAAATATGGCAATGGAATTAATCAGTTATGCTTGCTCTGAAAAAAAAAAACCATATCAATGTGGTGAAGGGTTGCAGAAACATATCAGTGTACTATTTCCAAGGAGTTTGATACAAAGCCAACTCCATTTACTATTAAATTTGTTTAGATTTAATCTATCTGGTCTAGATTCAACTGTCTTTTCCTAATTTTTTAAGACATTTTTTATTCTTTAGGGATAAGACTTTTCTCTCTATAGTTCAGGACCTACTGAGGAAATTTTCTGAAATTCAAGTTCTCAAGCTTTACAGCTTGCTTAGCTGGACTGAAGTGACACAAACTCCATCAGATTGGATCTGGAGGTTCCTTCTTTCCTGGTGTTACTAACATAAAACCAAAAGAATAATTTCTATAAGGAATGCAGCATCTGACCCCAGTTTTTCTTCACACCTTTTCACCATATTCTTGAATAAATTCACTTGGACCATTAAAAGTGCATGTCATTCCATGAATTTTAGTATATTTCCCTTCAGTAATACATTTTCAATAAATTATATAAAAATACACTATTAAAAACCCCTGCCAACATCCATGATTTCCAATACTGAACTCATACATTAGTGTATTGTTTATGCGAGGATTAAAAGTTTGTGAAGTAACACCTAACTACAAGCATGATCAAGATGTCTCTCTCAGTAACACAAGTAAGAAGTAGGGATGTAAAACTCTTGCGGTATGGGATAAGAATATTAACCAAACATCAAATGGCAGTGACAGATTATTCTCTATGCTCTGTCAATTTTTATCATTTATGCCAAGGATTCAGAACTTTTTATCACTCAATGTCTCCTGTAAAAAGTCTGTTCTCTTGTAAATGAAAACAGTAGAAAACAGTATGAGGAACAAAATAATTCCACAGAGTTCTCTGAAGGCAGGTCATCAGAACACCTGGAGACAAGAGCTTTGATTTTTCTACTAACTATATGGAATTTTTGTCTGGGAATCAAATTGGATGCCTAGAGCTAGTGAGAATACATTTATTATTAGCCCAAACCAATTTAATTTTAGCCACTATTATTCCATAAATGTTCAGATGTAAGCCCATTCCAAGCCATTACAATCGATCTTAGGAAGCCTGTTTATTTATCTTTATTCATGTCTATTGGTAGTTCAGGGTCTTTTCAAAATAAGAAAAAAAAATCCTATTCTCTGAAAAGTACAATGTACATATTGATTTTAAAAATATTTCTTTACTAACAACTATTTAAATACTTTATTTTTATTTTCTGAAATCATTTGGAGAGGTAAACTCCCCCTGAGACTTTCCCTTGTGTCTGTAGCTTACAAATTCTGAAGCTATTTTGCTCAAAAAGAAAAGCTGGATTTCCAGGTTTGGGACAACAGCTTATCTAGTACTTTTGTCTGTATGGATGGTTGCAGTTGTGTATTATGAAACTAGTGTCCTAACTTATAAAGGAAATAAGATGATAAATTATTTTGAGGAAATCTTCATTCTTTAACACATCAGTCTTCAAAACAATGATCAAGTTGATCTTTAATTAATTTTGTAGATATCTGTTTCTTTGTGGAATATGTTTGTCAGTTTGTAAAAGTGACATGTAAAGGGCCAATTATGTAGTCACTGTGGAGAGGCGCAGGACATAATTTTAAGCCAATTTAAAGTTGTATTAAATAACTTTCTGATTTAGTATTTTCCGGTTTCAGAGTTCTTTGTTCCTGATGGCTCCTTTATGTCAGGTTGTTAATTTTCTTAACTTCGTTGTGCTTTGAAACACACAATTTACGGAGCACAGAGGACTTCGAACTTCCCAGTAAGTCCCCAAAGTTTATGTCATGCATTTTGACAACAGAACTTCTTACTTGTTTTTCCTTATGACTGAAACAATGCTGACTTTTAATTATGTTTGCATGTTTATTAATGGTAAAATCACTACAGAAGAGATGAAGGATAACCAGCTGGAGGGCAGGGAGAATTATTAGTGCTTCTTCATGAAGGAGACAAAGGAGTCCTCCAAATGACATTGTGTTTTTATATTATATACTCCAATTTAATTTAGTTGTAAAAATCTATGTTTGTTTGGGACAGGCTGGCTGGAAACATCACAGGTAACAAGAGTCTGAGCCACTAAAATTTGAGAAGGTATTTTACTGCTTTTACTTACCTTTTTTTAGTTCTCCTCTATTGTCACACCTGAGAAGGAAACAAAAGGAAAGAGCTTTCATGGAAGGTCAAAACTGTGTCCTTGAACAGGCCAGTTTATAGCTTCTTAGTGCTCTGAGGAGGTCACTGGCAAAATCAGGCTAAAAAACATTTGTTCTGAGGTTTCAGGGTAGACTACATCTGATCTGTTTGTGGACTACTGTGGAATAAGGGAGAGGGAGGATGGACTTGGTTCCTTCTTATTTCTCCCCATGCTCGGTTACACTTTCCCATCTCTTTTTTTCCTGTCTCTTTAATGTTACAGTTTATTAAATCACGTTAGCCTCACAATTTCACTAATCTGACCAATCTGATCTAAACTATATCTATTTGAGTTTTTTGTTCCCTTGCTTATTTATTTATTGGTTTGTACCTTACTTTTCAGCACCTCTTTTTTGGTTAGTGTAGCTGCTCTGATGGAAAGTTCTGAAGCGTGTTGTGGGAAGGAAAGAAAATAAGGAAAATGTAAGGGAAGATGGAATCTTACTGTGAAACTCATCCTTCAATATTTTCCCTATTTAAAAGAACAAAGAAGGCATATTGTGGTTTTTCCTTTCTAATTTAATTCTCTGAAAATAACCATGGAGAGAAAACTGTTTTGCAAGGTGTCCTGTTTCTAAAGAAAAGTAAGATCACAAATACACTTTCTTATTTCTAATGATGTGTTATCACCTGACTTTTTCTTCTTCCGCTGTTTTGTGGTATATATATCAAGGAAATTTTAAAACTGCCAGTAAAAAGTGGGTTCTTAGTGTTACTTTCCCTATTCATTCCCTATCTTAAATACCATAGCTTATGTCTTTTTTGAGAGACTGCAAAGCTCACAGGGAGAATATAAGAGCACAGGGATTAATTTGTTGCACAGCACACGTGCCTGTGGACAACATAAAAAAACAAAGTGGAGATGTAGACAAAAGTTCAGAAAGACACTCAGGGAATAGATTAGACTCTTGAAAAAAAGGCTTTGAGAGATCACAGTTCAGCATGACTGTAACATCACAAACTTGAAGACTGACTGAGACTTTTAACAGGTGCTCTCTTTTGATTTCTGGTGCTGTTGCTTCTTTTGCTAGACACAGTGGAATCTACACCAAGAATACTTGAAATGAAAGTATGTTGCTAAGCTAGCTGATGAACTTTTTGTAGATGGTTACCAAATAAGATCAGCTTTATGTTTCTTGTGCTTGTATCTCAGTGGAATCACTAGGCTTTCAATGGGCATGATATGAGCTTCTAAAATTCATGAAGGAGTGACAAAGAGTCCTTTAATTTTAATTCTTTGACTCCTAAAACCAAATAGCATGAAAACTCCCCTTTTGCCACACACATTTTTTTTCATATTCACATATCTATAAAATGACATCTAAAATCCTAAAACTAAGCAAGTGTTTCTTGACAGAAAATGCAAATTTTTATAGAGTTTTTTTACCCTCTTCTAGAATTCCTAGTAGCAGATTAAAAATGCTGCAACCAACTGATTCAGAGTGCTGAACTGTTATAAACTAATTGTGCTGGCTGAGAGTTGAAACAGTAACAGTAGCTCACATGGTATTACGTGTGAGTTAAACAAAGACCAGCTTTCCCCAAGTTTATCCCAGCAGTGAGGAAGCAGCTTGTGGACCGTGATGAGTTTTCTTATACAGCTCTGCAGTAGCAGTTTTGACTTCTTGTGTATGATTCTGCGTGGTGGTAAATATCTGAATCAGTCTGGATTGACTTTAGCACATAAAACTGGAAAAAAGATGATGGGCATGATCCCCACAAAAAATCATCAACCACATATCTTCCACAGAAGCTTCTCCAAGCAGTGTTACTTGAAAAAGTGAGACCTCTGTACTTAGCCTTTTAATGCACCTGGCTTCACTGCTGAGGCTAATTTCAAATGGGTAGAGATACCAGAGAAGACATCGGAACAGTAACACTAAAAAACAACAGAGCAGTCCAAAGTTAGAATGTGTGTTGTTGACATACTGTTTTGGACAAAGGCCAGAATTTGTCCTTCTCACTGCTATGTGTATGAGGTAATGTCAAGACACTAATAAGAAATTAACTTTTCACTTTTTTCTTTCAGAAGTCCATTCACTTCACGTTTGGGTTCTCTGGGCATAATGTCTTGTAACACCACCACCAACGGAGTATACCATCTGGTATATTCTCTTTGCTAACTGAAATATCTGTGAGGTTATCTCTGGGACTTTTCAGTTAACTTGAGACAACCAGATGTTTAAGTATCTAAACTATTTATCAAAATTAGTATGTTTCTGTTGCATAGTAGTCTAATGGTCTCCTACTAAATTGTAGTGAAGATTATTTTTTTTAACTTTTACTATGATGGTCAAAAATAAGATCAGATTTCTAAGGAGGAGACATTCTTTTTTTCATTCACCTTCTGGTCTCCTCTTAGTAGGATTTATGGAAATCCCACTAATGTGCACATATTTAAAAAATAAGGTAATATTAACTCTCTTAAATTTAAATTAATAACAACAGCACATATTTTAATTATACTTTCATTATTAAAATATATTATGATAATGATGCAATGTGCATTTTAATAATTATACTAATTATATCACTTCTATTATTAATGATAAAACATACTTTAATATGAACACTTCCTCATTTAATAGTGAATTCAGTGTACAAAAGGTTACGTATTTTTATGTTTAAAATACAAAACATGTATAAAAATGATAGCTTTGCTTTTCTCCTTAGTATCACTTTCAGCTGCTTAGATATCATCCAATAAACTACTGTTAGAACTGCAGTTGAGATACTTGTTTATATAAGATTTAAAATTATGGAGATGGCAGGTACCTAATGTCATTATGCTGTTAACAGAGCTCCAGATATGGTTCTTAAAAGCTCTACTGTTACAAATGGAAATAAGTGTGGTTGCTAATTTGAGGATCAGATCTGACCCACCTTATTAAAATTAAGTCTAACTCTACAAAAGGAGCCATTGAAACTAATTAGATAAAATCTGAAGAAATCTTCAGTTCAGTACAAATAAAGGGGAAAAACTAAAAAAATGGGCAACTAAGCAGAAGCTCTGGTATGCTGGAAAAGAGGAGCAGTATACATATGTTAAAAACATGTAAGAGATGTCTGTCTGTGCACTTTTTTCTAGTTGCATTTAGGGGTATATATAATATGTGTGCTATAAATTCATGCTTTTAAATGTGAATTATATTGCTTCTTTTTAGTGAAATCCATCATGATCATTACTATTTTAATCATCTCTGTATATCTTCTGAAAGAGTAGATATCAGCTATTCTTTATCCGACCATTACTTACTCAGCACTGAGCTATTTGGATTTGAATCAAGAGCAGAAGTCATACCCTTGTGTAATTTTGGCTATTTGATTGATGATCATGACATTTTTAAATTTTATGCATTGTAGAAGATGGAAAAAATACTTTTAAGATTGCCCTTTATGAAATTAAAGAATTAAAAATTAATCTGGCTGAGAATCACACAACTGCACTGAAAAATTTTCAGTTATTATTTCACCTAGTAAAGGGCAGTAGTACTCCCTGACCTGTTCCCCTCCCATGCTGAGAAACTAGATTTAATATTTTGACAGTGCCTTGGGATGAAAAGGTAAATCTTGTCAAGAATGTCCAAACATAGTTGTTTAAGTAATAGGCTCAAAGGCTGGGCAGCCTTTGGAGGAAAACGCATTAATATTTCCATAAGTAGCAAAAAGGAATTTGCCTTAGTAAAGATTTCTATACTTTTTAATAAAAGTATACATATCAACTGTTGGCCATGGAAAAGCTTTTATGGCAGTGTTTTCCCAGTTATCCAGGCTGCCTCTGACACAAAACATGACCTTAGCTGAAAGCCCACCATTTCGGGATCAGTGTCAAGACTTAACACTCACCCCTGAACCGGTTCTTCTTTGCTGCATCCTTTATGCATTGCAGCTCCTTTCCCTCCTTTTCGTTTATGTTTAGGGCAGTGATTTCCCATATGGATTGCAACGCAGGAGAAGGAGAGAATGAGATGGTTTTCCTCAGATTAATTGCTCATGTTGATCCTCACAGGCTGGAGAAGTTTGGGGGTCACTGAGCTGTTCTGTCTGAAAAGCTGAATGCAGAAGCACAATTGTTCTTTCCTGGTATCTTTTTGTCCTTTTTTTATTAGTGTCTTGGAGGGAATTCTTGCTCATTTGTTTGTGCTTTTATCCATGCAGACTGCTGAGTAATGTGAATGAGACAAAGAAAAAAAAAAGTAAAAAAAGAAAAGTGCACTTTAATTGTTTTATTTTCTCCCATGGCCAAGAAAGTACATTTCTACCTGGATATATATAGTTCTGTGTTCTGAGCTGATGCAGATGGGAAAGGTACAGAAGTACTATGAGTAATAATCCCTAAGAGAAAGAAGAGTATTTTGTTTAAATTTCACCACAGCACTATTTTCTGAAAAAAATAAAGTTCTTAAATATGCCTTCCATGGTATGTATGTATATTGCTAACTATATTACTCGATAAATAACTCTTCCTCTTTCACCTTTGTTTTTGCCAGCTTCAGACATTTTGATAAGAAGTTCAAGAAGAAAACAGAAATGTTTTGTTCTACTTTATAACCCTTCTTAAAACACAGAGTGAAAACACAATAGTATTTGATTTAGCATTTTCCTATTCTTAAGTTTGATTCAGCCATCCATTTTTTGTTTGCTTATATTAATATCATAGAGGTTAAGTTTTGATAAGTAAATATTTCACATGACGGTCCTGTACAGGGAATGATAATTTTCAAGAATGCAGTGTTACAGCTTATTGTCGGGAAAGATTTATTATGAAACCCTTCGGAATTAATAAAAAATTCTACCTATTTTGAACTTTCATTTTTGAAGGTAACACAGCTGCAGCTAATGTAAGTATTTCACTCTAGATTGAGGGAACAATAGTTGTATGCTGAGGTTCCAATCAGAATCTATTAATACATTGTTATTCATAATGCTTACCACCCTTACTAAACTGCTAAGGGAAAGATCCAACGAAGAATGAATAGAGCAGTTGAATATCTGAGATTTCTCCTGACAGAGAACCAGGATATGATTTCTTTGAAAAGGAGATCTGTCCCATCCAAAACATCTCTTATGAGCAGAAATTTTGGCAAAGGTCATAGCATTTTATAGTGAGCTGATGTTTGTTATCTGCTGTTGTTCTGCTATGGAAAAGTGTGTTACCGCTGACAAAAATAAAACAGTCCAGAGATTAGGTAAAGATAGGCAAGACATAAAAAGTAAGGTGAAAAAACAGAAGTAATAAAACTGCCTAATTTAGTTTTCTGTATGTTAGTTCTTTATTGCAGGAGAACATCTTCCTTAGAATTTTTTATTGTCATAATGTTTATTGGTTTTTGACTATTTCTACAACTTTTAACTTCGATGTGACTACTAAATGAGAATGTATAGGAGTTCACTCAGTTCAGAGTTGCATTATTTAACATGCTTATGTTCAGACAGGTAATATGATCAGAACTGAAATAATTCCTTTTTATTCTGGACTTAATTTTTAGAATCTTTAATTAAAGATTTTAAAAGCCCTTACAGATGTTAATTTACTCCCATAACTATTCTTATAACAAAAGAAATTTTGTAACAACACAAATGGTTTTATACCCCATGCACTAAGCACACTTGATACTAGGGAAAGTGGAAATCCAAGGTCACTCAATATCAAATTTTGCACAGAGAGTAGGAACCATCTCCCTTCTCTGTTTTCATGCCTGCAGATGACCTAAACAGTCTTGCAGTTCTATCTAAATTTATACACAGAAATACTCTTTCACCTGCCAGTTCTGAGATTGCACAGATAAGCAAATCCCAGCACCATAATTTAGAGGTATTAGGATTGCTGTCAGCCTCCATCTATCCTGGCTGCAAATCAAAACAAATTTTTGAAGAAAGCATAGAGAACTGCAGTATCTTGCTGATCTTTATATATTTAAGACTTTTGGTGCCATATTAGATTATTCCACTAACTAGTTTGTGGTAAGGAATACAGATAATTCTGAGGCTTTTGTCTCGATTTCCAGTCAATATTGCCCTCCTTCCTGTTTGATACCCTTAGATACATCACAATAAAAGTGTATCAAATCATTCAACAGCTTACTGCTGTGTTTCAAATGCAGGTGTGTTCATTCATGGACAGATATAGAAAAGAAATGTTCAGGGAAGAGGAGACATGGGAATAATCCTTATTCTCTCCCCCTCTTTCTCGCTCTACTAAAGCGATTGCATTACTTGCTTAACAAGTTTGCTAAGGTAAAAATTAATAAAAGCCTGGTTTTTATTTTTTGTTTTTGTTTTTTCCTGTGGAAATGATACAAATATTGATACTACTTCTCCATCTGCAGTCGTACATGTAGTCTTCCAGTTACTGCTTATCTGCTGGCAGTGGTGTAGCAAATATTTTGGAAAAGTGTGTAAAAGTGGGCTATTGACTCTGGTAGAACTGAAAAGCTAGCATCATGCCAAAAGAGATATTAGGATTTTCCTTTACAGGGCTACTCCTGAAAGAAATTAGTGTCAAACACTAAATCAGTCTGCCTGGAGAAAAAGCCAGTACTCGTTTTGTGTATGTGAAAAAAAATCCAAACATGAAAGCTTTGTAGTTTTATCGCCCTTCTTTGTTCTTTTATGTAGAAGCAGAATGTACTTTAGAACAATACAATTTACTTCATATTACTTTGAAGAGTTTTTTGATTAGAGATAGGAAATTCATTCACAGGTCACTGTTGTCTAAAGGGCTGTACTTGGAGGTGCCCTTTGGATTTTTTCCATCCAGGAAACAGCAATAAACACCTGTGAAGACTCCAGGCAGTACTTCTTTCCAGATTTGTATTTTGTTGCTTTTTTCATTGTTTGTTTTTTTGCAATATTTTTTTGCCTCAGCAGGGAAATAGAAAATCTATTCAAAATCTATTTGAGGAAAAATAATTCTAGGAAAAACTTTGTTTACAGCAACAGAAATTCTGTCTCGCTTGCCAGCCTCTCTCCATGTTTGTGCACAAATTTTAGATTAAGAGTATCTACTGCATTCATCATATAAACTTATTAAGCACTGGAAGAGAGAGAACCTATTTATGATTGTCTACTGTTGGTTCATAAAATTTTCAGATTATGATTTAATTTTCTTTTGTATTTGCAGTGTGCAAGCCTTTTTCTCAAAAGTACACCGCGCGTCTTAAAATTAGGGAATTTTATAAATATCCAGCCACAACTCTTATGTTCCTGATCCTGCCATATTACAACCCTCTAAGTGTTTGCACTGACCAGATGAAAAATGGACAGTGCAGGGCTGGTACCTCTCACAAAGATGATACCTTATAAGCTACTAAGACCACGCCTTTTCCCTTCCAAGGCTGAGGAACGTTAGGAGGATTTTGCATGTGTGAGTGTGTGTATATGTGTGTGTACATGTGCATTTTACAGAATCACGGAATAACAGAATGGTAGGGGTTGGAAGGCACCCTCAGAAATCATCAACCTGCCAAAACAGGTTAATCTAGAGCAGGCTGGACAGGAAAACATCCAAGCAGGTTTTGAATATCTCCGGAGAAGGAGATTCCACCACCTCCCTGGGCAGCCTACTCCAGTGCTCTGTCACTCTCAAAGTAAGAGTTATTCCTTATGTTCAGATGGAATTTCCCATGTTCCACTCTCTGCCCATTGCCTTCTGGTCTGTCACTGGGCATTGCTGAGAACAGTCTGGCCCCAACCTCTTGACACCCACCCTTTAAGTATTTATGGCATTGATCAGATCCCCCCCCCTCAGTCTTCTCTTCTCCAGACTAAACAGACCCAGGTTTCTCAGTCTTTCTTCATCAGAGAGGTGCTCCATTCCCTTGATCATCTTTGTAGCTATCTGCTGGATTCTCGACAGTAGTTTCTTGTCCTTCTTGGGGGGGGTGGGGAGGGTGGGCAGAACTGGAGACATTACTCCACATGTAGCCTCACCAGGATAACCTCCCTCCACCTGCTGGCCACTCTCTTTTTAATACACCCCAGGATACCATGGCCTTCTTGGCCACAAGGGCAAATTGCTGCCTCATGGTCATCCTGCTGTCCACTAGAACTACCAGGTCTCTCTCCATAGAGCTGCTTTCCAGCAGGTCAGCCCCTAACCTATACCAGTGTGAGGTTATTCCTCTCCAGGTGCAGGACTCTACACTTGCCCTTGTTGAACTTCATTAAGTCCCTCTCTGCCCAACTCTCCAGCCTGTTCAGCTCTTGCTGTACGGCCTTCTAGTGTGTCAGCCACTCCTCCCAGTTTTGTGTCATCAGCAAACTTACTGAGGGCACACTGTCCCTTCATCCAGGTCATTGATAAATGTGTTGAACAAAACAGGACCCAGTACCAACGCCCGGGGAACATCACTAGTTACAGGCCTCAAACTGGACTCTGTAAAATGTAAAGTATATAATATATAAAACATAAAATTACTATAAAATGTTTTCCCTTGTCCCTGCCACTCAGGAGTCTTTGTTTTCAGATTTGTTCTTTTTCAATTTTGATGGACAGGAAGCTTTAGGAAAGGATTGGAATCTTATTTTGGGAGGGATTTAAATCTTATCTAGACTAGTGTTTCAATCCCTTTTCAGTATCCGACAGCCCTGAGAAAAGCTGCTACTAGATATGTGTCCCTGCAGCTAATACTACTGTGATGGATGTACGACCTTGGTTTATTGTAGGTTCTTAAGTTCAGACTAGTAGAGAGAAGGTCACAAGGAGGATACTGAATGATACAACTTGGGCAGGGCTAGTGTTTGTGTGCTATAAAATAGGAACAACCTCCAAACCTGTCCAGGTTAACATACAGATAGAGTGATATAGATATAGACTTAAATCAATGAGGCACACGTATAAATTGATAAAGGGAGTTTGATGCACCATACTATTGAAATTTATCTAAATTCAATATTGTTAAACATTCTTAAAGATCAGATGAATTATACATGAAGTATATGGATTATTTGTCCCAGGCAAACAATGGTGACATTTCTGTCTGTCACTTAGTATGACAAGGTTAGCATGTTTTATTCAAAAGTTTTAAACAGTAAAATGATTTGTATGCATTACTCTTTCATTGAACTGTTAGAGAAAGCCGAAAGCAACACAGTTATTCTATGACACAAAGTCAGTTTTTGTATTAAATAAATAAAGTGACAACACAAGATTATTTCTAACATTTTTAAAATTCATACTGAATTTCTCCTGCCATCTGGAAACTAAAAAAGATAAATATTTTTTAGGAATAGGAAATGAGGCAGCAGTGTCCTCCCCCAAAAAGGTTGAATAATGAGCAGCAAGGTAAAAAACTGAGATACCTTGGTAATAGATTTCATGGTTTTATATAAATTAAAAAACATATCTGCTGGAACATGAAATGGAAAGATGTAATTTGAAAAGAATTTTTATGAATTATACAAAATTTAAAAAGGGAAAAAAAAATCCTCCTTCCTTGGTCATATTTTAGGGCCTAATGATGCATAGAAGTTTGGGGTTCAAGTTCTGCTCTCTGAATTCAGAAGTCCCTTAGCTTTCTGCAAGTCTTTGGATCATCTTTTCAATATCACCTTTTCAACCTTCTCCAACTGGAAAATGAAATTAATTATTCAGTGAACAAGAGAAGAGAAATATTGGAATAATTTGGGGAATTTTGCAGTGAATTGGGAAAACTTAGTTCAGTATCTTCTCTGGATGGCAGAAGGGGTGATGGGTTTCCCATGCCCCTAACAAATGCCTCAGTGTGTAACAAATTCTGCATACTGAGATGGAAAAAAGAGCTGATAAGACAAGAGTCAGCTTCATCTTCTTCCAGCCTTGCTATTCAAATTGCCAGGGCTTCTAACAGGGCAAGTGGCACTGCTTGATGATTACAAGTCAGTTTTGTAATCTCAAGCAGGACATTTTCTCGACTCTACAAGGCATCTGGAAGGTTTGTTTTATTCTAACATTCTTAATACAATTACTGGCTTCTGCATCTTGTCATCAAGAAGGACTCAAGTCTACAGGCTTTGTAGCATTCCAGATATTGTTAGTGTTTTTCAAGGAACACACATGGTCCTGTGATAATACAGATGACAACCTGCTGACAGAATACTTGTCTCTTTACAGCAGTCAAGAGAATAGAAAGGGTATCACAAGATTTAAGTAATGAACCATATCATGTAATTTAGGTTTTACTTGTCTAGTATCTTGTCTCTGACAGTAGTCACTTTCAGATCTATTAGTGGAAAGCAAAGAGACTTTTCCTTCATTTACTTCAGTTCTGGTTACTTATCTTGTTGGCCACATAAATCTTCAATCCTTAGTCTGATTTATTTGGTGGTGTTTGGTGTTTTTTTGCCTTTTTTTTTTTTCTTACCTCAATTACATTCTGTTGTAGAAAACTTCAAAGCAGGACTGTACTGATTTATAAGTGCTCCATCCCCATCTCAAATGTGAAGTGGCAAAAAATGCCAGGTTTATTCAAAGATCTTTTTTGACTCTAAATCTTTTATCACAATTTCTAAACATATTTTAATTACTTTAATTTGCATATGTGTGTTATTAACATGATAGTTATAAAACTAAAGACTATATCTATACAGTATGAAACATGGTACTCCTTCACCCATGTGCCACCTACTTCTCTGTGCAATTATAGTTTCCTGTTCTTTAGCCTCTAGTTCTTAAAATGCTGCCAAGTTTGTTGTAATAATTTGGTTTGTGCCGCAAACAAGAATCGAGTAACATCTCAATAATGCATGATTTTATTGTCCATTGAATAACATAAATAAAACAAGTAAGAGTGTTTCTACATTCTTTTAAATTAAGGAACGTGGATTTTATTTTAAAGATTATTTATTAAAATTGTCTGTGAATCAAATTCACAGCTCACAAAATCACAATTTACTAGTTTACCAGCTGGTTGCCTTTCGATTTCTCATTCAGCTGTCACAAAATTATTTCCAGTGTTTCAAACATAATGTTAATTTTCCTCTAATGAACAAAACTCATTTTACTACATGTAATGCTTCTGTGTATTATAGTTCCCCTCATTTGCTCTAAAATCAAGTGGTAAAGGACAAAGAGACACATATTCTTTTTACCTGTACTTAACCGTAATTTTTGGGTCTCAGCTGAGATTTTTCTGGATTCACAGACTGGCATTCTTTGGAGAAGTATTGTCTTGCATGTTTTGAGCATAAAATAAGGTTGTGCTGCATCCTTTTGATGTTTGAATTATTTCTTTGTGTTATTTCTGAAGTATGTTGAATTTCAGAAATATTTATTTCAAAAATTATATTTTCCTTATTTTATATGTCTCCATTTACCTGATGCTGTAAGCTAGTTTAATAAAACTTTGTGTTTCCAGCTTGAGACATTATTAAATGGGCACGTTTTTCAAAAAGTGCTAAGTACTTGCTACTCGGAACACACAGTTTGGTGACACTCCCCACCCACGAACACTGAGTATAACTACATTGTATTGTGTATTTGGCCTTCCCAAACCTCTCGATATCCTACTTTTCATTGGAAATGGAGCTGATAAAACATCCCTAATTGAAAGAGAAGGAAGAGGAAAACAGTTGTGCATTTTATCAGTGCAACCATATTGTGTGATTTTTGAATATTTGCCTATAGGCTGGAGAATTTTCCCTTAACTTTCCCTGTGAACTTGCAGTTTAAGCTATAGCCAAATTCTCCATGCCTTAATCCTGTGAATGGATTTACTGAGGACCTTTTGTGTCTCAGGTTACCACATAACAAACCAGTTTGTTTTCCCAAACAATGAGCTGTTTGCCTCATGTGCTATACAACTTGTTTAGCTATTTTTTATAACTTTTTGTCAGTGATAGAAAAGATAAACTGACCCACCTGACTCTTAGTTGAATGCATTAGGCTCCTTGTTATATTATGCACCTACAGTTAATGGCTGTAATTGATTAAAGCCTCATCTGGATTCAGAAGATTAAGTAATGCAAATTGTTTTACAGTTCCTTAATAGAGCCTGCTTAACGAGACAATCAGGAGATTTTAAGGCTTACTCTCTGTTTGGAGTTACACAAAAGCAGTGAGTAGTGCTACTGATAATAAATCTTATGCACACAGAAAATAACTGGCATCTGTATTTGTAAATATTGCCATTCTGCTAATTTATCAGTAATAATTAAAAGAAAAAAAGGCAAAAGAACAGCTTGTTCCTTCCCCCCTCCCCCCTCCTCCCACCCTCAAACCTCTTTTCTATCTCTGCTTCCATTTTTTTTCTGGATTTTGTGCCCGGCTCCTGACAACTAGAGTCATACCGTATGCTCGGGTGAAATTTTCAGCAGATAAAACGGTTCACAGAAAGGGCCTGAAAGTTTATCTAAATGTTTATGGTCCCCACTAGATCAGTCAGATACTTAAATTAATAGAGTAACCAGATGCATAACTTCTTGTACATCCGTGTCAGCACAATGGCATCTTGTAAGAGTGTCTATCCTAGAAATAACGTAACACTGCCAGGATGGTAGCCTTGCAAACATCATGTGTATTAGAGACTGTACTTCTGGGAAAGGCAGTCACACTGGCTAGCCAACAGGTCAGATAGCCTAATACCCTCTCCCGATGTTTATATGAACATAATTGATCTCCGTTTATTTTGTATATTACAGACCACGAAAAATTGCTAAATATTTGGGGCAACATTCACAATTTATCAAATCAGTCAGAAAAAAATACTGAATCCTTGGACTTGTCCAACAGGTCTGAGGACATGGCTTGATATCCATTGTGACCAGGACTAGCAGGAGGAAGGGGCTGATGGGACCCCCATGCACCTGGGGGAGGAGGACTGTGCAGCCCTGCTCTGGGCAGGGAAAGTCCTGGCAGAGATGCTGGTGGGGCCGGAGGCAGCTCTGAGGAGTAGGTTCTTTCCAGTAGTGATCTGAGGAGGGTCAGAGAGGCTGAAGATAAAGGAAAGCTTTTTTCCCCCTGAGAATGGCAGGTGAATGGGGCCAGTGCCCAGGGAGATGGTGCCATCTTCCCCCTTGGAAGGCTTCCCCCATGGGATAAAACCCTGATCAACATGGTCTGGGCAGGGGGATGGACTGGAGAACCCCTGTGGTCCCTGAGAGTCTGAAATGTCCTATGGATTGATCCTGTGGTCTTCTGTTTAATTTAAATCTGCTGGATTCTCGACAGTAGTTTCTTGTCCTTCTTGGGGGGGGTGGGGAGGGTGGGCAGAACTGGAGACATTACTCCACATGTAGCCTCACCAGGATAACCTCCCTCCACCTGCTGGCCACTCTCTTTTTAATACACCCCAGGATACCATGGCCTTCTTGGCCACAAGGGCAAATTGCTGCCTCATGGTCATCCTGCTGTCCACTAGAACTACCAGGTCTCTCTCCATAGAGCTGCTTTCCAGCAGGTCAGCCCCTAACCTATACCAGTGTGAGGTTATTCCTCTCCAGGTGCAGGACTCTACACTTGCCCTTGTTGAACTTCATTAAGTCCCTCTCTGCCCAACTCTCCAGCCTGTTCAGCTCTTGCTGTACGGCCTTCTAGTGTGTCAGCCACTCCTCCCAGTTTTGTGTCATCAGCAAACTTACTGAGGGCACACTGTCCCTTCATCCAGGTCATTGATAAATGTGTTGAACAAAACAGGACCCAGTACCAACGCCCGGGGAACATCACTAGTTACAGGCCTCAAACTGGACTCTGTAAAATGTAAAGTATATAATATATAAAACATAAAATTACTATAAAATGTTTTCCCTTGTCCCTGCCACTCAGGAGTCTTTGTTTTCAGATTTGTTCTTTTTCAATTTTGATGGACAGGAAGCTTTAGGAAAGGATTGGAATCTTATTTTGGGAGGGATTTAAATCTTATCTAGACTAGTGTTTCAATCCCTTTTCAGTATCCGACAGCCCTGAGAAAAGCTGCTACTAGATATGTGTCCCTGCAGCTAATACTACTGTGATGGATGTACGACCTTGGTTTATTGTAGGTTCTTAAGTTCAGACTAGTAGAGAGAAGGTCACAAGGAGGATACTGAATGATACAACTTGGGCAGGGCTAGTGTTTGTGTGCTATAAAATAGGAACAACCTCCAAACCTGTCCAGGTTAACATACAGATAGAGTGATATAGATATAGACTTAAATCAATGAGGCACACGTATAAATTGATAAAGGGAGTTTGATGCACCATACTATTGAAATTTATCTAAATTCAATATTGTTAAACATTCTTAAAGATCAGATGAATTATACATGAAGTATATGGATTATTTGTCCCAGGCAAACAATGGTGACATTTCTGTCTGTCACTTAGTATGACAAGGTTAGCATGTTTTATTCAAAAGTTTTAAACAGTAAAATGATTTGTATGCATTACTCTTTCATTGAACTGTTAGAGAAAGCCGAAAGCAACACAGTTATTCTATGACACAAAGTCAGTTTTTGTATTAAATAAATAAAGTGACAACACAAGATTATTTCTAACATTTTTAAAATTCATACTGAATTTCTCCTGCCATCTGGAAACTAAAAAAGATAAATATTTTTTAGGAATAGGAAATGAGGCAGCAGTGTCCTCCCCCAAAAAGGTTGAATAATGAGCAGCAAGGTAAAAAACTGAGATACCTTGGTAATAGATTTCATGGTTTTATATAAATTAAAAAACATATCTGCTGGAACATGAAATGGAAAGATGTAATTTGAAAAGAATTTTTATGAATTATACAAAATTTAAAAAGGGAAAAAAAAATCCTCCTTCCTTGGTCATATTTTAGGGCCTAATGATGCATAGAAGTTTGGGGTTCAAGTTCTGCTCTCTGAATTCAGAAGTCCCTTAGCTTTCTGCAAGTCTTTGGATCATCTTTTCAATATCACCTTTTCAACCTTCTCCAACTGGAAAATGAAATTAATTATTCAGTGAACAAGAGAAGAGAAATATTGGAATAATTTGGGGAATTTTGCAGTGAATTGGGAAAACTTAGTTCAGTATCTTCTCTGGATGGCAGAAGGGGTGATGGGTTTCCCATGCCCCTAACAAATGCCTCAGTGTGTAACAAATTCTGCATACTGAGATGGAAAAAAGAGCTGATAAGACAAGAGTCAGCTTCATCTTCTTCCAGCCTTGCTATTCAAATTGCCAGGGCTTCTAACAGGGCAAGTGGCACTGCTTGATGATTACAAGTCAGTTTTGTAATCTCAAGCAGGACATTTTCTCGACTCTACAAGGCATCTGGAAGGTTTGTTTTATTCTAACATTCTTAATACAATTACTGGCTTCTGCATCTTGTCATCAAGAAGGACTCAAGTCTACAGGCTTTGTAGCATTCCAGATATTGTTAGTGTTTTTCAAGGAACACACATGGTCCTGTGATAATACAGATGACAACCTGCTGACAGAATACTTGTCTCTTTACAGCAGTCAAGAGAATAGAAAGGGTATCACAAGATTTAAGTAATGAACCATATCATGTAATTTAGGTTTTACTTGTCTAGTATCTTGTCTCTGACAGTAGTCACTTTCAGATCTATTAGTGGAAAGCAAAGAGACTTTTCCTTCATTTACTTCAGTTCTGGTTACTTATCTTGTTGGCCACATAAATCTTCAATCCTTAGTCTGATTTATTTGGTGGTGTTTGGTGTTTTTTTGCCTTTTTTTTTTTTCTTACCTCAATTACATTCTGTTGTAGAAAACTTCAAAGCAGGACTGTACTGATTTATAAGTGCTCCATCCCCATCTCAAATGTGAAGTGGCAAAAAATGCCAGGTTTATTCAAAGATCTTTTTTGACTCTAAATCTTTTATCACAATTTCTAAACATATTTTAATTACTTTAATTTGCATATGTGTGTTATTAACATGATAGTTATAAAACTAAAGACTATATCTATACAGTATGAAACATGGTACTCCTTCACCCATGTGCCACCTACTTCTCTGTGCAATTATAGTTTCCTGTTCTTTAGCCTCTAGTTCTTAAAATGCTGCCAAGTTTGTTGTAATAATTTGGTTTGTGCCGCAAACAAGAATCGAGTAACATCTCAATAATGCATGATTTTATTGTCCATTGAATAACATAAATAAAACAAGTAAGAGTGTTTCTACATTCTTTTAAATTAAGGAACGTGGATTTTATTTTAAAGATTATTTATTAAAATTGTCTGTGAATCAAATTCACAGCTCACAAAATCACAATTTACTAGTTTACCAGCTGGTTGCCTTTCGATTTCTCATTCAGCTGTCACAAAATTATTTCCAGTGTTTCAAACATAATGTTAATTTTCCTCTAATGAACAAAACTCATTTTACTACATGTAATGCTTCTGTGTATTATAGTTCCCCTCATTTGCTCTAAAATCAAGTGGTAAAGGACAAAGAGACACATATTCTTTTTACCTGTACTTAACCGTAATTTTTGGGTCTCAGCTGAGATTTTTCTGGATTCACAGACTGGCATTCTTTGGAGAAGTATTGTCTTGCATGTTTTGAGCATAAAATAAGGTTGTGCTGCATCCTTTTGATGTTTGAATTATTTCTTTGTGTTATTTCTGAAGTATGTTGAATTTCAGAAATATTTATTTCAAAAATTATATTTTCCTTATTTTATATGTCTCCATTTACCTGATGCTGTAAGCTAGTTTAATAAAACTTTGTGTTTCCAGCTTGAGACATTATTAAATGGGCACGTTTTTCAAAAAGTGCTAAGTACTTGCTACTCGGAACACACAGTTTGGTGACACTCCCCACCCACGAACACTGAGTATAACTACATTGTATTGTGTATTTGGCCTTCCCAAACCTCTCGATATCCTACTTTTCATTGGAAATGGAGCTGATAAAACATCCCTAATTGAAAGAGAAGGAAGAGGAAAACAGTTGTGCATTTTATCAGTGCAACCATATTGTGTGATTTTTGAATATTTGCCTATAGGCTGGAGAATTTTCCCTTAACTTTCCCTGTGAACTTGCAGTTTAAGCTATAGCCAAATTCTCCATGCCTTAATCCTGTGAATGGATTTACTGAGGACCTTTTGTGTCTCAGGTTACCACATAACAAACCAGTTTGTTTTCCCAAACAATGAGCTGTTTGCCTCATGTGCTATACAACTTGTTTAGCTATTTTTTATAACTTTTTGTCAGTGATAGAAAAGATAAACTGACCCACCTGACTCTTAGTTGAATGCATTAGGCTCCTTGTTATATTATGCACCTACAGTTAATGGCTGTAATTGATTAAAGCCTCATCTGGATTCAGAAGATTAAGTAATGCAAATTGTTTTACAGTTCCTTAATAGAGCCTGCTTAACGAGACAATCAGGAGATTTTAAGGCTTACTCTCTGTTTGGAGTTACACAAAAGCAGTGAGTAGTGCTACTGATAATAAATCTTATGCACACAGAAAATAACTGGCATCTGTATTTGTAAATATTGCCATTCTGCTAATTTATCAGTAATAATTAAAAGAAAAAAAGGCAAAAGAACAGCTTGTTCCTTCCCCCCTCCCCCCTCCTCCCACCCTCAAACCTCTTTTCTATCTCTGCTTCCATTTTTTTTCTGGATTTTGTGCCCGGCTCCTGACAACTAGAGTCATACCGTATGCTCGGGTGAAATTTTCAGCAGATAAAACGGTTCACAGAAAGGGCCTGAAAGTTTATCTAAATGTTTATGGTCCCCACTAGATCAGTCAGATACTTAAATTAATAGAGTAACCAGATGCATAACTTCTTGTACATCCGTGTCAGCACAATGGCATCTTGTAAGAGTGTCTATCCTAGAAATAACGTAACACTGCCAGGATGGTAGCCTTGCAAACATCATGTGTATTAGAGACTGTACTTCTGGGAAAGGCAGTCACACTGGCTAGCCAACAGGTCAGATAGCCTAATACCCTCTCCCGATGTTTATATGAACATAATTGATCTCCGTTTATTTTGTATATTACAGACCACGAAAAATTGCTAAATATTTGGGGCAACATTCACAATTTATCAAATCAGTCAGAAAAAAATACTGAATCCTTGGACTTGTCCAACAGGTCTGAGGACATGGCTTGATATCCATTGTGACCAGGACTAGCAGGAGGAAGGGGCTGATGGGACCCCCATGCACCTGGGGGAGGAGGACTGTGCAGCCCTGCTCTGGGCAGGGAAAGTCCTGGCAGAGATGCTGGTGGGGCCGGAGGCAGCTCTGAGGAGTAGGTTCTTTCCAGTAGTGATCTGAGGAGGGTCAGAGAGGCTGAAGATAAAGGAAAGCTTTTTTCCCCCTGAGAATGGCAGGTGAATGGGGCCAGTGCCCAGGGAGATGGTGCCATCTTCCCCCTTGGAAGGCTTCCCCCATGGGATAAAACCCTGATCAACATGGTCTGGGCAGGGGGATGGACTGGAGAACCCCTGTGGTCCCTGAGAGTCTGAAATGTCCTATGGATTGATCCTGTGGTCTTCTGTTTAATTTAAAAATACAGAATGAATTTCTGGATTATTTTTTAATTACAGGGAAAGAAAGACTTTTCCTCTGTTGGTGAGTTAAATTTGTGCTACCTCATGTAGGGAAGAAACATTTCAAGAAAGGAAATTGTTGTAAATTCCATTGCCATTACAAATTAGGATCTCCTTGTTTCCTGCCAAATATAAAAGTAATTTTTTGTTTTCCTTTTAATTCTGAATTATTTAGAAATCTTTTAACAAGATACAGAGATACAAATTGCCTTTGAAATGTGGATTGCAATGAGAAATTTGCTTTTCTAATTTTGTTGTGAAACACCACTTTTGTTGATTCAAGAACTACATTTGCTTTGCAAGAATACTGCTGAGACATTTACACTTGAAGAAGGAAGGTCTAAAGGTGCTTCTGTATGTAGAATCACTGGATATTCCAGAGGGCTGATATTTAAACACACCTATTTTTTCTCTCCCCATTCTCTTCTTTGTGAATGTTTCCATTTCTACTTTTTCATAAATAGCACTTGATAGTTCAGGGATGAATTCATATAGACTATGTAGTGTTTGCGATTAATTTACTAACCACATAAATAATAATTTTGCATCCTCAGGTTGTTGACAAAGCTATCATCTGAGCAGTGTCTTGGATCTGCCAGAGTTAGCCCTAGCTGAGATGATAGAAGAAAGGTTTTCTAATCATAACAGTATGACCTCTGGTTCTTTGCAAAACTTCATTTGCAGGTTGACTATGCCTAAACCACACCACAGCCTCTGAGGTCAGGGGGAAACAGGATAGCACACAGCTAGTGCACACTCTAAGAAACTGAAATCATAGAATCATAACATGGTTAGGGTTGGAAGAGACCTCAAAGATCATGGAGTTCCAACCCCCCTGCCATGGGACACCTCCCACTAGAGCAGGTTGCTCAAGGCCCCATCCAGCCTGGCCTCGAACACTTCCAGGGATGGGGCATCCACAACCTCCCTGGGCAATCTGTTCCAGTGTCTCACCACCCTCATAGTAAAAAATGTTGCTGTTGGTAGTATTAAGTTGAACAACAACAAAAAATTCAAAATATTTATGCTGGTTTTGTAGGACTCTGAAAAAATAAATTTTAGTACTCAACTATGCTTAGACCTGTGGTTCTTCAAACAGGGCTTTAGGTACATGTCATTCAGCATGGCTATGAAATACATACTTAGAGGATTATTTGATATTTTTAACACACTGGTCATGCCAATAGCATTGAAATACCCATGTTGTGTTTTGAAAGATATCTAAATGTAAAATTGTCTATGCTGTGCTGCTTTAAAGAACATGCAAGAAAGACATCTAGAAAGACTGTAGACTGTAGAAGAAAAAGACAAAGGCACAAAACACAGTACTGATGACTTTGGTGAATCTTCATATATACATGTATATACACACATATATAATATGTGGATACATATATAATATGTGCATACATATATATTTTTTATATAAACCTATATCACTGACATTTCCAAAAGGCCATTTGCTTTTCCTTTTTGATAGCTTGGAGCTGTGAGGGGTACAGAAGGCAATGGGATAGTTAGCCCAAGAAGGAAAGGTAAGAAATATAAAGTATTTGGTAGAGCATATATATATTTGTATATAATTTTTTTTTTTTTTTTTTTTTTTTTAAGTTTGCAAGCGCTTCTGGAGGAGTTACAATTAGGGTACACAGATGACAAAGGAGAAATATGAAACTGCATGACCTTGAAAACCTTGAAAAAGAACAGAAATATTAATGAGAAAGGACATCATCAGCATAGATGATGCAGGAATGAACTGTTTAGCGGTGAAGATAAAAGGGTTGTCAGATCTCTACTCTTAAGAGAGACAGCAATAGGGAAATGAGGGGAAATGAGATACTATGACTGCTTTCCCTTCTTTTTTTCAGCTCCAGAAACTTCTTAAACTGTTGTTGCTTGGGTGTAAGCCTTTTGCAGTTTTCTCTACTTTTATATACAAATTATGTATCAACTGAGAAGGGCAAGAAAAATAATAGAATGCTGCTGGGAAGATGTTCTCTTATTTGGATTTTCATCTGAGGTATGAAAAGGCAAAAAGATACAAAAGCCTGAAATAGGTCTAAAAAAGCACTTGAACTTTAGATCATTTGTATTTTTCTGAACTTACTGTGGGTCACCAAACTCAGAATTCAAACTCACTTCCCCTTCCAGTTCCTAAGAGTGAAATTTAGAGCTTCTGATTTAAAAGGAACCAAAACATGAATCTCTTTATCTTGCTATGCCTTGGCCATTTATTTTTATTTATGGCATTACAGAGGTTCTTATCAAGCTCCCTCAACAAGTATGTGGACACATATGGCAGTTTCTTTTATTTTGAAGACCTAGACAGCTTCAGAAAAAAATGAAAGGCTTTGCAGACCTCATATACAGGCACTCTCTGGAGAAAAGAATTTTATAGCATACCCTTTTAAAAGCCATTCTTCTTCAGACACATAAGTATTTTAAATGAATGAAAAAGAATTATCCAGAAAATATAACATTCAGTTTATGTGTCCATATGGGAAACTTTATTTAAATCATATTCTGTATGCACTCTGGTCAGTTCAAAAGACTAACTCCAGTCTAATTTTCTAGCAGCTTGACTACTTGTAGTTTTTAAATGGCAGGATTTTGAAAAGGATTGTGCACTAAGTACTGTAGCCATATCAACAGCAATCAGTTTGCAGACTCTGCAGCGCACACTGAGAAAATGGTCCATTTTGCAAATCTGTATCCTACACAAATGGTTCACTAATTCTTTGGTATTGCCTGTTCCATTCCTTACTCTTTTCTGTACCTCCTGCATGCAGCTGCACACAGCTGCTTTGAGTTGAACACATTTATCTTCAGAAGAAACAAGGACCGATGAGCATCAGTCTTGTTATTTATGATTTATGATATAATTTGAGAGGAAATAGTGCAGAAAACTGTACTTGCACTTTAGCTGTGTAATGTCTGCCTTAGAATCAGAATTGGGACATTTTTCTTCCATGTTAGACCTCCTGTGACAAGGATGATAGCAGAGTTTTAAAGGCCATTTCTTAACCACTGTGCACACTGAAGTCCTGTTCTGCAAGGTGCTCAGTGTCCTAGTTTCCTTCAATAAACCCAGGATTTATGGAGAACATGTTTATTCCAGATACTATAAAAAGAAATGGTAGGTTTTGTAATGGTAACTTATGACCGAGCAGTACTTTCATCATCCTTGTTATAAACCTGATGCCTTCAGTAAAATTGAACAGAATCAATACAAATAAAAATGTTAATACGCACTGCAGTTGATATTCACAAGGTCACTCAGCCTTTAAAACAGCTCATACAAAAAAACCCAGACAAATAAAATACTTTTGGGAAATATTCCATAATGCAAATGTTTAGATTATTGCTTTTACTAGGTTTAAAATATTTTTAAAACAAAATAAAGGCACAAAAATAAGTAGATTCTGCTCTTAATTTCCTAACAGTTATTTTCTTGTGCAGTAAATATTCCACCAACTTTTCCCCCAAGAATTATTATTAAATAGTCCACTTGTGCTACTTGACTTTATTGTGTGTATGCGTAAGGAGAACACAGGTACTGGAAGAGAAGGATTGCATTAGGTGAAGAGTACGTAAACATGTAAAGTAGAGCATAATGGATATGTTTCTGAACTTTCCTTGACTAAACTGCTGCCAGCTCTAGCCCGTGTTTAAACAGTTTATTCAATCAGTCCAGCGCTCTCAGGGCTTCTGAGAACGAGAAGCCCTGGCTCGTACCGTTTGACACTGCAGAGATTCATTCCCTCCTCACACTGAGTGTAAGAAACAAACCGGAAGACAAAGGAAGATGAAGAAAGCCTTAAAAGAAATGCTGCATTTAACTTCTTTCATTTGTGCCTGAACCACCCCCTTGTTTGTTTAGTAGATCAACAGAAAAATTTAGAAATTTTGTGCATGTATGTGAAGCCACACAAAAACACACTCATGTTTTAATTACAGTCCTGAACCACAGCCTTTCATATCCAAACTTTTCTCCCTCTCTCTCTTTCTTGACTAACTCCTGTAATACTTGCAGGAGTGACATAGCTCTGCGCTACTCTAGAGGAGCCAAGAAGGAGAAATGTATTACTGGACCTAGTTCTGACAAACAAAGAGGGATCACTGGAGGACATTAAGGTTGGGGGCAGCCTTGGCTGCAGTGAACATGAAAACATAGAGCTCAGGATTGTGGGTAGTATGTGCAAAAAGCCAAGTGAGATTGAAACCCTGGATTTCAGTAGGGCTAACTTCAACCTCTTCAAGAAACTGCTTGGAGAAAACCCGTGGGTTAGGGCTCTGGAAGGCAGGAGGCCTCAAGAGAGCTGGTCAGTATTCAAACATCACTTTCTCCAAGCTCAGGATCAGTGCATCCCTAAGAGCAAGAAGTCAGGCAAGGGAAGCAGGAGACCTGCTGTGGTTAAGCAGGGAGCTTCTGAAAAAGCTCAAGTGGAAGAAGGAAGTTTACACTGAGTGGAAGAAAGGACTGACCACTTGGCAAGGTTACAAGAATGCCGTTAAAGTATGCAGGGATGAAATGAGGAAAGCCACTACCTCCGTGGAATTAAAGCTGGGAAGGGATGTCAAAGTTAACAAGAACGGTTTTTTCAAGCATATTGGAGGCAAAAGTAAAATCAGTGAAAATGTGGGCCCACTGTTGAATGAGACAGGTGCCGTGGTGACAGAGGAAGAAGAGAAGGCAGAGTTGCTGAATGCCTTCTTTGCTTCAGTCTTCACTGCTCAGTCCAGTCCGCAGGAGTCCCAGACTTTGGAGGTAACAGAAAAGTGTGGATGAAGGAAGACTTCCCTTTGGTGGAAGACCAAGTTACGGAGCAGTTAAGTAAACTGGATATCTGATGGGATGCACCTGCAAGTGCTGAGGGAGCTGGCACAAGTCATCGTTGGGCCACTCTACATCACCTTTGAAAGGTCCTGGAGAACAGGTGAGGTGCCCGAGGACTGAAGGAAAGCCAGTTTCTCTCCAGTCTGCAAAAAGGCAAGAAGGAGGACTTGGGAAACTACAGGCTAGTCAGCCTCACCTCCATCCCTCAAGTCATCGTTGGGCCACTCTACATCACCTTTGAAAGGTCCTGGAGAACAGGTGAGGTGCCCGAGGACTGAAGGAAAGCCAGTTTCTCTCCAGTCTGCAAAAAGGCAAGAAGGAGGACTTGGGAAACTACAGGCTAGTCAGCCTCACCTCCATCCCTGGGAAGATGATGAAATGACTCATTCTGGGTGTCACCTCAAAGCATCTGGAGGAAAAGAAAGCTATTAGAAGTAGTCCACACAGATTCACCAGGGGGAAATCATGCCTGACTAACATGATAGCCTTCTATGATGGCATGACTGGTTGGATAGATGAGGGGAGGGTGGTGGATGTTGTCTACCTTGACCTCAACAAGGCTTTTGACACCGTCTCCCACAGAATTCTAACAGGCAAGCTTAGGAAGTATGGGTTAGATGAATGGACAGTGAGGTGGATTGAAAACTGGCTAAAAGACAGAGCTCAGATGGTTGTGATTAGTGACACAGAATCCAGTTGCAGGTCCATAACAAGTGGTGTTCCCCAGGGGTCAGTACTGGGTCCAGTCCTCTTTGATATATTCATCAATGACCTGGATGAAGGCCTGGAATGTACCCTCAGCAAGTTTGCTGACGATACAAAACTGGGAAGGGTGGCTGACACACCAGAAGGCTGTGCTGCCATGCAGCAAGTCCTGGACAGGCTGGAGAGTTGGGCAGAGAGAAACCTGATGAACTTCAACAGGGCAAGTGTAGGGTGTTGCACCTGGGGAGGAATAACCCCCTGCACCAGGACGGGGGCTGACCTGCTGGGAAGCAGCTTTGTGGAAAAGGACCTGGGAGTGCTGAAGGACAACAGGATGACCATGAGCCAGCGATGTGCCCTTGTGGCCAAGAAAGCCAATGGCATCCTGGGGTGCATCCAAGAATAGTGTGATCAGCAGGTCCAGAGAGGTTATCCTCCCCCTCGACTCTGCCCTGGTGAGGCCCCATCTGGAGTACTGTGTCCAGTTCTCAGTCCAGGGCTCCCCAGTTCAAGAAGGACAGGGAACTACTGGAGAGGGTACAGCAGAGGGCTAAGATGATCAAGGGAATGGAGCACCTGTCTGATGAGGAAAGGCTGAGAAACCTGGGTCTGTTTAGCCTGGAGAAGAGCTAAGGGATTAGATGGAATTTCATCAACGTTTATAAATATCTAAAAGGTGGGTGTCAAGAAGATAGGGCCAGACTCTTGAGAGGAGCCCAGTGACCGGATAAGGGGCAACAGACACAAACTGGAACACAGGAAATTCCATCTCAACATGAGGAAAAACTTCTTTACCTTGAGGGATGTCAGAGCACTGGAACAGGCTGCCCAGAGAAGTGGTGGAGTCTCTGTCTCTGGAGATATTCAAAACCTGCCTGGACAAGTTCCCATGCAACATGCTCTAGGTGGACCTGCTTTGGCAAGGGGGTCGGACTAGATGATCTCCAGAGGTCCCTTCCAAATCCATATCATTCTGTGATTCTGTGATTTATGTAATTTCAAGTCCCAAGTTCTGGAGGACTATAATTGCAAACCACTTTTCTTCATATAGCACCACTTTAATAGCAATTCCATTGGAAGAGAAATTTGCTGGAACATTCTTTTCAGAAGCAAATGTAAAAAGATGGGCCCTAACTGAAGTCTTGCACCACGTTGGTGTTACAGATGGGTGAAATTAGTCTGTTGAGCTGTATGAAGCACCTTCCAATTTTCAAAAATCAACACAACAAGCCCGAGTTCTTGTTGCATTAGTCAAGGTTGAGGAGCTTTTAGCATACATAGCACACCATTTCCTTCTAACTCCCTCCAATATTTTTTTTTTGGTATGTAATTAATATTAGTAAGTTGCACCAATGCTTAACAATGTTTACTTAGTTTTCTATTAGATTTATCTGAGAGCTTTGTTTGTTACCATTCTTAAAGCATGTAAAGCTGCTGAAAAGAACAATATTTTGTGGTGAATTTTGAGATTTCAAAACTATTTTGCATTAAGTGGTAAAAAAATACATCATCTTCTATGTTTTGGAAAACACAAGGATAAGAAGGAAATAAATCAGAAAGCACAAGATATGTTCATGCAGAAAGCTGGTTAAGAAACTCACATGAGATAGGCACAAGCAAACTCTGAATGCAACAGAGGAGGTACTCAATCCTAAGTGGCTTGTGCTTCAGGTGTAATCTTAAATATCAGCTTCTGACAGCTCTAGACTCTTTCTCACTCTCCTGCAGGAACACTCCAACTAAAAAATAATTAGAATTATTTTTTAACTTTAAAAATTTTGTTTTAACTTTAATAGAACTTTCAATTGGAGAACTTCATAAGAAATACTTTATTAAATGTAAAAATATGTTATAGATTTAATTTTTTTCATTTTTGTTTTCTGTTAGGTTTTTTTCTCCTTTATATAATAAAATATTCAAGAGTCTTCTGCAAGATTGTCTCTCACTCTCATGCACGTATTTATTTTATTTGGTATTTTTTTGTGCTTGATTTTTTGACATCTCGGCAGACATTTCTTAGTTTGTGAAGTTGGAGAGTGTTGTGATTATGACTTTGGATTGGGACAAAAAAAACCCCAGACAGCATGTATCAGCTGTGTTTCAGAAATCAAAGGAGAGAAGTGAAGTAATATAAATGGGAAAATAATTAGATCCTGATTTTATGAAGAATTTCAAAATACTGTCGGTACCTTTTACTGTGTAGTGATACAAATAAAATAGTAGAGAGCATAAAGTAATCCTTTTATAAGTACCTGTCAGTCTTTTTGTCATCCAGTAAGATAGATTTATTATTTGAAATGATATGTGAATTCAATACAGGGCATGAGACTTACTTCTGTGGTACAAGCATAAAACTCATCTATTTCCCTTTGCCCCATATTTATGGTGACCACAATTTTCAAGTGGTTGCAGATCAAATATAAGAATTTTATCAAAGTTATAGGAAAATGCAGAAGAAGTGGGATATAGGGAAAAGACAATGTGAGAAGACTAAATAAGAGAACACAAATGCCTATCAGCTGAAATACAACATTTAAAGAAATAATCAGACTGGAGTAGCAGAAGAAAAACACTTTTGAGACTTTTAGGAAATAGCGCTTTGTTCTCAGAGCAACCTTGACAAAATCCAATCAGTTTTTCTTTACTTCGGAACCAGACGGCATAGCTTTACATTTGTTGAACAAAAATGAAAACCCCCACACCTTTATTAGGGTGTCTTTGTTGTAGCTGGCCAGACAAGCACACATTGCTCCAGAGCTGATCGTCTAACAGAAGTTATTGAGACCACAAGATCCCTCTAGAAGTAGGGAGGTGACAATCAAATCTATCAAGCTAAGCTCTCCTCTTGCATCCCCCAGTACAACCTTAGTGGAGCCATTAACAGAACTGGTCTGAAGTGTCTCAGCAAAAAGTGTGGACTTCTATGCAGTTGGCTGTTTTAGGCCTAATATGTTCAGAGGGGAAGCCATATCCCGTTATTTTTAGAGGAATGTTGGATGGTGAAGACTTCCTGCCAGAAATGTAATGCCTAATTCAAGTCCCACAGAGACCACTGGCAAAAAATCCCCTGGACCTCAGTGGGCTCTGCAACAGGTAGCAAGGCCCTGAGCACCCTTAGCTCCTTTTCCCTCCCAGAGCTGCCATCGCAGAAACGCACAGTCAATGCTGCAGCAATGTTTTACTGCTGCACAGGCAGCATAAGTCCAATTAAAACTGTTGGCAGAAGCTATATCAAATCATGTGCACTGTGAACCACACTGGTGGAAATGTATGAGTAAAAACACTGCACCAGCCAATGCAGACAGACTGTGTCTTGCTGTAAATACTGTACCATACTCAGAGCGCTGCAGGCCATATCATCAGTGCAATCCTCCTTCTTTCGCTTTCCCCTTCCATTAAAAAACATATGTTATCACTCTTCACAGATTTTTTTTAACTTAGTTTTTTTTTCTCCTACATTTTACTATGGAAACAATCCCGAACTCTGATAACACAATATGGGTTTCAGTAGTAAGCAGTAACTTCAGAAAAATTTTTACTTCAGCTACTGAATGTAACAACATTTTTAGGTTATCAAGTGGATCAGATATTTTTACCTAATATTTGCTTGTCGCAAAGGAGCTGCCAACATTAAATATTCATGATTCTTTTATCTAAAGGATATCTCACTGTGGTATCTAAAACTGCAGTGGCAACTCATTCTCACCTCTCTTTCCAAAGCCTAGTGCAATGCAAGAATGAACTTGGATGAGACTTCAGTGTGACACAAACATAGAATCAGGACAAAAGATTCATGAGAAGAAATGGGATGTGTTTTGAGAAAATGAACCAACTGAAGTATCTAACTCAAGTTGAAGAAGTCAAGTATAGAGTAATGTGAGACGGAGACATTTTGATCAATTACATTTTTTCTGTCTTCAGCCGTTTGAGATTACAGAGAGATATTTGACAATGCCACACTTGAACCTGAGTTTTACAGAACCTAAACCTCTCACAACGATTGTCAGTTTAGTCTTAGTAACAGAAACTCATACTAAACTGTATTTGAAAGCACACTCACAAATGACTCAGCTTTTGGTATATGGGGAATTCTTGCATAACTGCCAAACCACATTACATTCTGCTGATAGATGAAGGCAAGGAATTTTGGGTTTGAATAACAGTATTATCAGCTTTGTAGAAATCAGTTGAATTACATGGATGAATAATGGGAAGCCTTTCTATCAACAGAGCAGTTAATTGTTTGTTCTCTTGATCACTACTTACTTGTGTTTAATTATTATTTATTAATCCTAACCCATGAAGAGTATCCGAATTCCACATACCTGATGGAAGCAGAATGTGATGAATTCAGCAGAAACGTTCCATTTCAGCAATCACCCTAGCAATTGGAGTCACTAAGTACACTGGTATTGCATGTATAAATGTATGTCTTTGCTTTTAAGCACATGCTTTATTTAAAGGCACTCAGGATGACTAGTGCAATGACACTGAAAAAGACAGCAGCCTTTGCACTTGCAGGCATGAATTAGAGCTGAGGAAAAATTGATACATTCATGCCCATGGGAAATTTTACCATTGAGCTGTCAAGAAAATCTCTCAAGGGTTTGTTCAGTAGACTACTCTTAATTATTCTCAACATCTTCCAGTGAGCCATATGTACTGCCGGAAAGTTTTGAGGAATGTAGAAGAGCTCATAGATAGCTCAAGCTGCTGTATATCCTTATCCAGCTGCAAGACCTAAGAATTATAAATGGGGCAGGACATGGAGTGGTCTATGTTATCTTAATTTTCAGAGAAAGGAAGAAGTGGTTGGGTATGCAATAGCCAAGGGCTATCACCATTAAACTGTTGAGCTAAGATCCTGAAAAAAGCCCAGAAGAGACAATCACAAAATCACAGAATCATAGAATAGTTTAGGTTGGAAAAGAACATTAAGATCATTGAATCCAGCTGCTACACCCTCCTTTCACATATTTGTAGAGAGCAAAAAGGTCTCCCCTCAGCCTCCTTTTCTCCAGGCTGAACAACTCCACTTCCTTCACCCGCTCCTTGTAAGACTTGTGCTTTAGATCCTTCACCAGGTTCGCGAAGTCATAGTTGTGGACTTTAGGACAGCAGATTTCAGCTTGTTCTGGTAATCTCATGGCAGGATCCCATAGGAAACTGTTCTGAAGAGTAAAGGTGAAGAGGAGAGCGGATAAAATTCAAACACAGCTCAAATGACAAGAGCACTTCTCCCCAGCAGAGAGCCAACACAGAGGAACAGGAAGCTCCTCACTAAGCATTCAGAAGTGGAAACAGAGGCTGACTTCCTGGAGAGAAGATAGAGATGTTGCCTGGACATGGAGAGATGAAACAATCCAGTCCTCAGCCACATTAGAAACCACCAACAGATGTGAAGGATGAGAAGAGAGGTTTCCTCCCAAAAGAAAGGTTAAGGCTAACATGGGTCTGCAACTCAGCAGGCAACCTCGTGATCAAGGGTGTTGAAAAGCCAACATCCTCAACATACTTCTTTTCTCCCAGATTTCACTTGTCAGATCTGACTCCAAGCTGCCAGGGCACCGTTGATGCTGTGAGGTCCTGGGGGTTGTGGCAACTGTCCCAACACCCCAAGATGGGGAGCAGAGCAGGCCAGTGGGCAGCTGGGTCCACCCTAGTCCTGGATATTGAGCACCTCCCTCGGAAGGGGACAGGATCTGTATAAGAAAGATGTGGCTTGGAAAGTTTTAGGTCACCTGGAAAATTAGTCTTGCATATCAGTGTAGCCACACCTGTGTTATGCTTTGCTCAGGATTTAGTAGATCTTATCCTTTAGAATAAATACTTTACAGAGCAGGTTAAGTTTTAAATAGCACAAGTGTGTTAAGCTGAATGATTTTCTGGACTATCTCCATAGCTAGTAATTCCAAAAAAAAGAGTACTTGTTGAGAAAAGTCAAAAAGTGTGAACTCAAACCAGGTTGATCAGCTACCATTTAATATGTTGGAAAGAAATATAAAAAATGCAATTAAGGCAATTTTACATGAAATCTTTTCAGGTGAAATACTTACAGTGACCTCTACAAAGCACAATTGTACATACAGCCTCTTGCTGAGTTCTTCTATATATCAGTGGGACTAAATCCAGAAAGTATTACTGTGTTATTTTGAAGAATATTACTGTCCAAAAAGATCCTTTCAATTCCCTTTCACCCAGTAACATGTCAGTTAAACAAAATTAAATCTCATGCCTTATGGTAGGCAGCGACTGCCGTTCTCTTTTATTTTTATTTTTATTCTTGTAAGTGAGAGAGATGTAGACAAAAAGAAAATAATTTCATTCTTTTCTAAGTCATAAAACAATTCCAGTTTATCAGTGTGAACCTACACAAGGTATTCTATTTCCTTATATCAGGAGTAGATAAATTGATCAGAATCAAAATATTCTTATATGGATATCACATAGCAATTGCTACTGACTGGACACTTACATGACTGGATGATGATTTTTTTCCTTAGCCATAGGCAGTTGCTGGCAGTTACAATAGTTCTCCAATTCAGTGAGATGCACATCTCTTTTTATTGTGTAGGTACAGTGCCCAACACGCTAGGTACATGCTAGTGATAAACTATAAGACGTCCTGTGGTTTTTCACCAGCAATTTAAAGAAAACTAGAGAGTGACAGTAAATGACTCATTTGAAGAGTTAAGAAGTAAAACATGGAGAAGGCAGTAGTTGAAGAAAGAGAAAATGAAGCAATATTGTATGTGCAAAACAATGTTTTATATAGCTGCTTAAATATTTTGACAAAAGCTTGTGAATAGTGTGTGGCCTCTACGTGACTTTTCACCAATGTTCACGTTTCTCCCTATAAGTGAAAGGATTACCTAAGTCCCCTCAAATTTACTAAATCCTGCATCCACGTGGAAGACAGAGACTGTTTCTGTCCATAGCTATATATGTGACCTCTGCTACCCTAATGGAACTGTTTCTGAAATAATTCCTGGTATTCAGAAAGGAAATGGGGAACAAAGTGACAACGGCCAGTATTTGGATTACATTTCGGAAAGACATTTAGTGTTTCTTGGATGTTTTTATAATTTTATTTTCAACACTATAATTTCTACTGCTAAGCCTAAAGAAATGTCTGCAGTAATCCTGCTATGGGCCAGGGGCTGCTTGTTTTTCACTCTTAGTGAAAATATAAGAACTTGCTGCAGGAGGCACAACATTGCAGAGACTCTTCATCTGCCAGTGGGAATGGGTAGTTTAACATAGATAGATATGTTAAAAAAAGACTTTGAGAAACAGGAAAATAATAAAAATGAATTATCTTTCTGAAGTGTTACCCAAGACTTTACTTCATTCCGCATTTATGTGCAGGAATTTTTTATAGTATAGCAAGCAGCATAAACTTGTATAGTAACCCCTAGTTGTGGTATGCAGTCTGTGACAACCATCTGCTTAGAACAATATGTTTTTTTGTTTTTTTCTCTCATTCATCCTCACTGAAATTAAAATATTGACAGGAACAATTTCTATGGGGCACACAAGTTAACAGAATAACTGAGGTTACATAGACTTTTTTTGGATTAAAGTTACAACTTCATACAGTAACACATACACAATCCTGAACTAAATAATTTTTTTGCAGAAATACTGACATAAAATAAGAACTAAATGAAGATTTTAACATTTCCAATATTTTAGATTCCTAGAAACAGAACCTATACTTTACTTTCACTGATTAAAATGCAACACACAGCTTGTAAGAAAATGATAGATAGTTACTGACTCATGCTTTCATTTTCACTCTGGAGTTGCTTTATGTTTGTTTTCAATTAGGTAATAACTTATGGTATTTCCTTTGCTGGGAAGGTATGGATACAATGGCGTCTTTCAGCAGAATAACTTTTGGAATTTAAGGGATTAGTAATGGCTTCTTCTGCTTGAGTTAGGGAATTGCCAAGGACATCCAGACCTTTTCATCTCTAAATTGTTGGTGTAAATCCGCAGTGAGAAAAGGATGACTGAAAGTCATTACATATGACGTCTGTTCCATGACAGAAAAATGTGATCTCAGTTCAGTTTCTAACATGCGGTTGTCTCTGTCATAAAACCAAAAAAACATCACCCCAATTTACTGTAATTGGTTTGTTGTGTTTGTTTTTTTTTTTTTTTTGAATGGGAGAAGAGATAAAGCAGCTGAATAAACAGGGAGTGAAGTGTCATGCCATGTTTCTTAGTACCCATCTGATGAAGCAGAGATCCCTTGTGATTATATTGCTATGAGGTATAGGACTCACTGCATGGCTCATCCCAACTGCTACTGTGTAATGAACAGTGAGATCCAGGTGCCACGTTGACCCCTTTGGCACCTACATTCACTTGTAAAGGATGGATCCACCGCCAGTGAGAATGTTGAAGCTGTATGAATTTATACCAGCTGAGAAGCTGACAACACTATTAAACTTTGCTTGCACCCGTAACACCAGCTCACAGGCATATCAGTTTCTATCTGTTGTCTCAGTGAAAACTGAGTTGGTGGTTGCACAGCTGTGCCAGGGATAACCAAGTAGAGCAAATATCTCAGGCACTCCAGAGTGTGGAAATTTCATGCTTTTGAGCTGGCTGACAGAAAGCCATATGAGCATGATACAGGGTCTAAAAAGGCCCAAATCCTGCTGGGACACCTAGGTAGGAAACATGAAAAAGCTTTTCTCCAGCACATTACAGTCATTTCTCTCCCTGGATGCTGGGCATAGTGCCCATAAACACTGGCAGCTCTAACACATGCCTTCTTTCTCATCAAGGCTGCGGTTTTGCCAGTTCTTGTGAGTCTGGGTGTGTGGCTGCTGCCTGTGAGACTTCACCCAGGGGGGAAGCCAGACTCAGAACAATCCCAGGAACTCCAGCTTTCATATCCTCCCAAATCTCAGCCCAGGCAGAAGAATCTGCCTCCTGTCACTGACTGTCTTTCTGCCTGCTTTGCCTCCCTCCTGGAAAAGAGATTTACAACTAAAGTTTCCCTCTTTCTGCTAAAACTCAGCCACAGTTTCATGGTGTGGTACTTGCTAACCCACCCTGGGACCCAGGAATAGAAAGGGGGGGGTGAAGGTATTCTTAGATAAAATGGAGGGAAATGGGATATGGATTTGACTACAGAATGAGTCAAATGAGAATTTGACTACAGAAAACAGGAACAGTAAGTGGGTGTTGTGGTAGTGTGCTCTCCCCGTTTTGCTCCCCTCCCCCCCACTTTCCCCAGCTCCTGCTCAGGCCTTGGCCACCATGGCCATCACAACAGCAGTTGTGATGACATGCACCTGGACTTTGGGGGATGGCTGGCAGCATAGTCAAAATACTGTCTGGAGAGGGGACCTAGAAATTTTCTTCCCATGAGAAAATGACTATAGGTCAATTATCTTACTGTATAAATAGTGGACAGCCCCAGAGCCCTTTGAGCTCTCCTGTGTGGCAGCGGGCTGCACGCCAGGATCTCCCCTTTGGTGAGGATGCTCACTGAAGGTTCTACTCCTCCAGGTTGAGAGATTCCTTGCTGTGACAGAATCTTGGTAAGTGACTAATAGCATGCTAAACTTTGAAATCTTGGCTAAGTAATGTAAAGGATTGATTGCACATATATGATCCCTTAGACATAAACCATTGACCAAGTCTGTGACTAGGATTGGATCCAGCTGTACCTAGACTCCTCTCTGAGAAAGAGTTTAGGAAACAAGGGGGTCCTTTCTGAACCTCGTGACTCAAGGGGAGGGTCTCCCTGACATCTTGTCTGACCCTGTGCTCTATGCAGTAAATAACAGAGTGTACCTTGACATCGAATCTCGTAGAACACTATCACATTTACTACTCATTTTATCGCACTTACTACTGGTTTTGTTAAATCACTGTTTCACCTTAATAAATATTTCACTACTTCACTCTAACTAGTGAAGTTAATCACTCCATCCACGACAGATGTAGAGCCATCTCCACAAATCACTGAGTTGGAGGCCAGGGGATGCTGACCAGAAGTGCTCAGTGAAGGGACAAGTTCAGGTATGAGTGGGAAGAAGTCCCTCAGACTGCAGCTGCCCACATCCCTCCCTGTGTTTTGGCTTTCTGCCTAAGCTTAATTACCAAAATGAGCCAGGCTTCTGAACTCAGCACAGGATAATTTTGCTTTTTAAGATGGTAAATGAGTTCTCACCTAGCTCCCTATTGCTGCAGCTACCATGGCTTTTATACCTTGGCTGGTAAGCTTAAAGGTAACTTGGGTATATCTGCACTGGAGTTTTGTCTTGTTATAAAAAGTGCAAGGTTATTTAAGCCAATACAGTGCCCTGTTTGTATTTGTACCTACAGCCCAAGGTGTGATAAGATACATTCCAATAAGTCCCATTAAAAATCCATTTTTTTATTTTTGCATTTTCTCTCATTAATTTTTCATTGAGATGTATTAATTAAATTCTGCAATCATACAAAGTGATTTGTAAAGTAAAAACATGTAAATTTTTTGTTTAAAATATTTTAATTTGTCATAAGTTAAGGGTACTTGCAAGATGTGGATAAACCAACATGAACACTTAAAACAGAAATACAGAAAACGTGCTTTCATTCTTAACATAGTGGTGTTTATTTTGGTCAGTCCATTTCACAATAGAAATCATTGTCTGCCTAATGGCAAAGCTGATTTTACAGTTGTACATTTTGAATACATTAATATCTTCAGGAGTCCAAAATACTGTATAAGTCTGTATACATGAATATATCTATTAGAGTAATGAAAGGTAAAGACAGTGTAACTCAAAATCTGACGATTAATAATAAATTTTTAAGCTGGCTTCATTCAGCATAATAAATTGGTAAGGTTTCCAGTTCTCTTTCTGCAGTGAAAAAGCATAATACATTAAGGCTTTAGCAAAGGAGTTATCTAAATTGGAAAGGATCCCATAGCTTTAGTCCAGAGGACTGAATTTGAAGTTTACTAATTGACAAAGGTTTATTTGGGCTATTTTGTTATCATGTATAGAACATAGCAATTAATATAGGTGTGAGTACAGACAATTATACTGGTCTTCATGTTTGTCAAGCACCAGCTTTGAGTACAGTGAGTAAAGGTATGTGAAATGCTTTTGATACAAGTAATGTAAAAAGTACACGAATTGCATCAGATGGTTCTAGCTTCACTTGACTTAAAAAAATATTTAAATTAGAAACACCATTTGGAAAGATCTTGCAAGACATTATTTGGGGCCTTATTTTAAAGCAATAGCATTTGTAATATTTTTTTACGTATAGGTATTTTTTTATCATATTGTACCGATAAATTGTTTTTGAACAGTTTTAGAATTCCTCCCTTTTAGGTATAACAAAATCATCTGGGATTAATTTTTATAAGGGGGAAGACAAATAATAGGAAGTAGTACACAGAAGAGGAAAAAAAAAAGAGATGATATCAGAAAACATTGGGTGACTGCCCCATGTAATATTACTCAGCTCATATACTCTTGCTGCATTAAAGTGGCAGTTTCTACTTTTACTCTTGTATAATAACTTCTCCTGGTCATGACCCTCCCTCCTTGTAAATAAGTGTGTCAACTATGACACATGAGGTGGTGTTCTTAATTCCAACAAGAAGTACCATGATGCAAACAGTAAATGTCTGTGCTAGCTCAAATATTTTGAGTTAATATTTTTTAACAATAGCTCCTATCATCAAAAGCAAGGTAGACACGTACATGAATGTGCTCATGCAGCTGTAAGTTTATTTGAAGACTGGATAATTAGCCACATAAATAACTATTGATGTTCCTTGCTGTTAATTGCTGCTATGTAAGATGCTGAGTGTGCAGAGTCTGTGCAGTATTTAGACCTTGAGGACTAAAATCACATAGCTTAGGACAGAACTGTGTATTTTTTGGTGGATGTGCAAATTATATCATATTTACACACTTCAGAATTTTGAGTTTGTTTTAATTTTTTTATTATTAATATGTGATGGGCAGAGCTGTGCTGTTAATTGGCTAATCTCACTTTCCTCTATATCAAAGAAAAGAATGTATTTTTTAAAGGAACAGTAGCAAGCATTGAGCTGTATCTGCTCATGATTACTATTGTTTTTTTGCTTAGGCATGTAATTTCTTTTACACATTTGGCAAACCTCCCTCTCCAAAACCTTTGTGATGTCACCTCTCTGTCTTTTTTTACAGACTTGCATTGTGTTTTACTGATAAGAGCACTTAGTTCTAGAACAAGATCACCTTCTTACCAAAACATGTATGTTAAAGCTCAACATGCATGTCAAAGCTCAACAACATTTTCTTTCCTCAAAAGTAAAAAAAGCCCCAAACATCCAGCAGCAAGATAGCTTGGAATAAAATATCTTTGCCAAAACCAAACAGTCTATGCATTTAGACAGACTAACCATAGTTACTTTCCTAAATCCATGGATTAAGCAGCTGATGTGATGAGTTGGAGAAGTTAGGTACATTTTGTGCATAAATTAGTTGTAGCCTGATGATGGCAAATTTTTGTTGTTATTTGGATATTTTAAAACTTAAATATTCTAAAAGTAACAAGAACTTGAAATCTTAAAAGACATTATACATCATATACATAATTCTGTGTGATCAGTCTGTAAGCATCCCTCTTTCAGTTTGAATCAGCAGAATTGAAACTCGTGTTCAGAAGGAGAAAAAAAAATACAGTATGTAATTCTTAAGCATTTCTGAATTCTGGGCATTAGTGTCTTAAGATAAAAATGACAAAACCCCTAAGTATTAGGATTCCTTGTTTCTTGCGAGGGACCCCAGCTACCTGTCTGAAGAAGGAATCCAGGAGCAGGCATTCAAGCCCGTATTCAACTTTGAGCTGAAATACTATCACTGGGATTGAAAGGAAGCAATTCACCTTTCCAGAGAGATGTCTACTCTTGAAAGCTTCTACTTTATACCAGACAGAGCAACAGGAAGAGCCTCAGCAGACACGTTACTGAACTGGAAAGTGCTTACTGTTTAAAGACAATTGCAGCTACAGCCAGATCATAAAAGCTGAACAAAAATTCTTCTTTGCCAAATGTTGGCCCAAATGGTCAGTGCCATCGGCTGAGGGAAAAATCCCAAACAAATGATGTTTCTTCTCACTCTTGCCAAGAGTGAAGGGTGAGCTGCTTGCCAAAGCCTGTGAAAACTCAAAAGCTTTTTTGGACGGCACATCAGAGCAAAGCTGCTGATCAATGTTAGGTATACCTTGGCTATCTGCTGCCTGCCAACATCCATTAACACATTTGCTAGCATTTTGTATGTTTTCATATAATTTTTAATGCATGGGTTTTTTTTCCTTCTACCCTGTTTCCAAACTGGCTTCAGCTAATCCCTTGTACTAAATGTACAATCTGGAAATGCACCATTCACCCAGCCAAAATATAAAATACAAAAGTACTTTTACTGCTTTTTGAGTTATCTTTCAGCTTAAGCTATGCATACTATATAGTTTGATAAACATAACATCAGAGATTTTACCAAAAAATTAAATTCAGTTCTGCTCTTCAGAATGCAAAGACATTACATCAATTTCATGGTATTCTGATGCTGTCAAATATATAATTACCACTGTGTTTTTCTACAGGCATTTTAGTTTAGCATTGAACGGAAAATTCATGCCACAAACACAATCAGAACTACACAGTCACTGCAATTCAGGTTTGGATGATATATGATATTACTGAACTATCAGTCAAGATGTTCATTCTAAATCCAAGATGTGAGTTTGTTGACTATATGCTTCTACTAAATTAGAGAAAATGGAAAATGTTTTCCATTTATAAAGTCTTTCTGCGCACTTGCTTTTGATTCCCAAGATACTACCATTTCTAGATATGTGCTAATTTCAATCCTCTCTCAAGATTAGGCCACCATCACCATATGTTGTAAAATATAGAGCATACTGACTTGTATTCTTGCATTGCAGGAGCTAGAGTTTTAAGCTTACTTCATAGTTGCTGAGAGCACACTTGGCTGAAAATATTAAGTTTATGAGTGAGACTATGTGAAATTATGAGACTATTTTGTATTTCTGATTATTCATTGCCTGAATGATAGAAGTCCCTGAGGTTCTCAATTGGGGTCAGAATTTAATCATCCCAAGCATTTCACAAATGGCACAAAAGAGCCCTTATATTAGAGACTTCAGCCTAAGATTCAGGCATAATGCAACAGGTGGATAAGACAGATGGTGAGCTGGATGAGAGGACAAAACATTTATGGAAACAGATGCATTCACAAAAGTTTGTAGCCACGGGTGGTTACCACCCTAACTTGTGCAAAGTGCTGTATTGTAATTCTCATGACAATCACAACTTCTTGTTTCGTTCTTAAAAAAACCCGAAATGTCAATTTCTTAAGAGTCAAACTAAGTTATTTTTGGTGAAGTTTACTGGGTTTATAACAAAAGATAATTCTATTGTTAGTAAAAATTTGTTTAAAATAAGTTGATTAAACTGTAACTTATATAAGATGGATGTTCAGATTTGAATTCTGAAATTACAGAAAAACCTGCCCATCTTTTATAGTTATATTCATGTAAGAGTGATTTTTGCATGTTTTAGAAAGCTGCCATGGAAAGAGGTATGGGGACAAAAGATAGGTGAAAGGCATATGGTGGTTTGACCTTTGCTGGACACCAGGTGCTCTATCACTCCCTGCCTTAGCAGCAGAAAATAAGATGGAAAAAACCTTGTGGGTCAAGATAAAGGCAGTATAATAAAGCAAAAACAAAGGTGACATGCAGAAGCAAAGAAAACCAAAAGATTTTATTCTCTACTCCCCACCACCAGTCACTTCCCAGGAAGCAGGGCTTCATAGTGGTTGCTTTGGAAGACAAACATAAATAACAAATGCTCCCACTTCCTCCTCTCTCTTAGCTTTTATTGCTGAGCAGATGTCATGTGGTATGGAATATTGCTTTGGTCATTTTTGGTCCGCTGTCCTGGCTATGTCCCCTCCCAAAATCTTGCCCACCCCCTGCCTACTGGTGAGGTGGAATGTTGGAGAGACAGCCCTGAAGCTGTGTGAGCGCTGCTCAGCAGCAGCCAAAGCACTGGTGTGTTATCAACAGCTTTCCAGCTACCAGTGCAAAGCACCACACTATGAGGGCTGCAGTGGGGAAAATTAACTTCACCTCTTCCAGACCCAGTACATGTTGATAACAAACAAATTATAAAAAATAAGAGAAAGGAGAAGACAAGGGAGAGGAGGGAGAGCTGAGGAGGCCATTCATTATTGTAACCTGTAGCTTCGGGAGTAACCACTATGCAGTCCTTTTTGACGCCCAATGTGGCGCATGAAGAATTCGAGATAAGGATATAGTTAAGAGAGGTAATGGGCAAAAAATGGAATGAACGATGTTAGAGAGCAGAATGATCATGCAGAATTTTGGTGGTTGTAATTGCAGTGAAGGGATGAGGAGTGGATTGTGTGTAAATTGTTCACTTTCATTCAGTGTTGTGATGATGTTTTGATTTTGGTGTGGGGAGTTCTTTTTGTTGATGTGAGTCAAGTTTGTGAAATTTGTGAAGATTGTGTAATTAATGTAGATTTTAATGGTAATGCTTAAATATGTGATTGACAGAGGTGAGGAGTAAAATGTATTGAGTTTGCGTGGTAAGGTTTTGGTGGGGGGGGGGCTAAAGGAGTGCCTTCTATGAGAAGCTACTAGAAGCTTCCACCATGTCTGACAGAGCCAATTCCAGATAGTAACTTTGTTATCACAGAATTTAATAGTTCTGTTATTGCTAGGCCAAAAAGTCCCTTTATGCATCTATAAATTCTGAGGTACATTTGTTTTTTCTTCATCTGCGCTCCTTCCTTTATGAAAATTGCAAGTGGCCATGGGTGTGACAGACACAGCTCAAAGTAAATGGTCTGAGGGGCTTTGGCTGTTTTCCTTACTGTCCGTTGGCTAATACTGGGGTGCTTCATTAGCATGCCGCTGATGGTCAGCAGCTGTAATGATGCTGGGCACAAGGGGTTGCTTCTGCATAAGGGGCATCTCTCCTGGACAAGTTAAATCACTGTTGCCTTCCCTTTGCAGGAATTGTTTTGCAAGACAATTGGATGGACCAGGCCACTTGCACAAGAGTATGAAAGGAGGTTATTTCACCAGATTATCAGAAATTATAAAAAGCTTTTCATCAAAATCTATGAAGGGGAAAAATGTGAATAAAGCTGTCAGAAAGGACAGCGATAAAAAAGACTGCATGCTTGTAACAGCCTTTCACCAGATCAGAAATGGGCACTAATGACAAGTGGACACAGGGGATAAAGCCCAAAACACAGTATGAATCTGTCCTGAGGATATCACACCTGCTTCTGACAGGTATCTGAGGGGTACTTTGTTTCTTTTGCACTTTGGCTGAACTTAGAATTATCCTCATGCCCGTCAAGACTGTATTCTTTCCAAGCTGTTGTAGACAATGATTTGATCCTTCACACCCTTGTCCAAACAGAACTGTATGTTGGAAAAATCCCAAAGCCATAAAAAATTTCTCATTTATCTTTAAAAGTTAAAGAGTTGCTTTAACAAAAGGATTTAAATAAATATGGTTTGCACTGTGTATATGTTTCCTTTATGTTAAAATTAGAAACCTTGCATGCGTCATTGCCTAAGAAACTGAGGAAACCCATTTATCAAAATGTTCACTTCACTGTTTTTTTTCCCATTTTTGTTTTTCTTTTTTACTTGAACTGCCAGTTATAGGTGAATTTTGGTGCAGTGCGCCATTCCTGCAAGAGGGAGGAAATAGGGAGAACCAAATAGTACCTTTTAAAAGACATATTGTTTTCCTACAATACAATATACTTCTGCTTTGTGAGACCCTGTTTGCTTAAAACTGTAGGTCAAAGGTATCTCTTGTTGGGTCATCCCTGATGAATAAAAGAAGCAGTTTTTTATTTTTCAAAAACCAGATGTATTCTTATACTGACCCTTTCCCTTTCTTGTTGCTGGATACTGAAAGCAAACTGTAACTTCAAAAAAATATTACACACTGTTCATCTGACTTAAATTGCATACTTTGTGTAACTTGTATGTTGAAGGATGTTGTGTTTATCTTCATTTTACTCCTTTTTAAAAATTGTTTTCTCCCATTTTAGGATTTATTGTTGTTTGGTGCCGCTCTTTTTCTTGTTCTATTTATAGTGATTTATGATGATTTAAAGACTGGAAACAGTGTGTTGGTTTATGTCTATCATACAGTGAAGACATTCTTTTATGATTTGACACATAGGTCATCCTACAGGTGACAAATTAGTCTGTTACCTTTTTTGTGCTGGCTTTTGATAAGGACAGGTGAATTTTGGGTGTCAAATTTTACTAACTTTTTTGTGACATGGAAATTTTTCTGGATCTGAGGCAAAAATGAGGTCCCTGTTAAAAATCTTACATGAAATCAGGGGAATTTGAATCATCAAGTATCAGAACTATGAGTTTGGGGAAAAAATGTTAAATATTGTTTAAGAAAGCTGTTGTGGACTCACCTGCAAGGGAAGATTTCCTCCACTGGAAGAGTAGCTACAACAAATTTCTGTTTAAAGTTCCAGCTGTTCTCAAAGACTGTGTAGACACTCAGTGAACACACCATTTAAGAAGAAAACATGGCTTGACCTGGAAACTTAATTATGAAAGGTTATCCACCAGTCAGGTTTTGCAAGCAAATGAAACGGGCTATGTTTCAAGCAACAAAATGTCAGAACTTCCCCAGGAGGTGACACTGCTGTTTGGCCTGATCTGGCAGCTTCCCTCCAGCAGCAGCATGGTGTTGGTGGTCCTTTCCCCTCATATCCCTCTAGCTTCCACAATCATCTTAGCATTAAGCAGTTTACTCAGTACCTGTCTATTTACAGGTCTGTTTGAAGACCTGTTCTCCATGAATCAATCTAATCCTTTTTTTGAATTTGCTAATTCTGTTTGCCTTTGTAAACCTTTTGTGATGCCATATCTCAGAAGCTCATTATCTGCTGTGTAAAAAGCACTTTCTTTTCTTTTTCAAAATTAAACTTTGCACCTGATGATTCCAGCTTTGCAGAATTTCCTGAGTAGCAGTTTTGCATTCATCTTACCTTTACAATCATGATTTTGCAAAGCTTAATTATACTCCTCTGCAACCTTTTCCTCTTCAAATGGAGAATGAATTTTTATTATGTCCTTGTAAAGCAATTAATAATTCCTCTTCCTAATAATTTTACTACACTATCTGCATTCTGGAGCTGCAGAGACCAGAACCGTATGTAGTGGCTGGGAAGTGAAAACACTGGATTAGAAGCTGTTTTCAGGTTATTAATTTGGAACATTGCTAATGAGCAAGCCCACCCTAGTTGTGTGAGTAACATTTGTGACACACTTTGACTTGCCACTGGGTAGATTTTCTCCCTTGCACTTTTGGAAATTGTAGAGTGCAAGCACAAATATATTAGAAAATATAAAAATGGAGTTTTTTGCTTTGTTGTAGTTCCTAATTTGGAGCCTTTTTAGACAAAACCTCAGTGATAATATCTCTGCTTTAGTGCTGACTAGATTAGGCAAGAGATATAATAGGGTAGGAGATCTTTTAGTTGATAAGTATGCAAAGTAATGGCTGTAGGCCAGAATCTTGCAGGTACAAGGAAGGAATAAATCAATTGGTTTTCTATTTTCTAAAGTTATAAACTTTAAACCGTATCTGGACACTAGGAAACTGTGAAGAGACAAGTGGGAAGTCTGTTCTGTGCTTAAGAAGTTCTTATCTGTAACAGGTATGGTCTTTGTTATATGTAAAGTAATTATATCTAGAAGAAAAGTAGAAGGATAATGAAAATAGATGAATCTGTATATGCTGACAGAATATTGCATTTACTAGAGAAAAAGTATGATAAGGACAGGAGACAGATGCTGTGGGGAAAACAGTTACTATTTACGCTTGAATGCTCACTAAAATCACAAGAAAATGGGAATTTTTAGACTTCTACACAAAATACACAGCATGATCATTAAAACAACTGTGCTGTAAAAGAAAATAACAACAAACTTCATGCCTGATATTATTTATATAGATGCATTAGTAATGCTAAGTTTAACCTTGCTGATGCCCACAGGTTCCCAGTCTTCACCTATAAAAAGAGGAGGCCCAGTGGTTTTTCAGATAAACCCGGAGGAAGGGGATTTTCTGTTGTTTATGCAGTGAACATAAATCTGATATAATTCTCACTGGCTAGATAAGCACAGATTCCAGCTGTTGACCTTCAAGGTTAGTCATTTTACCTCGCCAGGTGTAGGCTGAGGTGACCAGGATGGACAGTTATAGGCTGATTCTTTGAATGGCAGTCTCGCAACCCACCAGTGGAAGCCTCAAGCATCGCAGACATTTGATTCGTATTTTTAATATTTATACTAGTGCCTGGAGCATAGCTGGGATGCTTTTAATAAATCTATGTAGATATAAATAAACATGACAGTCCCACTGTTACTTAAGGTACATCCTGGCACTTTTAATAATTATGTCTTCACTTAGTGACTCCCATAAAGAAACTGCAGCAAGAAGGCATCAGCATATTGGTGGCAAGGTAGACACAAATTTATCTTCTGTCATTGAGCCCTGCCTGTTCCTAGACCCACATTTTGCTCTCTCTCTTCATCCACTGCTCAAATTACTAAGCAGTGTGTGTTCACTTTTGCGGGGAATACACGTTATGGAAGGAAAAAGAGAGACATGATATCTTGTTGAGTGGCATCTTTTCAAATCTCTTTCTGAATTAAGACCCAGTAGGGTTTTTTGAAATGTTTATATGCATTGAATATTTTGTTATTTTTTCCCTAGAGACTAAATAAACTCTGTAAAAGTAGATGTATTTTCTTGTTTTCTATCTCCTATTTCTTTGAAGAGAATTAGTTATAGGAGATGCAAACAGTCCTGACTCATCCCTTCCCATAAAGAGCACCTTATTTCCTCACCTTCCTGAAGATTAAATGAGTATGGATTTCTTGGGCTACTTTGGACTGCTGAAGTAATATTTTATACTGCACATCAATTAACATTAAAAGCCATATTTACAAAAAATCCCACCAAAATTCTTGCAGTTAGCAATGGATTATCACCATAGCCTGTACAGCAGCTAGTGGGACCTCTGTGATCCCTTGTAAAAATGCAGATGATGCTCTTGCTAAAAGCCAAGAAGGCAGGTCACTCCCCCAGGTGTGTCCGTGGGGGTTATTTCTTCTCCATTCTTGGTGAGGGTCTCCCTTCACCTAGTACAACCACAGTCTGCTGCAGAACAGGAGTTTCTTTTTATTCTGGTTGTTGTTGCTTAACTGAATCTCAGAGGAATGCTATGGAGCCACAGATTTTACAAAATGAAGTGAATCACAATAGAAACCACAACAGAGACAAAAACAAAATAAAAAATCAACCTAGCCTTTTCATATGAAAGCTGTCTATTTGTAAATATTCGTAAGGAGTGGAGCTCATATAAACCTCTGCTGATGTCTCTGACTACAACTTTTCCTCTAGGTGTACTTCTAATTCTGTTGCCAGAGTCTTAGCAATATGAAACTTAAAATGTCACAAAATACCAAGTCTGAAAATGTCACTGAGGAAAGAAAGAGAGGAAAAAAAAAAAAAAGAAAGAAAAGAAATTTAAGAGAAGAAGAGAAAGAAAGAGATAAAGATAAGAGAAAGAGCAAACAAAACTGGGAAAGAAAAAGGAAAAAATAAAAAGAAAAAAAAAGGAAAAAGAAAGAAAAAAAAAAAAAGAAAGTGACCCCACACCAAAGGCAAATGAAATAAATATGCTTCACTGGTAATGAACAGTGGTTTCTTGGGGGATATGATTTTATACATTTTGCATCCTATTAATTTTCATGGCATTGATGGAGAAATATTAAAACTGTGAGAGTGCTGAAGACAAATTAGCTCATCAATTACATGTATGGGACAGTGGAGACTGAGTTTATTTTGCCATTTCCAATTGCAATAAAACTGTAATTACTAACTCGTGGAATCTTCATGGAAATCTGCATTCATTACCACTTAATTTGAAGTCAATGGCTGCTGTATACTTAACTTTTCAGCTGTCTAATGCAGGGGACTAGGAGATAGCTTAGAATAAAACAATCTTTCTTCTCAGTCCTCACAGCAGTTTTTTCTCTGCACTTGTCCAAGCTAAATTTTGCTTGTGACACTAAAGAAATTGGTTTAGATTGAAACAGTACAGAGAAATAAAAATGAATATATTTGCTCAAGGACATTAGAATCTCTGCCCTTTAATTCTTCTTGTATGTGTGTATCTCCCTTTCTTTTCCTTGAACAAATATAAGGTTGCATTCCCTCAGAAAAATTCTGCCATCATTACGCTGAATAATACCCTTATTTTGAGAGCAGTCTCACAGAAATTGGTAGATGATACTTCATGTGAAGCAGTTTAGTGTATTATTGTATGTAGGGAGCTGCTGGCAGCAACCTGTTTCTTGCACCCATCTCTAATGTAAAAGAAGTAAAAAATCCTTTATTACTTTGTTTCTTAAAATAAAGGATGCAGGGAGTAGTAAACATTTTGGGGAAAAAAGTGATGTTGTTTGACTTCTTTCCAAAGAAAGAAGTTTGTACTTGCTGGTTTTCTTCAGGGCATGGAAGAGGGCAACCTTCTCTTCCTCGTTAGCTGATACCTCCATAGCACATGGGCCACCCACAAGCGACATTGCTCAGTTATTAGATCAGGAATGGCAGCAAACCAAATCAATCAGTGTTTTACATTTGGAGTCTGTGTTGATTCATGAGTAGTGGTGTGCTAGACAGAAAGAAAACCAGAGGCCAAAATCTTTTGCAATGCTCATTCTAGACTATCTATACACCTATAGCTCCATAATTAATGCAACTGCATACAGAAGCAACAGTACTGTTAGCAACTCTAACTGTAAAAGATCATATAGTTGTTTTTAGTGCAAGACAAAATGTATAGTATTTCTTATATTCCATTGCTGTTAGAATAAAGTAAAATGTTTCAAATGAAAAGTATTAAATATTGCAACTTTTTTGTGCCCAATACCCCATTTTTTTCTAAGATTGATATTTTTGTAATGGTGATTGCTTTCATGAATTGTTTACATTCTTTCAAAATCTGAATTCTCTTTTCATATTTGTACTTTTTTACTACGGAAAAAAAATAAATATAATTGGCAAAAATAAATGTCAAAAATTGAAATGTTAATCTATTTTGATAACCACTTTTTTGAAAAAAGTTCCTCTCCTAACTGAACTGAGGTTATTTATTATGCTAAAGAAATTTTTTTATTTTACAAAAGATTTTGATTTTCAAGTAGTCCTAATTGTTAATGACAAACAGAAAGGAGAAAATGCTAGTACCTTGAGTACAGAAAGACTTAGTAAAATAAAAAAAAAGACATTTCAATAACTTTGGATATGTCAATGTTATTGTAGGACAGACAGATAAACTATTATTTTAAATCCTATACTATTTTAAATAGTATTTTATGAAATAGCTATCTCAAATCCTATGCTTAAGCTTACTATAGGTTAAAGGCTGCTAGTTTTTCACTGCAATCAGACAGGAGCACAGCATCTATTCTTAGAAACAGTTATTTAGAATTCCTAAATATTTTTACAGAAACATAGAATCATAGAATGGTTTAGGTTGAAAGAGACATTAAAGATCATCCAGCTTCAACCCCCTTTCCATGGGCAAGGACACCTCCCACTAGAACAGGTTGCTGAAAGCCCCATCCAGCCTGGCCTTGGACACTTCCAGGGATGGGGCAGCCACAACTGCTCTGGGCAACCTGTTCTGGTGTCTCACCACCCTCACAGCAGAGAATTTCTTCTTAATATCTATGATGTCCACATTAATATCTTAATGTCTATGAGTCAAATCCATGTGTTTCCAGTTTAGAGACAAAGATGTCATGCAAGATAATGTCAAACGCATTGCACAAGCCCAGGCAGATGATCTCTGTTGCTCTCCCCTTACCCACGAACATGTAACACCATTGTAGAAGGCCATCAAATTTGTCAGGCATGATTTGCCCCTAGTGAAGCCAATTTTCTGAATTTTGTTTTCTTCATGTAAGCCAAATACCTTTTCTTGAAATTTGGCAATACTTTCCCATCATCTAATTGTCTATGAATTAAAAGCAAGGAGGAGGTGATATTGTAACTTGCATCCTTAGTTCACGTTAATATTACATTAAAAAAAAAAAACAAAAAAAACTACTGAGTTCTATGTATTAGTGAAACTTTCTGTTGTTGAAGTAGAAAAGCTATGATTATTAATGGAAAAATCAGAAATGTTATAAAATATTAATAAGGATCTATGTTCACCAGAAGATTCAGGAGGATTTTCGAAGAAGGACTTTTAAGAGAAAACTTTATCTCCTTGAATATCTGGCTGTATTCAGATGAAAGCCAGAAAGCTGAAAATCACTTGGTGAGGGGATCTGCCTCTGATCTGCTTTATGTAACAGCAAGCAACTCACACTGATGACATCTAGATAGGAAATTTAGAGCTCATTTAATATGTAATTATTCTATTCTAACCTATTAATCTGATAGAATTTTTACAAGTTATTATTACTTCCTAGTCCATGCAGTAGAGGATTGGAAACTTACATTTCTGTACCAGAATTTTTTATTTGCGTCTAACTTTTGATAAGTTTAAGAATACATGAAGTAAAAAAAAAAAAAAAAGGAAAAATTATTCTACTTTCATATATCTTAAACTAGATTTTCAACACAGCATATCCAATCTGAAAAATCATTTACAAGACATTACAGGACATTTTCATAAGAGCATTTGTAAAACATGATCTAGATTTAACTATTTTGTACATGTGAAAGACAACTGTACCATGGAATGGGAATCCATGGTTTAATAAATCAGAGAATGTGATCATCTGCCGAAGCACTGCTTGGTACTTTTAGGTACTTGGATGAGGGGAGAAAGAATTTACTTAATAAATATGCTATTGGAAACAAAGCTGGATAACAACTGCAGTGGAGAAAAGCTTCACAATGCAAAATCATCTTGACAAATTAGAGATATGGTATGGGAAGCATGGATGAAATTCACTATGATAAATATAAGGTACTCTATTTATGTGGTAAGAATAGGCAGCAGCAATTCAGGATAGGACTAGCTGATAAAAATAAACGAAATAAAAATTTTTCAAATTATGGTGAGCAAGAAATTAGCCATAACCACCAAGTCTGTAAGAGAAAATGTTAGGATGTATATGAGGATGTAATATAAACAGGGCTTGTAAGAAATGTTAGATAATTATTCTTTACAAAAAAATAATTATTTACCATTAGTGAATTTAGTAAATTTAATTTATTTTCCATTAGTAAGGCCTCAAGTGTGGCATGCTTTTCTTTATTTTGGGCATCTTGAGAAAGATGTACATCTTTTTGAAAGCAGTGTGGACTAGTAAGAAAGATCTGAAAGATCTGGCTGAGACAGATCAGGGGTGTAAAAAAATAACTTCTGAGAAAAAGTTAGAGAGACTAGGACTATCTAAACAAAAAGATGATGGGAGAATACAGGGACAAAAAGCAAGAAGTCAGGTCTGCAAAAGCTGTTGCAAAGATCAGGAAAAATAAATCTGTTTAAACTGGAGCAAGAAAAATTAATGTAGGAATTTTTAGTTTATTTTTATTTAAATTGATAAAAGTAATGAAACAATACAATAAATGACTTAGAAAGGCTAAGGAGTCTGTGTCATGAAAAAAAATTGTATAAATGGTCCTGCCTTTTGAACAGCAGAAAGAATAGGCGATGCCTTTGGTCCTTTCCATGGCCAATTTTTTATGATTTTAATTTTAATAATTAGATCAGGAAGATTTTTTAAATTCCCTGCTATCCAGTGGCATGATGCTTTAATCTCACATTTTGTAGACATATACTGTAAATATTTGGGAGACACCAGCTGTGAACGTAGCAATGCAACAGCAGCATTTTCCCTCCTAAGTGGCTTTGGTATATGGTACAGTTGAACAAATGGATGGTTCCCTTATTGCTAGTACCTGTAATGGTTCATGCTGTGATTATTTGTTCTTTCACTTCAAGTGTCAGCTGGACATTGTTTTAAATCCTGTGAGTGTAGGGTGGGTAGTGTCACTTAATTCCAGATCACACTTCAGAAATATTTTAGAACTTTAACTCAAACCCCTCACACACCCTGAAAACTTAGGGTAGTAGTTTTGATATAGTCACTGCTAAAATATGTCTATAATATTTTTCTCTTTTTAAAAGTTTAGGAGGAGGAAGTATGGGTAAGGAGGGAAGAACTGAAAGTACTGATGAAGTATTATGAATTTCTTTCAAAACTTAGTGTTAAATCATTATTGCGCTCACAGTTCTTTGTGTGAGTAACTCATAAACAGGAGTCGGTTAACATTGAAGTTTATGGAAATATTCCTATTGAGTATTTTTTCACAGTGGACAGAGGTGATCACTTTTGGGTACAAGGATACAATAGACATTGTAAGGTGAAATGCATTGTAAGGTGGAATTCATTGCAACCCCATCCATTTACATTTACCTAGAAGCAGATACATGACTTAAAAAGCTGTCCTTTGAGTCCGGAGCCCATCTAGTTCACACTAACTTTTTCATTTGAGTATGTAGTAGATAACTGCAAAATTTGGCTGCAAAACCAGCTGTTGACGTTTCTGAGTTTTGAAAGAATAGACATTATTCACAAATAGGCTTCCTCTATAGGAGACAATGCTTTTCTCTCTGTCATCCTTGTGGAAAGCACTGAGGTTCTGCATGCTGTCAATGCTACTTCTGAGGCTGTTCATCGCTCATATGTGAGATGTTTTTGACTGGTTGTGATGTCAAACATTGTGATGTTAGAAGAGATACACGGTCTTTACAAGAAATTGGATTAGTTTAAAATCAATCATGGGCACCATCCAGAAACTTCATTAAAGTTGTAGAGCTTCTTATTTTGGCAGAACCATTTGTTCCTGTCTAGAGGAAAACAATGCATACAATATAATGACAAGAAACACAGGAGAAAATAGTGATTAGGTACAAAAGGTTAAATGTCCACTTAAGCTCAAAAACTGAGAATGCACAGGATGTGAAAAAACTGCTAATTTAATAAATGTTGCATTATCATCAAAAGAAATGCGATACACAGAAGTAACAAAAATAGAATTATAAAGTTATATGTTCTATTTACATGGTAATTTAATCACACCAGAGCGTATCTTGCATGCAAAAATCTGGCTAGAAATGCCTGTCTTATGGTCTATGTTTTTCTGAATTTGAGTAGGGCAATCTTGCTTTCTCTTACACTCAGAGCAAGGCAAGAAGAACCAAAGTGTGTAGCTTGATGCTTTTATTCCTATATACATTTTAGACATTTAAATCCACAATTGATAACTGTTTATGTTAACTGGTTACAGCAATTTGCCATGAAGTTCAATTTTCAGGTTCTGCGTAATCTGTACAACAACCTCCTTCTGTTGCCTCAGGCTTCAGATAATTCTTGTGTAGTTGTCAGGAATTTTCCCTGAGACTCATGTAGTCAGTTTCCTTCTTTGCCCTCTTTTTGCAAAAGAAAAAAATAAATAAAAATGTGGGAATTGTGAAAAATAATGAAGAGGACGTGCAATCTTTCTCTCTTAACATTACAGGTAGATCACACAGGCTTCCTGAGTAGTTCCATTCCACACCCATCTCTTTGTCTCCTTACACAGAGTTCCTCTTTACCTTAGCACACTCCAGCTCATACACATTTGCTTCCTACAGTTCTCCACTTGACCTTGGTCTGGTCCTGCAGTCCACCCAGTTCATTGACACAGCAATTGTGTTTGTATTGCAGTAGGGTGAAAGGAGGTATATGTAATTCTGCACCACGGAAGACTTTTGTCAGGAACCTTTTCATTTTTGTTTTGTGAAACAAAATGATGCAGGATAAGATAAAAAGAAGGAGGGCAGAGGGATGGGGAAAAAAGGAGAACAAGCAGCTGAGGAAACCATTTTTTCTTCCTTAATATTAGACAGCTCCTCTCTGATGTAAAGCCATGAAGTGGCAGGAATGTCTTTTAAATCTGAACAATCTTACTGAATATTTAGTAAACAACCTATGTAGAAACCAAGCAATAGTCTGATATGCTGAGAATAAGTACAAACTGCACAGTCTCAACAATGACAGACTCAGCAGACAATGAGGTTACTTAGTCCACAAAAAAACCTATCCTTGAGAAGCATGTGCACTATCGTAGCAAAGGTTAGAGGGATGGTGTGCTAGCAAGGGCCCTCAGCTTGTTGGTCTGAGCTATGCTGGCCACGCTGCAGCACACTTGAGGTCCTACAGAGATGAGCCAGGACTTCAGAGGTAATAAGAGCCGACAGGGAAATACCAGGGAATTACCTCAAAGGAATCAAGAGGTGTTCCTCTAGGAAGAAGACACAGCTGACAGCCCAGCTGAAGTGCCTGTACACCAATGCACCCAGCATCAGCAACAAACAAGAGGAGCTGGCAGCCATTGTGCAGCTGGAAAACTATGATGCAGCTGCCATTATTGAAACTTTCTGTGAATCCCATGACGGGAGTGTGGCTATCAATGGCTACAGGCTATTCAGAAAGGATAGGCAAGGAAGCAGAGATGGTGGGGTGGCCCTGTATGTTAGGGAGTGTTTTGATTTTCTAGTGCTTAATGATGGTGACAATAGGGTTGAGTGTTTATGGGTAAGAATCAGCAGGAAGGCCAACAAGGCTGATATCATGGTGGGAGTCTGTTATAGACCACCTAATCGGGATGAAGAGGCAGACAAAATATTCTATGAGCAGCTGGCAGAAGTTTCTAGCCCTTGTTCTTGTGGAGGACTTCAACCTACCAGATGTCTACAAGAAATACAATACAGCAGAGAGGAAGCAATCTAGAACGCTCCTGAGATGTGTGGAAGATAACAACTTCCTGACACAGCTGGTGAGGGAGCCAACTAGAGAAGGCACCCTGCTGGACCTGTTTGTGAAGAAACAAGGCCTTCTGGGTAATGTGATGGCTGGAGGCCGTCTTGGGCATAGCAATCATGAAATGATAGTTTTCGATTCTTGGAGGAGCAAGGGGAGGGGTCAGTAGAACTGCTATATTGGACAGGAAGGCCAACAAGGCTGATATCATGGTGGGAGTCTGTTATAGACCACCTAATCGGGATGAAGAGGCAGACAAAATATTCTATGAGCAGCTGGCAGAAGTTTCTAGCCCTTGTTCTTGTGGAGGACTTCAACCTACCAGATGTCTACAAGAAATACAATACAGCAGAGAGGAAGCAATCTAGAACGCTCCTGAGATGTGTGGAAGATAACAACTTCCTGACACAGCTGGTGAGGGAGCCAACTAGAGAAGGCACCCTGCTGGACCTGTTTGTGAAGAAACAAGGCCTTCTGGGTAATGTGATGGCTGGAGGCCGTCTTGGGCATAGCAATCATGAAATGATAGTTTTCGATTCTTGGAGGAGCAAGGGGAGGGGTCAGTAGAACTGCTATATTGGACTTCCAGAGGGAAGACTTCACCTGTTTAGAGATCTGGTTGACAGAGTCCCTTGGGAGGCAGTCCTGAAGGGCAAAAGAGTCCAGGCTGGACATTCTTCAAGAAGGAAATCTTAAAGGTGCAGGAGCATCCCTATGTGCCAAAAGACCAGCATGGCAGAGCAGAGAGTTTTGGAACTCAGGGCAAGGAAGAGAGTTTATGACCTTTGGAAGAAGGGGTAGGCAACTCAGGAGGACTACAAGGTTGTCATGATGCTATGCAGGGAGAAAATTAGAAATGCCAAAGCCAAACTAGAAATTAATTTGGCTACTGTGGTAAAAAACAATAAAAAATGCTTCTATAAATACAGTAGAAATAAACGGAGGGCTCAGGAGACTCTCTATCCTTTATTGAGTGTGGGTGAAACACAGTGAAAAAGCGTGAGGAAAAGGCTGAGCTACTAATGCATTTTTTTGATTCAGTTCTTAATAGTAAAATGGGTTGTTCTCTGAGTACCCAGCTCCCTGAGCTGGAGTACAGGGGCAGAGAGCAAAATGAAGTCCCCATAGAATCCAAGAGAAAATGGTTAGCAACTTGCTACACCACTTAGACATACACAACTCTATGAGGCCAGGTGGTAATTACCCCAGGATATTGAAGGAGCTCATGAATATGCTCACCAAGCCACTTTTCATCATTTATCAGTAATGATATTAGGAAAAAATTATTCACTGAAAGAGTTCTCAAGCATTTGAACAGACACCCTGGGGAAGCAGTTGGGTCACCATCCCTAGAGGTATTTAAAATGTAGGTAGATGTGGTGTTTAGGGACATAATTTAGTGGGGAACTTGACAGTGTTAGGTTAATGATTGGACTTGATGATCCTAAAGGTCTTTTCTAACCTAAATGATTCTATGATTCTGTTTCTCCACCCCATTTTTTTTTTCTATTATGACTGGTTATATGTGTGTGCATTCCTGCTTTGTTTGGTCTAGTTGTGCACCCTTAATGAGAATCATGATTTAACAGGTTAAAATAATAATTTCAAAAGTGGTGTATTGAAGTTTTTCTCACAAAAATTTAATCTGTTTTTTAGTTTTTATGTTGATATTTTCTAAAACCACAAACACACATGTTCTTCCTTTCCTTCAATAGTTCACTGAAATAAAATAAAATATGACTACTGTCTTTTTTTTTAATCAGTAATAACAATTTCTTAAAAACCTTGGTGCTTCTCCTTTGTTGCAATTAATATATCTAAATTCATTCTGTAATCTTGTTTCATTTTTCACTCAGGTTATAATCTTCTGCAGGTCTCAGTATGGTAATCTCTGTACAGTACTTTGTGATTTACCCTGGAGAAATTTTACTCTGCTTTATAATAATTCTTTACTAATAAGTAATGATGGAAAATTAATAATCTTGGCAAAAGGTGGGATGAGAAATTTGCATGGTGCTGAGACTGTTTCATGATTTTTGGTCCGTTACTTGACACAGAGCTGTGAGTGCTCTTCTTACTTTAAGATTAGGAAACATCCTATTTCATTTCTAGGATTCTGTTTTGCCTTTTTATGTTATATTCTCAAAGCTTATAAAAAAAAATTTGCCACTTGGTATCATTTGTCATTGATATCATACTTTAGGTTTAGTATAGGTGAATCATTTTTCAAAGCTTGGCTCGAAAAAGCTCGCTTTTTTCTAAAAGATGCCCATGGGCAATGGGCTGACTCAGCATGCAATGTTCATAAAATTGCTGCGTCATATGGCAATCAAAGTCCTTTTGTTTTAAATGATCTGAAGCTTAACTTTAACCATTGTCCTGGTTTGAGGTAAAACAGAGCTAATTTGCTGTTCAGTAATTTTGCCCTTTTAGCTGGGCCTCTTCTAACTAACTAAACTCTGAAATTAACAGTATATTGTTCAGAAACTGTTCACTCTCACAGTGATAAGACCTGATTTTACCAAGGATTGGTGTGCAGAGAGGCCCTTGCTTTTACTTATTGCTATAACAACCAAGGTCAGGAAAATTTTTTATTTACCCCGTTGGAGGGTCGGAAGCAGAAAAGCGAAGAGGGGTCCCACCTGTAGGGAGGAGCGGAGAGGACAGGTGACCCAAAACTGACCAACAGGGTATTTCATCCCCTCCACATCATGCTCAGTATAAAAGCTGAGGGATCAAAGGGTCAACTCTCTTCCTTCAATGGCCAATGTCTGAGGAGGACCCTGTCTGTTCCTCTGCCTTTGATCCCGATCCGAGCGTTCCTGACTCCAGATCCGGAATCCGGCTCCTGTCCATCACCAAGTCCAGCCTGGGACTTTCCCCTGTGCCTACTGGTGATGTGATCGTCATCCTGGGAGCTTGATACGGTTTTGTATATACTTTTGTTTATACGTTTTGTTTATACGTTTATATGTATATTTGTATATACTATATACTATATACTATTTTTTTAAAATTTAATTTAATTTAATTTAATTTAATTTAATTTTATTTTATTTTATTTTATTTAAACTCATAATTTTTTTTATCCCCCTCTTCCTCTCCTCTCTTTTCCTTAGGTGGGGGAGGGAGAGGCCATCTGTTGTTCTGGTTGGTCAATTCGGTCAAAACCACGACAACCATACAGTTATATTTATTCATTTAAGAATATTTAGTAGGTAATTAGAATGTTATAGAGGCTTTTTTGTGTGTGTGTTTTGCACACCACACTAATTCCTATTCTTTTTACTGATTATAGAGTAACTGTTTGCTGCCATATGAATGCATTTATTTAGAAATCTAAGGATAAACAGAAATATAACCATGATAACTACACTAAATGCAGAGGCACGTGCAAAACTAAATTGCTTCTGTTGATGCAGTGGAAGCATCACGTTTCCAAGCTGGCATAAGAGTATGCACTAGTCAGACTTTCCCTGTGTAATTTAAGCTTTGTATCTGGTTGTCAAGCTATGGTCCAGAGAGGGCTGGCTTTAAACACTGGCAAAGCAGACAGGATAGAAACTGCCTGCTGCACTCATGCCAACAGAGGTGGAGGCTGGCTGCTGAAGCAGTGCTGCTTTCCCAACCACTGATTCTTCTTTCTGCCTATAAAGCCATCTACTCATACCCAGCAGAAGCCCTGAACACAGATTTCTGTCTCCCTTCCATTCCTCTTCCACAGCCCTTTCCTCTTGCTGCAGGACTGACTTTGCTCCTTCTTCTCTGCTTCATTCCTCCTGCAAAATAAGGGAAAACAAGGGAGAGGGTTAGTACATGAAGGAACTGGGAATAAGGGAGGCTCCTGTCTCTCCAGTCTTCAGACTCCCAAAAAACTTACTGAACCTTTCCATGTCTCAGCTAGAACTCTCCCAGATTCTCTGTCCTGCATGAAACTTCTCCAGTGGACAAGCAACAACTTTCTATTACTTCTCCATTGTGATAGCACCAGTGCCACAAAACAGAACTTTATTGATATTGTGGACCTTGAAACTGACAGGATTCTTCTCAAGCAGCTCAGTCATCATTGGTTCATATTATTAGTAATTTGTGGAGTAGATTGCTAGATGTGTACGTTGACTTGGGTATAGCTTTTACCATAGCTACAGGTTGTAAGGGCACTTTACTTCATTGTGTGTTTTGATTACACCTTAGTTATAGAGGATTATCTTTCTCTTCCTTACTATAATTTGTCAAGTTCTCTGATGTGAAGTCCCTTTATATTTTGCCTTGTAAAGCTGTGTTTAGCCTTTCCAAAGTTTTCTACCTGTTGAACTTGAAGTTCAAAGAAAGGCAATAGGAATGGTCAAAGGCATTAAATACTTTCCATATGAGGGATGAATGGGTAAACTAGGATATGATCTAGAGTATAAACAGTTGAGGAGGGTGACACAAAAGTCTGCAGAGACCTTGGATGGGTATGTCTCTTCTGGTATGGGAGCAGAGGGAAATAAAAGAAACTAGGTTTAGAAAAAAAGAAAAGCAGTGATTCCTCAAGCAGGATTTGTGGAAGTTTTTGCTCAGGATGTAGTGGACTCTAGAGGTTTGTGTTTTCCTTAGCTCAAGGTGATCAAAGGCTATTAAATACAGACAAAGCATGCCTTTTCCAGGAAGGCACTAAAATGTAAACAAATGAAAGCTGAGGAAGTAATAACACCAAGAATTTATCCGATATGCTCGCCCTGTTTTTATTCTACATGTGGCGTAAAACGGAAGTCATAGCTTCAGTTATGAGGACAAGTTACCAATATCTGACCCAGTCAGGATATTTTATGCTTTTGTGACAACTGACAGTACTAAATAAATGACAATACATACCTAGAATTTTCAGTTCTTTTGTGTTTTTTTTTAAATTCCAACAAAATCCCTATATTTAACTAAAAATGCTCTTCAGTAGATCTTTAGTTCAACTGTTGAAGAGAATGAAATTCTCCAGCCAACAACAGCAACAGATATTAAATAGATGCTATTATAGAAATGACTGTAGAATTAATAATCTTGGCTAGCACCTCAGCTGCTTATGGTTGCATGAGGTATAGAGAAAGATTTTATAATATTTTTTTGTTGTAGTTTGTGTTTAGAATATAGCCACATCTTCAAGAGTCAACCTCTGGTATTTGTTGGTATACAGGAATAAGTAGCATATACCTTGCTCTTCTTTAAAAATTCTGATTATTTATTTCAGATTTCATTGTAAACTTGAAGACAAGGCAATTATTGTGGATAAATCCTGTGTAGAACTAAGTCAACCACTTGTGTGCAAAATGATTTTCAGTAAAAGAATAAAACATTTGTCATAATTCATTCAAGAAACTTATTAGCAATTAAATTGCTTTGCCAAGGATGAGCTAATTAAAAACCAAATCTGCAGGGTAAACAATTACAAAACTGTCTATGAAACTCTTTCTAAACTTATGATGTGAAATAAATCTATGTGTAAATTGTTATTAATGTATTTATGATTCCTTAGGTCCTGGAAGATTCGTACATCCTTACTTATGGTAGTCTAGAAGGAGGATCTGAGAACCGCTCATTCTCTAAAAGGCAGTGATCTTTTTTGTAACAATCTGCAGCTATTCAAGTAAGTTCAACACCCAGGAGAGACAAGACAAGCACATCCCAACTGGAGAGCAGGATTAACTGAAAGAATTCAGATCTTCCCTTTGATTTTAAGGGAAGATCACTGAATCAAACTAAGGAACACTTAACTGCAGCATGATCTGCTCTGTATTAACAAATTAGGAATTAATTTTTTTTTTTGGTAGGCATGTTAATGTTTAAGAAATTGTCTAAAGATTGTGCTAAATGACTTGTAAATTTGCCATGAACTGCTGAAGGCCCTGTTATTTTACAGAGAATGGGAAAGGAGCTTGGGGAGAGTTAGAATTGCCAAGGAGACCACATATCTGGGAGAATTTATGGGTGAAATACTGCAAGCAAGATGTGAGGAAAATTCCCATTCTAGAGTCTAGACTCTTGGAGTCTTCCATAAGCATCCCTGCATATGGAACCATATGTAAATGCTTTCAATCAGCTTTATGCAATGTTACACAGCCTCACTGAAGAAATTGGGGGTGTCTGCCAGAATGTCCCTGCCAGAAGCATCTTTAATTATGCCTGCAAGTGGACCTTCATCCTTTCACTTGGCAGTTTGCTCTTTCATACTGAAATTTAAAAAAAACACCTTTGCAGCTTTTTGATAATTCCTGGGATTTGTTTGTAACCATTTCTTTAATATTTGGATCCATCACTTCCAGAGAAAGGAGTTATTTGAGTTTGATGGATTAAATGAAATGTTATGCAAACACTAAGAAAAAAATCAATATGTATTTCTATCAATGCAAATATTTAGATAGTCAACCAGAAAACTGTAGGTACAGTCACAGAAAAAGAAATGCAAGAAAAGGAAAAAAAAAACAGTTTCTGAATATAGTTGCCTGTATACTCCTTTATTTTTCTACCTAGACTTTCAATACATTTCTCAGCTGTGGAAAGCAATTGTGATACAAACTTTTCCTGAGTACTGTCTCTCAGAGTTATCTTCCAGCACCAGTGTGTGGAGCTGGAGATGCAGCACTTGGGCAAGGTGGGTTTACCATGGAAATATACAAAATACGGGGTCCACTTACCCTGTACACAAGAAGTTCAGAAATGTTATTCTAGGTCTGGAGGGTGGTGTGCTCCTACGTGACCAGAAAGTCTTGCCTTTACTGCTGTGGTGAGGCAGAATACACTTCACCATAGAGGCAGGGCTCGGTGGTGGCAAGATGACTTCTGCCTTATGGGGAATTTGAGTTGCTTCCCTGGAGCAAGGTGAATCAATCAGCAGATCAGCTTTGGAGAGCACAGCTTGCTCTGTAAGTCTGTAATACACTGGGTTTGGAAGTGAAACCACCTTAGGACAGTTCTCTTTTCTTGTCCTATGTGTTTTTTAAGTAGCTTGCGAAAAATCAAACCCCTTCATGTATTTCATAAAAGTTACTACAGTCACCACTGAAATCTGGTTACTCAGAAGGTTATTCTGAATTTTTTCATATTAGCTTTCATATAACTAAATGTATCATAGCCATAGGACTATTAGGATTTTTTAAAGCAACATATGATTTTTAGCACATCTATTTAATATGGGTTAACAGTTTGTTAAAGCATAATATTTGTAAAACATTCCTGCAGTTTGTTTACTCACACATTGAAGGCAGATCAGATAAGGTGATAATAAACAAATTCTCAACACAAATACTATTTGGGGTTTTTTATTTATTTGTTTGTTTATTTATTTAAACCAATAGCATTAGATTCATATGTGGAGTGTGGCAACTGTAGTGATTGTGATGTTATTATTCATCACTTATCCAAGTTCCAGCTGTTAGACAAATAGAGAAAATAATTTGTAGCCATCAGGAACAGCAAAAAATAGTCACCATAAGGATTACTGTAGTTCATCCAGAAGAAGGTTCAAATTACTCATAGTAGACTGTCAGAAGTATTATGCAATCAAAAAAGATCTTAAATATTGACCACATTTCTAAGATTTTTTTTTTCCATGAAATATTGAAATACATACTCTTGTACTACTTTGTAGATCAAATAAATATTCCCTGAATGCAGACTTAATGGTTAATTTCTGGTTTAAAATGTGTTATGCTAAATAATACTTAGGCTTCTTTATCCAATCCACCTTTGGCTTGGAAAACTTTTGTTAGTTCAAGGCCTCCTGGCATCACACAGACTGTCAATGCTAAACTATTTTAAAGAAGCCAGTAATACCACAATATTGCAGCAATCTCTTTCAGGAAAACATTTGCCTTGTGGCCCACATATCACCATTTATTTTACAGAAAGATGTTTTTAACATTACCAGTCTGGCAAAAGGCAGCTTTCAGTTTCATGCTGAAAACCAACACAACTTTTTGAATACATACACGTAGAATACAATTTTGGTTAATATGGGTAGTTCTGGTTAGCAAATTAATTTTTACTCTCTAAAATGAATTTTACAAATGAAGACATTTAAAGTTGAAAAGGGAGAAAAATACTTCTTTGCCATTAAATTAAATCCAGCTTTGGAGTCCTCAACACAGGAAGGACATGGACCTGTTGGAACAGGTGCAGCGGAGGGCCATGAAGATGATCAGAGGGATGGAGCACCTCCCCTATGAGGACAGTCTGAGGGAGCTGGGATTGTTCAGCCTGGAGAAGAGAAGGCTGCAGGGAGACCTTATAGTGGCCTTCCAATATCTGAAGGGAGCCTGCAGGAGAGCTGGAGAGGGACTCTTTGTCAGGAAGTGTAATGAAAGGACAAGGGGTAATGGTTTTATATTTGAAGAGGGGAGATTTAGATTAGATATTAGAAAGAAATTCTTTCCTGTGAGGGTGGTGAGGCACTGGAACAGGTTGCCCAGGGAAGCTGTGGATGCCCCATCCCTGGAGGGGTTCAAGGCCACGCTGGATGGAGCTTTGAGTGACCTGCTCTAGTGGGAGGTGTCCCTGCCCATGGCAGGGGGGTTGGAACTCGATGGTCTTTAAGGTCCCTTCCAACCCAAACCATTCTATGATTCTAAGTACTGTATCCAGCATTTGAAATCCATTTTGGATAGAGGTTGATGAAATTAAGAATACATTTAAAATTAAGACCATAGATAGGAAATGCCGTTTGCTGGACATGTTTAAATTTCTGGAAAACATTCAGTTTTGAACTTGGAGGACTCATAGGACATGAGGCAACTTTTGGTCTTAAATGATTTTTTCTCTGCACAATTTTTAGGATTTTTCTTTACTGGTTTGTTTCTGCTAGTATGGCATTCTGTTTGCTTCCTATAAATACAAGACTGGAAATGCACCTTCAGACTCTGGCACGAAGCTTCTTACAAATTCAAAAAGCCTGTTTTGAGCAATGAGCACAAGGCTTATCTGAGAGACACTGAGGAAACATGTGAGGCACACTCCTCGTTTGAGAATGGGCTTCTGCTTTCACCTTGAGTAACTCAATTTAATATTGACATATTTTTATCTTAAGTAGCTTAAGATGCTGATTGCTGTTGTCTGATACCCAGGTTGATCTTGAACGTGTGATATTACAAGACTTCCCATACTGATGTAAATAAACATTACTAATAGAATGGATACATTCAGGTAATTGTACACAAAAGGCAGCATTAAGTACTCGGAGCTAGGCAGCTGAGTCATTCATCTGCCTTCTTAGATCTTCAAATAACTTTATGTATCTGGCCTTAACTGACCATGGCAGTGGAAAAATGTGAAGTGCAACTTTTTAGCTTAGAAAAGATTCATTACCAAATTGAAATGCAGCAAACTCTGGGACTGCTGCCTGGACAAATGTCAAAGTCATACAGTAAATCAAAGTAATTCTGAACCACTTTTTTAAAAGGTCATAAATTGCTTGTAAAGGAAAACGTTTTCTCTGGAAAGGAAAAAGTGGCCAAAGATCTTACCTATTACTACCCCTGCCTGTACCATATGCATGGCGATTTTTAAAATAAAGCACAAAATAATTGCACTGTCTCATTTTTCACACAATGATAACTGTGTGGGCAAATTTTGCACTTTTGTTTTATTTTTGTATTGCTCACTCTCTTCAGTTGGTGTCCTTCCCCTACTTTGGGATGAAAATCCTGTAAATAAAAATATAAAAGTCAGACTTTATTACAGTCACAGAAGACAAATGTTTAATAAATTGTTTAAAAAATACCAAGATAAGAAAAAGGAAAAATATATTTTCTTGGAAGAAATTGTGAGAAAAAAGCAGCAAAATGGGACAAAGGAAAAAATGCAACTGGAAAACAGACTTGGTAAGAGACCTATGACAATAATTTCAAGAAAAATTGCTTTTTTCCTTTTTTTTAGTGTTATGATTTTGAAGACTGTTTTGTCTCTGTATTCTAGGGATGAAATGAGATATCCTTATACGGAATTAGTCTCATGGTTCTAATAATTCAGCCTTAAAAGGTGAATATTGTTTTGGTGGCTGTCTTCCACCTTCTCTGGAGGGTGTCAGTACACCAGCTCGAGGAATTGCAGATGTTCTCTTTGAATCTACGTTCCTTTCTGGAGGAACAAGAACATTACATCTACTGGATGGGCGCAATTCAGCAAAGCTGATGTAAGCCCCGTGTATATATGTGAAAAAATCTGCTTTTGCAATTAGAATGACAACCTTCTTCAGTTTTCTTAGGTAGTGCAGGTGCCTGTAATGAAAATTAGTGAAGAAAGCATTTCAAAGCAAGTTCCTCTGCATTTCATATTATTAGCCTAATTAGCCCTGGCTAGCTAGTTGTGGATTTGGTTTGTTGTTTGTTTTGTTTTTTTTTTTTATCAGCTCAGCAAGACAGCCTGCTATGTTGACATGAATCTCTTCACACAGTGATGCACAGAAGACCATGTCTCCTACAAGATGCCCCATAGGAAATAAAACTCACACTATTTTGCGACGAGCCCTGCAGTGCCTGAACCAGTCTGCACCTTCTGGCTCATCTCCGTTGGCAGGTCTCGAACTGGGAGGTCAGCGAAATGCCGTATTTCAGATAATTATAAAGAAAAAACCACCTTAAGACAGAAGGGAGTCAGATGTGGCTGCAAAGTCTGTTGCTGCACGGCAGCAGGTAGGATGCTGGGACCCACGGGACTGCAGTGTGCAGGCAGCATGGAGGCAAATGTCCAGGCAGTGTCCAGGCAGTGTCCAGGCAGTATGCAGGTAGTGTTCAGGCAGCCACCCAAGCCCCTGGATGCACCACTTGCTTGTACACAGCACCACAATCCGCCCTGGTGATCTCCAGAAGAGGATGGTTTTTCATGTGTAAATGAGATGCCTTTCGTTTTTTTAAGCTAGTAGAACATCCTCCTCTGTTGAGAGCAAACACAGGGAGTGTGCCAGCACTGAGTTAATTACAGAAGAGCTTCAGCTCTTATTTTAGTGAGACAAAGCTCTGATACTGCTTCGATGCAGTTCTTCCCTTGCACTTCAGTGCCACAAGTTCATGTCCCAGCTGGGGCTTTCGTCTCTTGGTGAGACTGTTTTCTGGAACTCGGTGTTCTTGGTGCTAAAAGCAATTATTACAAAGGGGGAAATTCAATCAGGAAGGCAAAAACTATAAAGCAAAGCACTGCGTGATGCCTGTTCACTGATTCATAACTAAGGATAGGAATTAAATAGTAGGTTGGTTTACACTCTGCCTTTCCCAGCAGCTTGCCTCTAAGGCAGCTCTTGTGGTGTCTTGTGGGATGAATTAAAGTGGAAAGGAAACGTGGCAATAAAAATAATAACAACAAAAAATGTCATGGCTGGTTTGTCTTTTAAGGTAATGTCACTTCTTTCTCTTGGGTTGCATATAGTTTTCAATTGCTTTTATGTTAAGAGCATCTAAGTTTTATACATCTGAGTAGCCACAGATTTTAAGTTTAGTATTTTAAAGGTGGATTTTGACAAAAATGGATAATGGAAAACTATGTGTCATATGTATAAATCTAATAAAACCTCATTTATTTCTATTTCTTACCATTCATAAGATGCTAAGGCCTTTGGATGTCAACCATGAGTCCAAGTGCTTGCAGGATTGAAAATGCAGACACTTCATTTTTGTGCATAGTGGATTATTGCGTAAGTGCAATTATTATTATAAATGCAATTTTTATTATTGCAGAAGTGGGAATATCTTCTGAGAGAGAAATATATGTGCATTTACATAGAGAAATATACATATAAATCATAAAGGTTCCGTTTTATTTTAAAAGAGTGCCTCGGAAAACAAAGGGCCAAATCCACTTCTGGTCAGTGAGGCAGGGTTCTTGTGAAGTTCCACAATGTGTGTGTTATATGCATGAGTACTTTTTTACATTTGTGGTTAAAAATTAATGGTTAAGATTTATGCAGCCACCTATTTAAAATGTTTTCTGTTTGAAAAGTCAAATGGGGAGTGTGCAAGGTCTCTCTGTTGAAACTGAAAACCCCCAGCAGGTAACCAGATCATATAGACAGAAAACATGATGTTTCCTGATGGAATAAAAAGCATTTCTTAGCTATCCTTAGAATATTATAGAAAACTGTCAGAGCTACAGATCAGACTATTCTGTGTCTATCAAAATATTCTGTTCTTGCTTTCATGGTCAATCCAGGCCAAGAAATATAACACAACAAAAAGAAAGAACATCGCTCATACCAATGAGGAACTATTCAGCTACTATCCTTTTGTCTGTTCAACAACCTGATGCTACAGGGTCTCTTTCCACCAACACATGGACTTACACAAGTAGCATCTGTAGTACCATCAGCAGTGATGCATACTAATCCTCAAGGCCTTGATGGTAGACCAGACCACAGACTCCAAATGGTTACTCTTTGCAATAAGGGAGTCAAGGCAGCTCCACTGACTACAGAAATTAACCAAAGAAACAGCTGTTGGAAAGACAACACGCTTTTAGTAGCTCCAAGTATAACATTGATCTCAAAAGACAGAAAATCCTCAAGTGTCAAATCAAGCAATTTTGATAGTTTCTAAAAGGTAACCAACCATTTACACTCTGACGTTCACTACTGTTTTCATTCACTCTTTTGCTTAATTTTAGAGCTTTTACCCTTTTAATTTAAAGAAAGTTAGTGACAATTATATCTAAACAAACATTTGTTTAGATATTTTGATCTTGTTACAATACAATTCTTGCTGGAAGGTGTGACAGCTGTAAAGTTCATAAATTTGCAGGGAAGGATTTTGTGCAAAATTAGGTTTTATTCTTAGAATCCTGCCTCTGGAGTTTGCATCCATACATAGGCATCTTTATTCGTTTGTTCATACAAAGGCAAATGTGCAAATACAACCCAGCCACACTTAGAAGGGCTGAAACAGTGCTGGATGTATAAAAACAAAATAATAATTTGAGTTGAATTTAAGATCTTTAAGTCAGCTGTGAATACTTTTCCATTCCTCTGATTTTGTAAGAAGATTAGTAGTCAGATTAAATTTGGAAACACCTCCCAGCATTTTCAGAGTTATGTGCATTATGCCTTAATTATACTGATGGGAACAATACACTAAGTGACCCATTCAGCTTCGTCTTCTGGCCAAAAGGAAGGTGATGGTACAGAAACTCAGACGTATGAAATTACAACCCTATGCCCTGAGTATTCATGCATCTACAAAAAAAAAATAGCATTTATACTTTTCTACCTAATAATTTTTTGGACAATTTTACCAGCCAGTTAAATGAACTTAGGCTTCTTTTTCTTTTCTTTTTTTTTTTTTTTTTTTTTTTTTTTTTTTTTTTTTTTTAAAGTTTTTTTCAGAAAGAGGTCATAGATAGAAAGGTGAAACAGATGTTTCCCAAGGCAATTCCTGTCCAGACCCCTACTCCTATTTCTTGAAATTGCTGCAATTATCATACCAAGAAGTGTTTCATTTGTTGGGGACAGGGCAGCGGGGCTGAGCAGGCAGCACTGATTACTGGCCGACGATGTCTAGCACCAGGAATGAAAAACGTCTTGTCTATTACAATAAACTTCATTAATTCAAGCCACAGTGGAAACTGCCGCTTGGGAAACTGCTGATTTTTTTTTTTTTTTTTTTTTTTTTTTTTTTTTTTTTTTTTTTTTTTTTTTTTAAATGAGCTTTTAGTCAGGATTTAGTTTATTTCTTACAAGACAAAAAAAATGATGGATACAAGTAGAACAATAATTGTATTAGATCTTTTTATGTCTACTAATCAGATGATGAATGATGAATATATCAAGCTATTGCTTGATTTCCTTTTCCTTCCTCTCCATTTTATACTCTGTCTGCAAGAGTCAAATCACATGATTAAATGACACATATATTTGTTGCAGGCTCCAGTGGTTATGTTTTGATACAGAGAAATCAAACTTACAGAGAAATGCAAACTTAACTGTCTATATTTCTGTTTCAGCTGAACAGGAAGGAAACTGAGTGTCCATGTCAGAGACAAGTTGTGAGGGCTAATTAGGAGCTGATAAAAGGGAAAAAGAAGGAATAGGAGAGATTTGGAATAGCAAGTCGAACTGTGCATGATTGTTGTACACTGTTAAAGCTTTTCTCCCTTCCTACTTTTCCTTCTCCTGTACAGCTTCACACCCTCTCCTCAAAAGCAGTCACGTACCGGGACAGATTTTGCAGAGCCTTATAATACACGACAGTGAGAAATTTTTTAAGTTCTGTTCATGGTTTACTATAACCATTCTGTCTATATTTGTATGTAAACCAACACTGTTGTTTAGTGTATTCTGTTGCGGTCCATTTCAGTTGCTCATTGACAGTGATTCTGTCTTTTCTCTGATATTTCTAGGCTAAATGACTGACACTCTTTATTGACCTTTTCCTAGCTAGGTGTCTCTCTTAGCTGTCGTCATAGTTCTTCTTCTGCTCTGTTTTCCTCTTTTTTTTTTTTTTTAGATATGGGTAGCCAAAAAAGTTTAACATGTTTTGCACAGTGGCACTTACTCCTTCTTAAACCTTCCTGAAGATAATGGATACAATGCAGAAATAAATTTGCTTATTTATAGCTGTTCTTTACTAGCAGCACATATTCAGCCTGTTCCTGATGAAAGTATCTCTTGTCATTTCTAGAGTCACTTTCAAGTCAGGAACACCCAGTCCATTGCTTATTCCCCCTGTCAGAAGGAAAGAAATCTTTGTATCAATCTCAAGTCTCCATCCCAAATCTCTGCGTTTCAGCTTGTTGCTGCATCTCTAGTCCTCCAGAACACCTTTCTTTCCTTATCGCACCCTTCCCTATACTTACAGTGCCTCCCAGATTTGCAATTCAGCTTTGTGTGGCTCTGCATTTCATACAAAAATCATAAATGAAGTTATTACTAATGAAAATTACTCCTACAGCGAACCACTGAAGAACTTTACTAGTTACCTGGCTTAAGCTCAGATGGTCCACTTACACTACACACCATTGCTGTGTTTCATTTCATAATTTTCTTTTGCTACAGTCTGTTCTTCTACCAACAGAAGCAACTTTCTTTATGTGATACCATATCAAAAAGTCCAGCCAGATAGGAAACTCCCTGTTTTTCTTTCCTAGAAGTTTATTAAGAAAGGTGCTTACTTATTCTGGTCAACAGTTTAAAATATTTCTCCCAGTTCCATCTGAATTATCTCCATTCTTTGAAAATGTAACTTAATTGGTTTCATAACTTAAAGATCAGATTAGAGTATTTGTTGTGTTGTTCCTTTTTGTTCTGTTTTCTTACATAGAGATACTATGCTTGCAACATTCTAGACATATTGTGCAGTCCTCAGCTTGAGTATTTATTCAGGAATCTAAATTATCAAGCCAAAAACTTAAACATGGAAAAGTCAATGACAGAAGGTATTTAAGAAATCAGGCAAATGAAAACAGTTTCACAAATATGTTTCTTTTGAAGATATGGCAAGGAAGAGCATTATGGTAAAGTGATCTGGTTGAAGATGTCCTTGCTCATTGCAAGGGGTGTTGGATTGGATGACGTTGAAAGGTGCCTTCCAACCTAAACTATTCTATGATTTTATGATTCTGTGAAAGTATTAGCAGATACTGATGTTATAGAAAAGAGCGGAGTACAGGGAAACAAAGGCACTTGGGAATAAAGTGGAACAAAGACTGAAGTTTTTATGATAAACAAACGACTGTATTGAGTTTCTGTTGAGCCTGAGTTTCAGGAGAGCACTGAAGTGTGTTCTGGTCTTGGTATGCTTGGCCTGCTTTCTGGATGATTTTGAACAAGTCACCATGTTTGTTTCCCTTTAATGAAACTAAGGATAACTTTGTTTTCCAAATTTGTAATTAAACTATGGAAAAACCCCTTTTATAATACACTCTTTTGTAGGTGGTTTAGTTGATGCTATAGATAGATATCCTAAAGTAATATGAAAAGAGTAACTGATTTTGAATTTCTAGTTATGAAAATAAAAAGTAAAAAGACACCTTAAAAATGAAAAGCACAAAAGTTTTTTGTTTGTTTGTTTGGTTGGTTGGTTGGTTTTTTCCCCAGAAAAGATTCAAAGATGACTTCAATATTAGTCCAGCTGGCTTTTATGGAACAAGTACAGCTGACATGAGTACTGGTACAGACAGGGTCTTTCAGTCAACAGCTGCTACCACCACATGAGAATGCCTTTCATTAATAAATTATTAATGTAAATCATTTAACATTGCAGGGTTTTATATTTTGTTTTGAACAAGCATTTTTTATCATATTTTATTGGCCCATCCAAAGCTCCAAATGGAAATCCCTCTAGAGGAGCTGAGAAGTCTTTCCATGGCCCACAAATTCCTGATGCTAATGGTGGCTATATAATGTCCATCTATTGAATTAACCATCATTTTGCAAAATATGCTGATGGTGCAAAAGCCGTCTCCGGAATGACACTGTGATTTTGATACACTGTGGAATTTCCTGGGAGCAGGATACTTTTTTAAGGACTATGAGGTATTCCTCTGTGGTCTCTCTTTTCTTTACTCATGCTGACGAGCAATGTGTAAGCTCATTTAGCTGATCATGAAACCTTTTAGGGATCTTTGCTCAGACTCACAAAGTTGGGGCAGAATAAATCCAGCGAAGAGCAATTTGAATATCACTGTGTAAGTCAAATTCCATGCTATGTGGGTTTTGTGCTTTAAAGGCTAGAGAATATTCATTTACACTAGCCACGGAGCATCCACAGCACTGCTATATATTCACACATTGTAGTTCATCTCAAATTCAGATTTTTAGTGTACAGAAATTTTCAGAACTGCCTGTATTTGCTGGCCTTTAGAAATGTAGGAAATGTGCTGAATATTATTGGAAGCCAGTGACTTGTCAGCTGAGTGCCTGCCTGGAGTTGGCTTCCACCCTTTGTGTTTATTCTGTATTTCTGCTACACATTTCAAGAATTAAATCACTAAAGTGGAATATAATTTCTGTTAGTACAAGCAGTCTAATATTTCTACACTTGGGAATTACTAGATGCTTTCAATCAAATTTACTTAAGTGCTGCCAGGAGATCTGTCCTTACCCTGCAGACATAATTCAGTTGCCTTTAAAGCTTGCCTTGCTTTCTTATGGGCAAATGATCTCTTTTTCCATTAGCATTTCACTGTTTCTTCCTTATCATGTCTTGGTGGATATGTGTGTAAAATTTTAAAGGTATTTTCCAGAGGCACTGTGCTATTTCTGCACGATAGTTCTTTTTTGGCATTGGACTGATGTGCAGAATGCAAACAATGTTTCAGGGTTTTGCATGTTAAACACACACACACGTATACGCGTGCAGGAGAATATTACACTGCCAGATCTGAACTCCTCTCTACAATTTATGCAATGAACTGCTTCTTTTGAAGATCTGCTCAAATAAATCAGTGTTTTGTGGCTAAAGACAAAATGTGGGATCTGTGTGAAAATTTTCAAGTGGTTGTGTAGGATCATTATAACTTAACAGACATAATAATGCCAACTGTTTACTTGCACACAATTTTCCCTTTATAAAACTCTGCCGATTACCAGTAACAGGGAAGTATGTAACATTTTGGTTTACTCTCTTTCTTAGTACGGCAGATTGATTTTTTATATGTTTCCTTTTTCGGTTTTAAAATATTAATTTTACTACAGTAATAACAGTCCTAGTATATTTTATGTGAAGGGTCAGGGAAATACAAAATTAATGAGCTTCTGTCCCTCAAAATTTAATTAAAACATATCTTGCATATACATAGACCTTCACATAAAGCTGAATGGATTCCCCTGAAAGTATTTAACATGGTAGAAAACCTTTTTATTTTCAGCATTTTTAGAGCATATTCCCACAGCCACTTTTCATTACTAAAATCGCAAATAAAATTCAATTTTTATCAAATAAGAAACTGTCTATTTTGAACTACTATAATAATTTACCTTTTGGATTCTCAAATGTACTCATGTTTGCTGTTTTCTTTGCCAAACATAGACTTTTCCCGGTGAAGCAGCTTTTAAAGCTTTTCACGAACCTGCAGCGCTTTGTTTCAGCCACTGCATGGTGCTGCACTAGGCTGTAAACGCACAGCAGGTCCCTGCGTATCATTTGAAAAATGCCTTTGTAGATGAAGGCTGGTCTCCCTAACTCACTGCATGAAGAAGGTGAGGGAACTGTTTCCCAGAGATAGAAGACTGTGCTTCAGCTCCGCTTCTCAATAGCTGGGATGAATGATAGCAGGGACCGTTTCCACAGCCTGTTCTGGGGATGGTTCCTCCTCCCCTTCTGATTCTCCACTCACTGGCACACTTTGTGTGAAAAATTCGTGCTAGATGTCCTCTGAAATACTGTAAGCTCATCTTAGTAGGGTTTTACACTCACTCTAAAAAGATGTAAGTGAGCAGACACTGTCAGAGCGGATAGCAGATTATCTCCGGTTTTTCATGTAGAGGTTAAGGAGAAAGCTGGAATACCAATCTCTTTAGCTAAATTTCACCTTCCCTTTCCCTGGGCTGGTTATCCTGCAGTGGGAGGAGGATTCGAGAAGTATCAGCCAAAATATCCAGAGCCAAAAAGCATGTGAAGCATGACACAGAGTTTTCATTTTTATCAGCAGTAACAGTTTCGTGTAGTGGAGACAGGACACTAACAAACCTGGTTATTTCTCTTCTGGAAGTAATGATGTTAATTTTATATTTCTCTGTATATAAACAGTGCCACAGTACAAGGTTTTAGGGTTGCTGCAAATGCAAAGCACTCTGCAGAGGAAATACATCTGACAGTATTATAATAATAATATATAAAACAGTGGCAAGAAAGCAAAGTGTTATGAAAGATATTTAAAATTATATTTTTCCAAATTAAGATTGTTTTTCTTTTAAGTAGCATGTGAAGTTAAGATGAAAAAAAACCAAAGGCTGGGAAAACTGAAGAAAGTGCTGATATTCTAACTGTAACTCACCATATTTTTTATTTATACGTAACAGCAGCCACAAATCCCTTAAACAGCTTCTTTTTGTCATTGTCAAAGCATCAGTACTTAACATAATAAATATGGTATATGTAATAAAGTTTATTTAGAAGAGTTTTTTACTTTTACGGGAACTATAATTATGAGGGTGGTGGCTTTGTTGTTGTTGTAGATACCTAGATTTTTCACCTTTCTACCTCATTTGATTTTCATCTTCTTTGCAGAAAATCACTCTTGTATTAAAAAGGAAGAAAGGTGGATTTGGTTTAGTTTAGTCTAATCAAAGCTGGGTATTTAAAAAAAATCAAATAATTCACCTGGGAAGCTCAGTGACAACCTAGAATATTTTCCTATATTTAAAGGTATATAACTGTATATGTCTTCACTGTTTTTATCAATGTCCATATATTATATTTATATTATTTATATATTTATGAATTAAGCATATAGTTATAAATGCTTAATGCTTTTATATTTTTACCTGTTTTCTAGTCATATGGTATCTATTTATTATGTATATCTGCATTTCCTGTTGAAGTTGATTAACTTGAGATTGCCACAATATCATTTTAGGGCAGTGGAGGTAGGGTGGGGTACAGCGGGGTACGGGGAAGGAATCACATTCTTTTAGCTTATTACAAATACATAAAGAAATTTCAAAATCCCTCTAAAGATTTTATTTCGTTCCACAAATATGCTTTTGCAAGACAACAAGCACCATCTCCTTCATTTCCAGCGCACATTTCAAAAGAAAAATATCAGCTCTTATTTGAACACCTAAAGTTTAAGGACAGATGGAAGAAAACGCTTCTCGGTATTTCCAGATGTGGAAAATGTGATGAAAATGTTCCTGTAGTAGAAATGTTTACATTTGCAGGTGAATAGAAAAAAAAAATGTTAAATGTTTTTCTTTTTTTTTCTCCTGTAATATTTTCCTGCTGTTTCCCAGAAAAATTATCACATTGGAAATAGAGATGCTCTATCTTTTTCATTTTAATAGCAGTGAAAATGCATTAGATTATAAGGAAGAGAAAGATTTTCATATGTGTTCAATCATATATTCTCAATCATTAATCATTCAGGGAAAAATTGTGAGTCATACTGCAAGAACACGTAAAACAATAGTTCAAAGCACAGTGTTGAAACTACAGCCTGTGATATGAAAAGCTTTCCAGTTTTCTTTACACAACAATGGTACAAGAATACACAAAATTAGGTTTATTTTAGAATCTGTGTCTATCCACAAAGTTACTTAAATCATTTCTGGTAGTTATAGACTGGATTGTAAAAAATATTATTCCTCTTAATGTGTCTGTGTCACATATTGGCAGTAAGCAGAGAATGAATTGGTATTCAGATGGGGGGTATAACCGTCAGTATTTAGCTCACGTGATTTCTGTTACTGACATAGGATCAAAGAAATTTGATCGGAACTGGTGATCAGGAAAACAGAAGATTCAATCCCCGCCTTGAATATTTTCAAGTCTAAAGCATTTAAGTCTTAAGGTTTACAGCTATACACTGGAGCTGATTTGCAGAGGTGTTAAATGCCAAAGTTAGTGGTTGAAGTCAATGTGATAGTGAATGATGAGCATACCTGAAAAGGTTTGAAATCTGTACCAGTCTTTCCATTGATTTCAGGATGGAGACAGCAGAAACAAGTCATTTTATTGGCTTAGTGAAATAAAGTTTCCTTACTTCATGACTTTTTCAAAAGCTAAAGCTGAGAAACTGACTGGATTACCAACCTGAGATCAAGTCAAGTACTTTTTGCTTCTGTTTGGTGGTGGGATTTTGTTTTGGTTTTGTTTTTTGTTGCATAATTCCACTCTAAGTAAGCATTGGAAGAGGCATAAATTACACTTTAAAAATAATCTGTTTCCCTAAATTGGCCTAAAAATTATAGGAGTTAAAACCTACTGAACGGAGTGATCGTCACATTCCCATGGTGCCGCATTTTTGCCTGGTGATAGAAGCAGCATAATTTCTGAATATTAAGGCTATTTCAGCTGCAGGTTCATAAGTATAATATTTTCAAAAACAAGGGTATGAGCTACAGTCTTAAGGGAAAATAGGTAAAATATAATTTTTAATGACCACCTTCCCTGACATTCTACTGGCAGCTTTCTTTCTACAAAAAACTACACCTACTTTTAACTGCAGTCCATATTACTGAATTTTTGTTTTTTAAAAAAAGAATTTCTTTCAGTGGAAAATTTTCAACAAAAGTCAACAGCAACTGTGAAGACCCAGTATTTGTGAGAATTACATTTCTAAATATGGATGTAGATGCCTACATTTACATAATAAAATTGGAACCATGAATCATATCCTCTCTCTCTATATATATATATGTATTGATTCTGAACTGATCTCTTTGTTTAATTATTTGTTCTCAGTTCCTGAGAGGCTAGTATCAAAACTTGAGATTTTAAGCCGATTATACTAAATATAATTATAATTTTACATCCAGAAATAATGATTCGTTTTGTCCCAAATCCATGATTTTGAATACCAAGCTACCTATTTGTATCAAAAATGTGTTGGGCCATTCATTACTTAGTGACATTACACTAAGATTTAATATTTATCAAGTTTAATTTTTGTTTATGTCTGGTTTCCTGTTATATTGTTTGAAGCTAAAATACATTAGTTATGCACCTATCATAAAGGTATCCATACTGGCAGTAGTGGAGGATACTAAATGGCTAGCCTACTCTAGTTGATCAGAGCTTTCTCATCTTGGACGTCTTCAGATGTCTGTGAAAGGTTTAAATTAATCTTCTCAAGGGTTAGCAGCATGATACAGAGCTCTTTTGTTCTCTTTCCACTCAAAAAATGGAACTTGAAGTGAGTAGGAATGAAAATCAGTCATAATAAAATGGTTGGTACAAATACTTTGATTTTACTGATGTATCAGAGCAATCATACAAGAGACTTTTTGAATCAATTCTTTCCTTTTTCTTTACCTACTCAGGGGCTTTATTCTTGTCATAGGTAAAAAAGAGTGACGACCAAAACTTTAGGTAGCTATAGAGATTGATTTGATTCTGTGTGTCAGATATTGTTGCTGAAAATAGGTTATGGCAACATAAAAGATGAAGGTTTGGTGAATCTGCATTTTCCAAGCTTGTTAAAAAATCTAACCATATTATATACAAGTTGAAGTTGAGCAGATAAGGAGTGCAAGGACTTTGGAGCAGCCCATCCCAGAGGTTTAGCTAGCTTTGCAGTCAGATGAACTTATTGCAAGAAGTAACTGCTTAAAAACCTTAAAAACTGGTGTGAGAGGAGATAAATGAAACAAAATAAAATTAACCAATGTTTCAAGCAAAAATGAAGTTTGATTTTTTTTTTATTTTTGTTGTTCATACATTTTGCTTTCAATAGCGGCAGTGATCCAGGCAACTTTTATCTGAAACATTAGCCTGCCTAGTAGGTGTCAGATTAGATATACATTACTCCATTATCTCTGTCTACTACTCTGCATTAAGAGGACTCTGGAGATGGGGCTCATGAAGGAGGGAGAATAAATAAAGGATATCTCTTTTTGGTTTTGGAGCAGCACTCCTACCATTAAGAAAAATCAATAACTGGATTGACTGCATTCAGTAGGGAGTATTATTGTTTCCCATAATGTATCTAATGCATATCATTACCAAAGTAATCACATTATTATCTGCCTCTGCCTTCTTACTTGCTTGGCTAGACATAAACTCAGAACTATTTGTAATGGTGGCTTTTTTCCCTTCTTCTTCAAAATTGCTGCAAATTGTATTTCTTCCCAATGCCTTTATTAGATGTTTGAACTGCTCAATACCTCTGAATTCAAATTGTTTTCCTGCTTCTCTATTTCTGTTTTACTCACATTTATCTACACCAAAGATATCACTAACTTGAAATTTGGCTTTTCTGTTTCATATTCTGCCATAATGCCATCTTATCTTAGGTATATTAGCACATACAATGCCACCTAATAGGAGAGAGAGGGAGAGAGAGACAGAGTATGTTTTCATTCTAGCAGACTTCTGGCAGACTTCAAATTGAGGATCCCACAATGAGGAGCTATAGGAAAGCAATACTGCAATACCCAGAGAATTCAAAGTGAAGGAAACTTTTAGAAATGTCTGATAATGACTGAACAAATAGGAAAAAAAACATTAAGATGGTCACAGGAAATTGATAATAGGGATTAAAGAAGAGAAGAAAAAAAGGAAAAGAGAAATTTTGGAAGTGCAGGAAGCAATTAGATCTCACAGGAAGCTTAGAAATGAAGTCAAATCAGGACCATTTACATTAAGTAAGAAACGAGGATACGCTCTTGGTATTAATTCAAAGGCTTGGCCCATGGTCTCCAGCCAACTGGAAGCCATTTTTGGTACCAGGAATGTTCCAAAACTCAGGAAGTACAATGATTTTTTCTTTCTTGAGTTAGTTGTTAATAGCTGCAAACTAAATCTGTATAGTCAGAAATATGAATCACTGCTAATAATTATCTATGGATTATGATACAGGTATGGATATTTTGGTTTGTAAGGACTGAATTGCTTAACAGAGATCCAAACTTTGGCGAACAAACCTTCATATGCTTAACTGGAAATGTGTTGGGAGGGTCTTAAGCTTGAAAGCTGTCAATAAATTAAACACAGAAATGTGTGTTGAACAACCTGTTAGCTGGACTTGTGAGGCCATTCTGCATACACATGGGGCTTAAATGGACCTCTAAAAATTTCTTTTTTTTTTTTTTTTCTTTTTTTTTTCCAGTGGCATGGTAATTGCAAAGCTTCCAAAGACACTGAAGGGTGTACAAGGTTCTGACAATGGAGGCATTATTGATACAGAGTTGGATGAGAGTGATGCATGATGATCCTGCCAAATTCTCATGACTTCACTGACTCCAGTGAGCATAGACTAATATACAGCTTCAGGTAAACAAAACTGCTGCAGTAGCACCATGGAGCAGTCTTGGGAAGATCATTAGTGCTATATACTACAGCACTAGTAGATACAGTGGTTTTAGTCTATATAGAGCTGAATTTATTTGACTCATAAAATATCTGAATTTTTTCAGTAAAAGATACACTTAATAATTAGTATTCTGTCATATCTGAAGTATAAAAATATTTTTAGGGGTAAATTGTAGAAAAAGGCTTTCATAATGAATCCTGTTTAAAAACAACTGAAAACAAATGAACCCCAAACCCAGGAATGGCAAGAAAATAGGTTTTGGTAAAGTAGTATTTTGTACTTAAACATTTCAACGTAAAACCCATTTAACTTGACTAGAAAACATGAAGAAGTGTGAAAAATGCTGGTTTATACACAGGTATAAAAAGAGATCAGTGTGAAACTTTAATGTGATTGGAGTCAGATGGGTTTTCCTGTTAATGACCAAATAAATATTCATTGGGTCTCTGTGCAGTCCTGTAGATTTCAGAACATCGCTTACCTGTTTGCTTTCTTTGAATTTTCACTATCTCAGAAATTTCTTTTCATACTTTGCCTTAGTTGTGAATAAATTCTTAACCAGGGCTCATTGAAATAACTAGGTTTGTCTGGTTTGTTTTTGTTTATATGCTATTTCCACACAAAAAAGCACAAGTTATCCAAAACACGTGGAATAGTGAAACAAAGTAGAAATACAATCTGTTGGAAAGCACATAAGATAGAACTAGATTCCTGGTTTGACTGTGTTGATGCTATGAATGTCAACAGTATGTTTTTTGTAATGTGATTCAGCTCTATCATGTGAGGACTCTATACATTAAAGCAAGCTAAAATGCTTGAGAGATGCCAAATCTTTAGCTGAATAATAAACAATCAATATGTGAAAAATTATGGACTGAATTGGGATTTTAAATTGGAAACCATACCAGCTAACAAAAATCTTAGAGATTATTAAATACCTTCAGTATTAGTAAAAGTGGGTATCTTGTTGGACGAAATTCTGCATCTAACATTTATCATGGACCACTGGTAGAGGCTCCGTATTTTTGAGTATGCTTTACTTATATATACACATATGTAGGTAAAGATTTAAAATTTTTTTCACTGAACCTGTTTAACAGAAAAAAAGCTATTGAGAGCTATGAAAATATTCAGAGCAAATACGATTAATACCTCTCAGCACGACAGAAGAGGAAAAATTTAAAGATTATTAAAATATGTTACAGTCCATTAAATAATAAATCATGGTTGTTAGCTTGAAATATTGCTCCACTGAGTACACAGTAAAGTACTGCATAGACAAAGAAGCACACTTATGCATGGCATCATAACAGCTTCCAGATAAAACCACTTTTTAAACAACTCTGCACCAGTGTCTCACTGGAGTGGATTGTAAGATAAATCTCTTCCTTTAATCATTGAAATTAAGGCCTGAAACTTCTTTTCAATGCCCTTTTCTCCCTCAAAAAGAAAAGGAAAAGGATTTGGGAAGAACTTACTTACATTTAAATAAAACAGAATATTATACAAAAATTAACATTTTTCTCTTTAAAATGATGTCACAGCAACTTTTAATTCAATTTTAAAAGGTAGTTTTGAAGATGCAAGAAAAAAATACTTTAAAAATACCAATCAATGCCACGTTTCACTGACAGTTAATTATGTGAAAGCTATATTATTTCAAGGACCAGGTTAGAATGTGATCAGGGATATTCAGGTACAGGTATAGAGAGACTGCATCTGCTCTTGCTAGTTTGCTGACAGTGCAAATTAAAATATCTAAAGAAATCAAACTGATTATATCTGATATATATACCATTCTAATGGTTTGGCCTGACTATTTTTGAGTTGGTCCGTCTGCAGTTAGAGGAGATGCAATATTATGCTTGCTTTACAGTAATCTACATGAGTAATGTAACTCTTTGTATTTGTTTTGCAATATTTTTAACCCCTCCAACTTTATTCAGAACTTGTAAAAAGCAATTTGTATGAGTCTGCAAGTATGTATTTATTTATGTATTTATATATTTCACCAGATGAAGTAGATTGGAACTGAAGAAAACAAATGTGGTGTTTTATAGAGCATATCCTATTTGTGAGAAAGAGTAAATTGGGATGAAAGGTGCACAGAAAAAACTAAATACAAGTTTCACTTAGGGGTAGTAAAGCAACATAGCTACATTTACAATAAGAGCTTACTCTTGTCTTCATTTTTTCACTTTATTTTCATTTCTTTTTCCTTTTATAAGATAGTTTGCATGTGGAGCTGCAAAATATATAAAAGAAACAAGAAAGATCATGAAAGGGGATGGTCTCCCATACACGCACAAAGAAAGATGATACTGCAAAAGCTGTAAGACAAAACAACTCTTCTTATTTTAAGTTCTTTCATCTGAAGGAATCAGTGCAGTTCATATAGTGCTGTATCATTAATATCATTGACAAAAACAGGCAATATCAAAAAGTCAGATTTTCTATACTTATTGAAGAAAACCTCTAGTCAATATGATGGGTTTTTTTTCTTTTGAAGATTTGAAATGCTTATGCCAAAACTCATAGTGCAGTTTTGAGAGCAGAAATGATGTATTTGTTTTCTGGTTTTAAAAGCATGCTTTTTTTCCTCAAAGAATTAATTAAGTTGTAACTTATACAAAACAAAAGTGCAGGGAAGAAGAGTGATGCAGTTAACAGTGCTGTTAGGCACAGAAACCAATACAGTCAGGACAAAAATAAACATCTCAGGTCAATTCTTGTCATTTAGTACTTTAGGTTTTAACTCGCAATTTTGCAAAACATTCAGTGCAAACTGCTTGGGTAACTGTCTCAATTGGATTACAAGAGTTTAGTTAGAAATATTAAAATGCAACCTACTGCAGTAACTCAGGATATATTGTCTAAGAAAATATAGCTTAGTCTAAGAGATGTTTATGTTAGAGTTTTAGCTAGAAAGAGTTAAAATATTCTTTGATTTTTCAGAACTGCATTAGTGACATTTGCATTATGTGTAGGACTAAAGGCATTGTGGTGCACTGGAACAGTAATCCTTCAAAAAATGCACCATTCCCATCTGGTGTGTATATGGTTATACACACATGGAAAATATTTGCAATTATTGCCTTTGTAATAGCTTGATTGTAAAAGTAAGACAGGGCACTAACTCTGCAGGCATAATAAGAATCTTTCTGATAAATCCAATGAGCAGGATAGGTCCTCTCTCAGATGATGGCAAATCTTATTCACTTTTAGCCATGAATGCTGACCAGTTTAAGCTAGCTTGGACATCTAGGTTTTTATTTTGTTGTACAAGAGCAACAAGCAGAAGTTCACTACAATATGCAGGCTTTTTCATCTGTAATCTCATTGAACAAAACCTTTCTCACATATGCAGAATTTTTTGCTTTGCACAATCAGCATTGCCCCATCAATTTTACTGCAGCCAAGTACATATAGATTATTCTTTGCTTTAGATGTGCTGATGACTGCACTCATTTCTACTGAATAAATGTGGTTCATTAGAGGCTTCTGTTCAGAATCTTTTAAACCTATTTGCACTCAGTGCAATACCACGATCAGTACAATACTCGGAATCTCTAAACTAGATTGTCCCTATCAACAGCAGGAATTCCCTATATCTATTCTAATGTAAACAAATTAAACAAAGTCAAGAGAGATCTTTTATGGCTGTGTTCATAAAGTAGAGCAGGCATGAATTCAAGTAAGACTTCAATGCACATCTATGCACTCTTATATTAGTTGATCTTTTGGATTGCTTTCTTTATACTTTGCCATAAGGGCAAATTTCTTGGAATTGCTTAAACTTAGGACACATTCAAAGACAACCGAAGTAAAGATTTTTATTTTTCAGCCTGAGTTATAATAAAATGAAATAAGCAACATTTTAGACTATTTCATGGAAAAGAATTTTCTTCCCCTCTGGAAGATGGCATTTGATTGTGACCTATGCTTCCTCTAATTTTGCTTTCTTGTGAACTTGGCCAGAAATGTCTTATTCTGTGTGTAAATGACTAGTCAAAATTCATAACCTTGTTCTTCAGTTTGTCTGTGAATAATCAAGAGACAGGATTAAGAGTAAGTGTAACACTCCATAAGTACAGGGGAAAACTTAATTATTTTTCAGTCATTGTGAAGTTAATTGTGACATTATCAAATGTTTTGAAATGCTAAAATGGAAGTTGATGGGTACAGCGTACACAAACACGCATGCTTCCACATACACTCACACACGCACACATGCATAAAACTCATTGTGCACTGGGTATTGTGGAGAAAAGTAAAAGAGCCACGTTCCTTTAACTACTTTTTAACACACCATGGAAAGTAGTATATGCTCTCCACTACCCTGTAAACAAAATAAAATTCGATACCTTTTTTTGTGACCTTTGAATACCTGCTCTCTTTTCCAAATTAGGGTCTTAAAAGACAAGCAAAAATTTGACATCATACTGATAAACAGAGTAAGGGAAGTTTCAGAAGAGATCCATGTCTGTCTTTTTGAACAGCAAGCCCTTTTTTGTTATTATTGATTGCTGGAAAGTGCTGTCCGCAACACTGAAAGAGAGTACATGGATCCATATCATGTGATTTTCAAACATAACCTGTATGGACAATTAATATGTATTCATCTGTTTGCTTTCATATTTTTTCCCAGTGTTTCCATGTAATTTTAGCACACAAATTATTTTTCATTATTGTTAGTATGTTCTTCATATTGGAAACATTTCATATGCAACTGATCATTAATATTTCATGTTCTTAAAATGGGGCAGGATAAAGTAGTTAAATCTACATGCTGACAGTCTTCAACAATATTGTCAGGGTGTAGGTTAGGCAGGATGATTTTCTGCTGCTAGAAGTTGACTCAGCAAATCCATTTTTAAGTGTTTGCCTTTACATTCTATGTTAGCTTAAGTTTAAAATGGGATGATGAGCAATTATTTATACATAATGTTTACACTTGAAAAATACGGAATCACTATAGGACCTTGTAGATTAAGCCATAGTTTAATTGGATCAAAACACATTTCTTATGGGTTTTGTCTTAAACCCCTTCGAGACATCTAGAATAAAGAAAACCAGCATGCTTTGTGTTGTATGGCAGAATATTTTTAAAAGAGGATACTCTTTGAATGTGAAATTTAATGTTTGATAAAAAAAAGCAGTTTTCCAGTCTAACTCAATCATTTTGCAATGCAACAGGTTTTGGAACACAAGGCACATTTCTGCATGTTGGTGTCCTTCCCAGAAACACCAACTCTTCAATTTTTTTGAATTGTGAGAAAATGATCTAAAAGTAAGTAAAGATAATATCTTTTGTTGCCCCATTTTCCAGATTATTGAGATTTATAGAAATATTACATTATATAGTACAGATGAGGTAATCACTAGTTATTTTTTGACATAATTTTCTAAAAATGTCTAAATTTTGAGTGCTTGTGGTTCTGGAAATATCTAATCAGAGTCTTCCTTCTCTTCTTGTCTGTCTAAGTCCTAACCATAGCTGGGTCTATTTGCCAAAGCTGGAAACTCGGTGCTTACATAGGTTAGCATCTATATCTGAAAGTTCTGAATGACAGTAGTCTGATCTCCAGCTTAAATTTCAGACTAGAAAGGCTTATTATGGTCACATTAAAAATTACCTGTTGGTGAATTTTTCCCCTTCTAGTATCCTTTCTCTTCCCTCTCTGCTGACAAATAATAAATAATATTTCTTAAACTATTTCTAATTAGGTAATTAGAGCTTCAAAAAACTTTAGGTTAAATTAATGTAAGTATTTTGGGGAAGCCAAACACAGTCATATAATGCTGCTACATATCAATTTCTCCTAATTCCGTCTAATATAGTGTATCTTCTCTCACACAGAAAAAACCTGTCAAGTCAGTTCCGCAATCCTTGAATTTATTAATCTTCAGACACTGTTGTTGATCTTTCTATTGCATTCAGTCAGGATGGATTCAATATATATTTTTAGTGAAAGCAAACCTTACTAAGTACCATTATTCTTGGAAAATGCATGCTATGTTATATCTTACATTGTATTACAAAATAACTGTAACTGAATTTCAATTGACAAAATGAAGGAGGAAATGACAGTATATTATGAAGTAACTGAAATGCAATCCAACTGACAAAAATGAAAAAGAAAATTACACTGGTTTCCTCAAAAATCTTGTCAGCTTTTTATTTTCATTTACTTAGAATTTCAATAATTTGTTCCTAACTGTTTGAATAGATGCTTTGAGCCCCTCTTAGTACTACAAACTCAGGTTTCATCTCAACCAGAATGTGAAAATAAGAATGTTTTTGCCCATTTACCAGTATAATGAGTTGACATTGACTAATGGCATTTCCTTATTGAATCATTGCTATACAAACACATTTACAGATGGGAGCCGACTCTTCTGCCCAATGAAAGTTTTAAATAGAAAAATGTTAGAAAGCCCTGTCCTAAAATAAAAGGAAAATTTAGACCTTAGGCAAGCTTTATGCAGTTAAGACAAGTTAAAATTTCACATATTGGGTCAGAAGTGTTCGCTTTGATGTTCTTGATTTTTGTTTTTTCAATGTAAATTTTAAATATATAATTTTAACTAGAAATTCATTTTATCTACCCAGGTCAAATTGGGAAAATTTAATAATTTCAAAACTTAGAACCACTTTAAAAGGTTGTTAAAATGAGGTAGCAAGCATCAGTTTCAATAGACTGACATTTAGTAGAAAAATTCAAATTTTATTTGATAATGGAATCACTGAAATTGTTGTATTAAAAATAGTAATTTTCTTTAAAGGTAATTCAAGCACTGAGCACCTATTTTTTTTTACAAGTTCTACAAAGGTAAATTCTCAATTTTTAAAAGCTATTGTGTCGATGTTAGTGCCCATTTTTAACTAATACAATTAGTTATCTCGCTGTGAGCCTTATGGGTCATGTTTCACCTTTAGGTGCAAGAAGGGTTCTGGTGTGCAGTGGTCTGATCAGAAATCCTCTCTCTTTTGAATACACAGAGAAGATAATTGCCCAGATGCCGTCCTGCAGCTAAACAAAAAAAATATGCAGTTTTTGTTAGTTTTCTTTCTCTGGGTCCCCAGCAGGTTCTTCTTGCTGTTCATTTCAGCAGATGTCCTGGACATTTCTAACCTGCATTCTCACTATCTGCCCTATCGCACTATCATGCACAGCTGCATGAAAAATGACTGACTTCTGGTCTTCTTAAGACTTGTCATATAACAAATTAGGAGTCACTCCAGGAGTCACTCTGGAGTCACCCCTTTCCACCATGGCACATCTTTATTGTTTTGCTTACACCTTTGAACCTGTGTTCAGAAGGACTGCGCATTTGAAACTGAAATTGAAATGCCTTTAGAAGGAGTGTTAAGCAAGGCTTCTTTTTGAAAAAAAGAGCTCCACAGCTGGGCAATAAAGACTAATAAGTGCATGCAACAAAGGCAAACCTGAATGTAAACAACTAAATCAGTCAGAAAATCATTGATGCTAAGAACACATATTCAAATTTTAGTCTGAATACTATTATTTAAATTGAGGTAACAATTTCTTTGTTTGTAGTAAGTTTTATGTGTTGAAATACTGCTATCTTGCAGAACATATGTTTTCCTTAAAACATTCTCAGAGAAGTTTTCAAAGGAGACTGTTCTTGCTATTTAATTCTTAATTCTGTTCCTTTATGTTCCTTTCTAGATTACTGATTTAAAAAAAAAAAAAAGAAGAGTAATACATAGTCCAATAATTTAATGAGTTCTATGATAAGCATGCTCATTTAAAATGCATTTGAGTAGTTTCTCTACACAGAATTTAAGTTAAACTGGTTAGTAACCTTAGCGGAATTGCTACATTTATACAAAGTAGCAAAATTAGCAAATATTAACATACAATATGTGCACTTGATTAAAGTAATTTTTCCTGTAAAATATGTTATAAATAAGCCTAGAACTTCTAATTTATTCCAAGAATCTCCATCACCAACTTCTCTTATGTCAGAATTTTCCCAGGAAAGAAACAGCCCATACAGGGAGAAGGACTTGTGGAAAACAGTACAAGGCATAAGTTGTCTCACCACATTCCATGAGATTCAATGATACAATTCATAACAGAGGTTAATGTGAAATCAAACTGAAAAGAACTGTGTTAATATTTAGTTATTTTTATTTTATAAAAGGTTGAATTAGAACAACAGGAAGAAGTTGAACTAAACCTTAAAATTATACATAGTGTACAACTTGTGGGTATTTCACGCAGGCCTGTTGAAAATACCAAACTTTAAAAAGGCATCTCAAGTACATTGCCATAATTGATTAAAAGTTTAGTGGCCATTATTTTCTCTTTAACTGTTCTCAGAAGAAATATCTCCTGGAGAAGGTTTACTGTCCCCGAGTGTACTTTCCACAGCTACATCTGTGTGTGTTGTAAAGAAAGTGCCAAGAGCTTAGTCTTAATACTTAGTCTGTATGGGTCTTAGTACTTAATTTGGCTAATAAATCTGGGCCAGAAACATTCGTGCCCCGTCTTGGCCTAGCAGCATGAAGCAATACAGATGATGTTATGGATCAAGCTTTCTATTTTCCTACCTTCTCAAGACAGGCTGATAAAGGAATTTTTATTATTTTTTTTTTTTCCAGCACCACTTCCTCAAGGTAAAAGGAGAGGAATTAAATACTAACAAAAGTGGAAATAGTCAAAGTTTGTCTAGTAAATTTTGAGTCTTATTTGCCTTTAACATGTGAATTCCACTTCATGCACTTACTAAGATTCTGGAATTCTTTTAAAAGTCACTTTATGCACAAAAAGCCCCATTATTTACCGTGTGCATGTTGTTATACATATGCTAATCCAAAACAAAACTAAAAGGTCGTTAAATTAATGCAATAAATGGGATTCACACAACCTTATTTTTAAGATTGGAAGTTCATTATTTAGTGCTAGTTAGTCTAAAACAATTACACTATATAAACTGTATAGTAAATAAACACAGTGAATATCTACAGATGATAGGACATAGCAATAACAAAAAATAGTTACTTGCTACTTGCTTTGTAGTTTTTAAAGAGGGGATTAGAGGGCATTATTCTTCCTTTCACTCTCATTTAAAAACTTAATGCATTCTGTTATTACAATTATGCAGGCAAGTTAATCCATTGCCATCTGGTGTCCCTTTTTTAAGGCTTGTCCAAATCCTAGTTTATGTGCAAGACTGAAAGGTGTTTAAATGGATAATATACTTCCTTTATGAGAAATACCATCTTCTTTACACTCCATTAAGTTCAGATGTTGACTTCATATGCAATGTACCAATTATTTCTTACCAGAAAGAGCAGCATAGCTTTTCCACAGAGGAAGACACATTATTGCAAATGTGTTATTATCTCAGCATATTCTGTAAAGACATAGGTCACCACAGTTCTGACAGATGACTGGTTATTTTTAATATATAGCGTATGATCTGTAACAAGAAGACAAATGTGACCTTTGTCTTCCCATTGGAAATTATGTGAGATTTGAACAAGCTATTCTATGAAGCCTTGTTCTGCACTGTAACTGACAAAAACGTAACGGAAAATAATTCTAAAATCAATGGGTGAATATTTCAATGGGTGGATCACACTAGCACACTGGCAAGTAGATTTTGTTCAGCTCATACATTGTCTTGCAGACAGGGAAAATTTGCACTGAGGTCAGTGGGAGTTTGGGCTGAGTTGTGATTACAGGAAATAGCTTTCTGAGTGCATAATTATCACTGAAATCAATATCATAATGAATAAAGCAGATTAATATCACAAGTAAATAACATTAGAATTTATAACAGTAAATTTGGAATAGAACCTAGAGGTACATCATTTTCCCTTAAATGTATGTGTCAGAAAAGGGGAAATAACCTAAAGAAATTCATGTTGCTGAATATCCCACTGTCACAGCAACTAGTAATAATATTTTTTTTTGGCTAAAGTAATTTTTCATTTGAAAGTGATAATTCAATATATTCACTACATCCATTGCTTTGTTTGAAGATGAATGGTTCCTCTATTTTAGTGACCAGATTTATAGAAAAATTGAATTTTTTAAAAGCATCCAGCTGTTAAACTTTTAGCTAAATGTTAAGAAGTTCAATACAACCCTTGTGACTTTAAAGGTTAAGTTTAAATTATCATATAATTTACCAAAACAAAGTTTAGATTGGAAAATGGTCAGAAAATGTATGCAGATGTGTGCAAATGTCACCTCCAGTAGTGTTAAACTTTTTGTAAAGTTCTTTTAGACAATCCATCATAGAAGCTGATAAGAATTTGTGGTGGTTTCAGTTGGGATGGAGTTAACTTTCTTACCAGCAGCAGGTGTGGGGCTGTGCTTTGGATGAGGGATGAGTGCACTGCTGATGGTTCACTGATGTTATTGATTGTCACTATGCACTCAAGGACTTTTCTGCCCCTGAGTCTCCTGAGATTTTAGGATGGTGTTTATGTGAATATAATTTGTTTAAAGCTATTAGCTTTAGCTATGAAATCTCAGTGCTTTTGTTTCCAGAAGTGTGTGACTTCAAAAAAGTATTAAATAGTTATGGTGGTATAAATCTATATTTTCTTGAAAGATCTGATGAGTTTCAATGTGACATTCAGTGCTTACATTTGGATTTGTGCTAGACAGTTTTGGTTGCATTTTCATTATATTCTCTGATAGAGCAATTGGAGCTCATTCGATCAAATTTCTGTCATGGATATTTCTATTTATGAATTCCATATGTCATCTACTATATGTATTTGTAAGCAGTTCTCCAAAAGTTTTCTGGTTTGCTGTTTCTGAAAACCAAATATAAACTATTATATTTTTTAATTTTTACTGAATCAACTTAGTTTTTACAGTTGTGTATGTCAGACATATCTTAGATAACTTATCTGAGAGATTTAAAATTAATTAAAAAATCAGCATTAAAATGTTTTAAAACACTGCTTGCACTGTTTGTATATTAACATGAAAAAAAATTACAAATTAAATATATCGTCAACCTCAGGTCAGCTATGAAGATTTTATGTCTGATTTTCCTTGACTAATATTCTTACAAAAGCCATAAACAGTATGTGTGTCTATTCAGTACATTGTAAATTCTTTGTTTATTTTTTTGCACAGGTACTGGGTTTTGGCAAAGAAGGATGTATAGTAAAAAGGAGCTCTGAAAACAAAATTTAAAGAGTGCAGCAAAGGGAACCAAAGAGTCAATGAATTAGTTTTAATGTTGTGGAAGTGTGTGTTAATCAGCAAAGTCTCCGAAGTGTTAATTGATTAGAATACTTATTTGATAAAGCTGACAAACCAAGACTACTTGAATTATTTCAGTGAATTTATGTTATACAAAATACTGGGAAAATGAATGGGAAAATAAAGTAAATATTCCATTTAGCGGGGTCAGAGGGGCTGTTGCCTTGCTTAATGTATCCTCTACAGTGAATTCTATTCAACTTTATTTCAACTATATAAATATAATAAAAATTAGAAAAAAGAAAAAAATTTGGATTTTTGTGAAAAAAAATAAGAAAAAAAAAATTCAAAGCTCCTCTTCAAGAAAAGAAGCAGACATGGAGTCATGATGTAAGAGGAAGAATTATTTCCTTCTTGCTTTCATAGGTGTTTCTGCCCAGAGTAGGTGACCTCCACCACCAGAATGAAGGATGTTGATCGATTTTCAAGAGAGCGACAGGAAGATGGTATAGGTGCAGTTCATTTTAATTTGTAATTCTTGGGGATTCTCTGAGCTGAAATAGCTCTTATAAATCCAAAAAACTGGTGCCATTATTGTAACTATTTTTTCTGATGGAAGAATTATTTTTTTCTGCAGGGAGAAAAATCCATCCATTTAGCAGATTTTAGGGTTTTTTTTTATGTGAAGATCTTTAATGCACATAAATAATCAGTTTCTCTTATGGAAATACTTTATTATTTTTTTTCTCCAAGTAGTCTGTTAATGCACTTCTTTAGTTAGAAAGGAACCATCAGTGTCTTAATTCATGATGGAAAGTCAGCTCATAGATCAATAAATTTAATCCATTTTTTTTTAAATGAAATGTTTCAGTGGAAGATAGATTTTGGGAGGAATATGAAAGGCTAAGGAGTGTTTTTCTATGATTCAAAGCTTTCCATGGCTAAGGTGAATCAACAGCAAATTCTTACTTCCATTTCACTCCTTTTCATATTTCTTTTGTAACTAGGAAAACTTTCAGCTGAACTACTGTTAAGGGTCTGGCTTGAAGCTTGAGGAAATACAGCATTTCCAAAGCAGGACTTAATTGTTGATTAGAGGTCAGAAGTACAGTACTCAAAGTTTTGCTGTAATCATCATTGTTGAGCTGAGTTGAAGCAAGTACATTTCTCTCTTTAGGTCTTTTAATGCCACTGCTAATTCAAGGTTCAGTGAATCACACTTGTACCATATTCAAAAACAAAAAGCAAAACATAAAGAAAAATCTCTTCTGTGTAAGTGTGTTGTTAAATAACCCTTAAACATGAAAGGATTTTTTATCTTAAAACTGCACTAATACTTAAATGTTAAGTCAGTGACTGCTCAATGAAGCTCTTTTATGTATGTCTCATATATATTATTTTTTTCTCTGTGTTTACGTAAAATCAGTGGCACTTGCTGATAGCTAGTTACAGTAAATCTAAGTTTTAAAGTCTCTTTTTTTTTTTTTTTTTAATTTATTAAAGAATAGGCTATTGCTCAGAAATTTTCAGGAGTTTAGAAAATGGATGGACTTTCCTAAATTTATTTCTGAGAATCTGGAATAATGTGGCGAGCATTTGACTATGTGGTGGTAACCTTGATTCTGCTTCTGGCTTGGTTTCTAGTGCAATATATTATCTTGAGAAAATAATTTTCATTAATGATACAACTCCTTCTATAAAATACTTTGGCATGCAGTGGTGCAGTATGCTGTATCAAAATTTGATATCTGTACTATACAGCTTTTTCAAACTTTTCGATTTCTTTTGTGTGTCCAATTTCACAAAAAGCTAGCATGTTTTTCACCTTGTTGCTGTGGATACATTTAGAGCAGCACTCTTGCAAAACAGGACTATTGCAAGGTAAACATGGTTGCTTTTTTGGGTTTATTCTTAACTTAAAGATAGAAGGAAAGGGACAGTTATATACTTTCACTTTTCAGTAAGTTATTTGATATTGTGACACGTTAAATTCTGTTTCAAAATATTAACACAAGTTGGTTTACATTGAGGTAAAAATTAGTGACAAAAATTTTAAAAAAAGGAGAAAGAATTATAGGAATTTATAGGAATGTGCCAAATCAAGGGTCAGTGGAGTATAAGGTAAGTACTTATTTAAAGTTTTATTAATTAATATATTTGCCAAGGTCCAGAAGAGGGGATTAAAATCTCAATAATGGCATTTTCCAATTCTGCTGTAGTGTTTTGCTTTAGGTAGTCTCTTTGTCTATTTTTGGCTGAGATCAAATATGAAAATTATCCCTAAATGAATGCATTATTTCTGTGTTTGTTTTTTGGGAAAATTCACACAACAGTAGATGATTAATATAACTCTCACTGACCCGAGTAACTTGTCTATTTTTTTCACTTTTGTTACATCATGTTCAAAGCAGACCAGAAATAACATGCGGTGTAAATAACATCTATAAATATTCTGTATCACTGAAAGAAAAAAGATAGATGAATAATAAACAAAATAAACCCAGACCAATCATAAATTTATCTTGGTGTAAACATAATATTTAGATACATTATTCTAAAACAAGCAAAAAAGCCTGACAAAATTAGTATTTGGGGATAAAATAATACCTTAGTTCTGACTCTGAATCTCATTCATATTAAAAGAGTGTTATCATATTCCTAGGAAAGTGAAAAAAAGAGTTAAGTTACAGCATAAATTGCCAACCTTGTATTTGGAAAGCAAATTCTGGACCACAGTGGATGGAAAAACTCATGCTTAGAAACCTCTATTAGCAAAATCATTTATTCTATTAGCAAGATGACTATACATCAGAGCTTTGAAAACGGTTTAAGAGCTGACCTAGGTAATTAGTTCAGTTGGTAGATACTCAGCTGAATGCAACAGCAATGTGTTGTATATTGTCCCTGATAGCACAGAAGAATATCTTCCAAGCTTTTAGAGCAATGCTTTAGATAAACTTCCCTTTGGAGGGACAGGAGAAATGTCCTACTGAGTTTAACTTTTTTTTAATATTTATTAGTTACCACATCTTTTTGCTGAAAAGAAGCTGTGTATATGCTATTTGCATGAAACACATAAAGGCTGTAATGATATTACTATTTTTAACAAAATGCTTCACAAATATTAATAGTCTTACATAGAAATATGATCCCTGAGGAAATTAAAAAAATGCTACAACGTCCAATGATTTATATAAACACATAGGCCTCCTGGTCTCCTTTTTCACAACCTGTAACTTTGATTAATTCATAAAGACAGAAACCAGATATACTACGTTGTTCCTCAGTCCCCTGTTAAAAACATAGAGTCTTGAAGTTCAATAAAGAAGTTCAATAAAACTAAATTTTATGCTCTTCTTACATATGGATCATCCCATATTATGAAACTAAATATTAATTCTTTGCCTTTTAAAGCACGGTTTGCAACAGACATTCTCAGTTGATTCTTGTATGTGCATCTTGTTCAATTTAGCAGTGATTAAAATATGAGAGCTGTCAGGCAGGGCTTCTGTGTGGTTTGAGATGCTGGTCTCTGCGTCCTTCCATGAAGACAATTTTTCCATACCATTAAGAATCATGTTCTTCGAACTCAGAATAGTCTATGATTCTATGTTTAATAATTGACATAATTGTGAAAAGGTATGATAAGAAATCATGTATAGTTTACAGTCATAAAAAAGAAGCATCTTCCTTGAACCCTGAGTGTGTATGTCCAAACATACACATGCACCAAGGATCATGTTCTACTATTGGGCATGCTCTGATGACAGCATTCAAGGGAAAAAGGGCTCAAATAAACCAGGCAAGTATATAACTATGGCTGAAGAGCAGCCAAGTTTGAGTTTACATATGAAAGATGATTTAAAGCTTGTCTTCTAAAAAAAATTAATGAACAACAGAAAACGTTATTAGGAAGCTGCTTCCATGCAGTGTTCTGTAGTTTCCTGTCCACCAGCAATTACAAGCAGAAAAAAATACATTATTTTTCATAGAATCATAGCATGGTTAGAGACCTTAAAGATCATCTAGTTCCAAGCCCCTGCCATGGGCAGGGACACCTCCCACTAGAGCAGGTTGCTCAAATCCCCACCCAGCCTGGCCTTGAACACTTCCAGGGATGGGTCACCCATAACTTCCCTGGGCAACCTGTTCCAGTGCTTCACCACCCTCACAGTAAATAATTTCTTCCTAATATCTAATCTAAATCTCTCCTCTTCCAATTTAAAACTGTTACCCCTTGTCCTGTCACTATACCTCCTGACAAGGGGTCCCTCTCCAGCTCTCCTGTAGGCTCCATTCAACTATTGGTAGGCTGAATATATTAATCTATTTTGATGGCACTTTGAGAAGAATAGATACTGCATGAGACTAATTTTTTTCTTCTCCCTTTTCAGTCAGCTAAATCACATTTTTGGTCAAAGCAGCAATTCCTTTATTATCATTTAACCAATAATAGATACCATTCATGCTCTCTTTTCACAAATAAACATCTTTTCTTTAAACGTGATGGGTCAAGTAGCTTGAAACAAGAGTCCTCTGAGGTGAGGTGACAGTATCTGACCTAGCCCTTACTCAGGTCATGGGGCTCCCACTCATCTGGAGTGAGTTTCTTCCACCATTTTGTCATGACCTAAAAGGTTGCAGTGACATGGGTGTCTACAGATCATGACAGTGGGTTTGTAGAACGCTGTAGTATGCAAGAACACAGCGTCATTTATCCTCTAAATTATACTTTATTACAGATTACCACAAATACCAAAAAAATCACCACAAGGAAGTGTACTACCACAAAATCACCACTAACAAGTATACCTATGATTGAAAAAGTGAATATAAACACATATATATCAAGTTATTAGAAATTAATGTCAATAATCAATAATAAGAGCTACCAATCACTTGGCAACAATCACTACTGTAGCAACAACCAATAAGAGCAACAAACGTGTAGGTATATACTATTACAGGTTATCACAAATTTGTCATTAATGAAGGAAACTTATCAAAAATATAGAAGCAGATATACTTATGAGAGACTAATTGTATGGATATAGAATATAGGGATGAAGAGAATTAGACAGATTTCAGAATGAGCCAAACCATGCCAGAGGGGAAGACAAACCTATCCTAGAGGGGGATCCAGCCATGCACACAAGAGCAAAGGACAAACCAACCCAATCCCAACAGTGGACCCAAAGGGGGCCCCATATGATGACAGAGAGTGTTTTACTTCAAACCTGGTCCATGTCAGAGTCTGGAAGTCATGCAGGTGTCCCTGGAGAGAGCCCAAGATATTACAGCAAGCTTATAGGGGTTTCAACCTGTGTAGGAAAGGAGAAGGACACGCAGCATGGACATTCTCGGACAGAGAGGCTCTATTTGGGATAAAAATCAAGTCCTTTTAACATCCTAAAGACATAAGAGGGACACCATCACATTGTGCAGTCCACAGATACTATTAGTTTCTTTTCACCAGTAACAGCCAATAGGTAATGTTAGGCCAGTAGGTTTTCTGTTATTTTAGACAAATTTTATTTTCCCAGACTGTTTCCACATTCAAAAGTCACGTTTATAATTTTGGGGTCTTTTCAAACTGATCAATGATATCTCAGGATATGTCCAGTTTCTAGGTATCCAAGCTGAAAATCATAGAATCAAAGGGGCCAACTGTACTTTTCAAGGCTCTTTCTGGTTTCCAGGCTTGGTTACAGGCCAGCAGGCTTTCCCCTCTCTGCCGCAGGTAATTTTTCCCTTCTAACCAGGCTGCCTTTCTGGCTACTCACACCTCATTTGCCTTTTAAGGTTTTGTCATTATATAGGATAGAATTATTAGAAGTTAGTTTTCTTACTAACTCTTTCTTTCTCAAGTGGCAGCTCTTTTTGCTCATAGCACTTATATTCCACTTCTGAGCATCATGTCTCTGCTGGAGGGCTCACGAACTTTTGTTGTTTTTTGATCTATACAGGAAGATTTCATGAATAGAGCCCTTCAAAAATAAGTATTAAAAAAATAACGGAAAAAGTTCATTTAAGATACAAATCAAAAGCATACATTTCACTCTGATCTTACATTAAAAATCTCTCATAATCACATCATTGGTCTCTATTTTCAGCTTCCAGTTTTTGGCACAAACTCAGAATACTTTCTATAAATGGTAATCAAAACATGTAACAGGTTGGTGCCTGGACTAAAAGGCTCCACAGAACTTTGCTTTTCCTTGAGCAACTTTTGGTAGGAAAGTTTGGAATCAATTTTAATTTTGTAATTTTTCTTTCCTTACAATAGCAGAATTTATATAGGGTGGACAATTGCAAATCTAGCTTGTAGTCCTCAGGTTTCTTTTGTTCAAGAGACCATTTGACAATATTTTCAGGCAAGGCAATCATTACAGTTTAACTCAAAGTTCAATAGATGAAGCAGAACCATGATTTATATATGAGTTTTGTTTTCACAACAAAAGGCATTCTCCTACTGCACCAGCAACAACTGCTGGAATACATTAATCAGATTTTAATTAGCACTTTAATTATCATGGAAGAAAGGTAATTATTTACATTTATTTCAGATTGGCAAATTGCACTTTATTTAGCAAATGAGAATTGTCAAGCACTGCCAAAGTACCTTAAACTGAAGGGTGAGTTTCAAAAATGACTCTTATACCTGCCTGAGCCTTTGTAGGAGAGAGCTTTTGGAGCATTTATACAGGGATCATTAGACACACCTCATGCCAAACTTTCCTGAATCTTTGAATATGATACATTCAAAGGTCATCACGTATGAAATACTTTATAACGACACATTGTCATAATATATATGAAATGATGATTTATGCAGAAGATCTACCTTTAGGGGTGGCAAATAAAAACGAAACAAAGACAAATTTTACATCTGTTTAGATGGATATTAAAACAGTAACTACTAGAGAAAGAACAAATTGAGTGCACCCAGTGATGTGCAATTTAAGAACTATTATCTTCCCAATGAACTGGAGGTGGAAGGGTGGTGATGAGCCAGACAAACCTCTGCTCTGGGAAGTGTGTGAGGTTTGCATGAGTCACACAGTGGTTTCCATTTATGGGGTGCTCTTGAGCTGAGCACCAAAGGAGATGACAGAAGATAAATAGCTAGGACAATGAGAGGCATTAGACTTTGAAGTACATCCTGAAGCAAAAGCAAGCTTATGGTAAAAAAACCTGTTTTTGAAGATGCAAAAGGATAGTACAGACACAAGTAAAACTATTCAGCCAACAAGATGCACTGCAAATTCAGACTTAACAGAAAATACCTCTTATGCAAAACAATCCACAACTGCCGGTAGTTATTGCGTTTGTTAAATTACGTTTGTTAAAAAATGACTCAGCTGTGTTTAGTGAGAAAGGAAAAAAAAAAAAAAAACAGTGTGCTGAATAGGTATGAGAAGTGCTTATAAGTAGTAGCTTCCAAGAGAAAAATTGGTTTCTGGCACATAGACAAGTGTAGTTTGGACTGTCCAGGTTCACTGTCATCTCCCCATATTCTCCTAACTCTTGGTGTGGCTGATTGGCAAGAAGATTTAGTATGCTTGGTTTGTTCAAGGACAAAACATTGCTAAAGCATGTATTTGGAATTGCAGATTTTATAGCTCTGCTGTTTTGTATTGGTAGTTGTCCTTTTAGTGCTGTGGCTATGGGGCTGTACGGATGGTCCTTATACAGTGAGAGCCTGGTGACTTTTTGGCAGAAATGAACCATCCTTTCACCTAACAGCATCTTGTGGTTGGAACAAAAATTCAGCTCAACAGTGCTTCCTGAGCTCTGATTTTGCTCTGAGGAACCATACATAAAACTAGGGACTGTAAGACCAAGAGGGTGTGAGGCAAAATGACGATGGTTTGGTGCAAACCAGGTTGCTCCACAAGATTTTTCTCAGTAGTTTCACGATGCTTCTAACAGTTGAAATCTGTGATCAGCTGGCCAGAGGATTTCTAAAGCATCCCAGACATAGCTCTCAAATAACATTTCTAAGTATGCTCCACATCAAAGCAATGTGGTTGGTCAGGAACATGTTTTTCAAGACAGTGTCAAGGAAGAGGAAGCAGCACTCTAGACTCAATCAATAAAATTTCTCAAATGAATCAATGTCCTAATGAATCAGGATGAACATACTGGAACATAAGCCTGAGTCAGCCTGCAGTATATAGTGCATAACCTGTGATTGCTGATGATTTCTGAAAGGTACTTATATCTAAGTCTTCCTTTGGTTGTCTGGCTTATGCAATTCCTTTCAGGAGAAGAAAAAAAAATTCAGAAGTTAATGTTAAAAATAGGGCGGGGTGGGGGTGGGGGGTGGTGAGGGCAACCAAAATATTTTACCTGGGTAGGTCAGTAAATAAGTTATTTATAACTTTTAGATATTAATGTTTATCTACCTACACACATGCACAAAAATCATTCCTAGATTTTTTCTTTCTGGCATGAGCCAAATTACTAAATTACCTGCAGTGAGTTTCACCCGTATCTAATAGACCCACATTTGCTGAGATATTTTAGTATAAGGAGAAAGATGCACTTCAGTGATCACTTGTGCATTGCTAGACTCCAAATATAAGGCAGGCATACAGGAATAAACAGAGGGGTAATGGTGGCATGGGACAGGCAGAGTGTGATCATGCACAGAAGTTCAGAGCATCATACTTAAAAATGACATGTAAAAATAGATAACCAGGACAGGCTAAATGCAAGACTGTGATCTTTCAGGCCAGAGAAGGTAGTAGAGAAATAGCTTGTATGTTTTCAGAATAATGATCATCCACAGATCTCTGGCATTTAAGGTACGTGATTTCTATTCCTACACATTGGCTGTAATCTCTCTGGCCCATTTACCCTGTGTTCCTTAAAGTAAAAGAAAGCACATAAAATGGCCTTGATATTTCTGTTCAAACTGTGGAACTATAGGCCATACTTTGATCTTTATGGGTGTATGCATGCTTTGCACTCATTTGAGATGTTAGCATCTTTATACTATGGGAGATAAGAACTTTGCAGGACTGGTATTCCAGACATTAAGCCTGGAAAGGAAATTTGTTCTGCTTTCATCAGCTGAGAAGAAAAATTATTCTGTTTTGTCTTGTGTTGTCAAAAATAATACATTAATATAGCAAACAATTTTCAGTGTCTCTGACAGCTTTTGTTGTGCTTTTTTCATTTACAGGTATATTTGTAAGTGTTCTACAAGATGCTTATTCATAAACAGGATGCCCCAATGAAATCAGAATTCTGTGAATAATTCTTAAAATAACATCATGATTAAAAAAAAGTGTCACTTGGTGTTGATCATAAGCCATAGCTTATTTGAGAAGAAAGTCAATGTTCTAATTTGTTCAAGTAAATATTGTTATTTAACTATTAACCATACAGGCATCTGTAGTTGGTAAAAATTACCAAATTACCTTCCTAAGAACTGGATTTTTTTATTAGTTTCTCCAGTGCTTTTCAATGAAGTATAAAGTACTGGCAGTTACATCTAAGATGTATGAGAACCAGACTGATTGGTCATAATAACTTAGAGGTGATTCAACAAAAATGTTTGGCAATTAACTTAGAAAGAAAAATCTCCCCAACAAAAAGATGAATATTTTCTCCACTAGAATTATTATTCTTTGGTAATGAAGAGCGTTCTTGGAAAATGAGTATTTAATATGTAACCAATTAGTTAAAAAATTAAGTCAATTACCAAACAATTTCTGTGTTAAATGTTAATTATATTCAGAGGTATTTTTAATAAGATTAATATGGAGAAAACAAATTAAGAAAAAAGTCAATTTAACCTCAGTTTAATCTATTAATCAAGAACAGTGTTTGGTTTTTATAGACATATTTATAGCAATACTTATAGAAATGTTTAATTTAGCATTCAGAAGTTCGGTTCATAACCAAAGGGCTTGAAAATTCAGTTAAGCCTGCTGTTTATGTAGTTGAACATAAGTAAAAGACATATTTCAATGCAAACATTAAAAATAAAATATCAGCAATACTCCTTTGATCTTAACAAAACTACTGAATTAAGTGTGACCCAGTATTGATTTATACTTTATGGCATTGTTTGAATAATTATGTATCTTAAAATATGCGTTAGCAAAGACCTTCAGTTCTTCAAGCTACAGAAAATAGGAAAGATAAAAACAGGGCAGCAGGGAACTCAGTCTCCTCTTCTCTTTTTCTTCTTAGTAGCCATGAGAGTTTGGAGAAGACATAACTCAAAAAAGGAGTTTTATTTGAAGTGTGTAGAAAGTTTGATTTCTTGTCCAATCTTTCTATTAAAAATAAATTAATGACGAAAATATGTCCCAATGTACTGGAAATTCCAAAATGAACTTTGTTCTTTGAAAATGGAATGAAATGTGTTTTGGACTTTTCTATCCCATTATGTAATAAAATTTAATCTGAAAGTCGTTGTGATGTGGTACAGTGGTATGAGAAATTAATTAATGTTTGAAAGAAATTTTCTTTACAGAGAGGTTTGAAGATGGAATTCTGGTTGGGGAAAGAAAGGGAGTTTTGGTGGTCGTATTGCCTTTTTTATAAAAACCCCAAAATAATCAGAATTGTAACTGCTAAACTTTAATTATCTTTTAAGATGCTAGACTGAGAGAAAGAATTTGTAATTTTTACCAAAATATACTTGGTTATACATATTTCCCATATTGTGCACCTGAGCTTGTAAACCTTTTCTGATAATATAATTGTGCTTCTCTTAGTAAAACTGTCCTTTTATCTTCTAAAAGCAGAATACCTGGCATATTTGTTATCCTCTGGCAAAGACCCTCTTTTGTTTGCTGTGACATAGCCTTAGCCAAGCTTCTCTGGGGAGTACAGCATTTCCAGTCGATCTGTAACATCTCTGCGGTTACACAGCTGAGGTACAGTGAAAGGAGGCAAAACAACTCTCCATAGCAGGTAGCTTCGAGAGTGCTTACAGCTGCTGAGGGCTTGCCACCTCCTTCCACTGAGATACTCTCACTAAAACCCTCTAAGACCTCATCAAAAGACCTGTTCAATAACGCAGAAAGAGGAAGAGATCTCACAATAGGAAAGCAGTAAATCCAGTCACACAAAGATACAGCTTCTGAAATAGTCAGTAAAGAATGGTCATACATTAGTATTCATTTGTGAGAAGTAGTGGAAACACTGGGGTAGGAGTGAAAGCACAGAGTGGTATTTGTCCAGGACTACTTCTCATGCCAGTCCTAAGGATTACTTTGGAAACTGGTCCAGAGCTTTCTCCTTGCCAGTCTGCTTTCCTTAGTACTCCTAAATTAGGTAATCACTAAAAAGTGAATACTAGAAAATTGAGCAATTAACAGCACCAATTGCTAAAGAAGCAGTAGTCAATTTACTATTTTTAAATCAGATTACAAGTTTATGGATAAATTTACAACCTTAAGTATGATATACCTGACTTCTAAACCAGAAAAAAGAGGTCTGGGTACAGTTGTTACATTAACAGTCATTTTAATAATAAATAGTTTGTCCCAGCTTAGATCTTGTGAAGACATGGAAGACAACCACTGTGACATACTGTATTCTTGGTTTGGTTAGGTCTTGGTTAATGCTGTGCTTCCATAAGAGGAGGAAGATGAGTCAATTATTGGAGATAAGGGGGGAGAAAGGGGAGGAAGGGAGAGCACTGTTTGTTTTGGGGAACACAGACCATGTTGACAGAAGGAAGACAAGGATGTAGAGGGCAAAGAGAGAGAAAGAGAGAGGGAAAGTAGCTACTTAGAGCTAAGAAACTATGGATGAAGTGAGATACGGCAGCAAGACCTGGGGAGCTGCAGGCCAGTCAGTCTCACCTCTGTGCCAAGCAAGATCATGGAGCAGATGTTCCTGGAAACTGTGTTAAGGCACATGGAAAATAAGGAGGTGATTGGTGACAGCTAATATGGCTTCACCAAGGGAAAGTCATGCCTGACAAATTTGGTGATCTTCTTGGTGGATTGGTGGATAAGGGAAGAGCAACTGATGTCATTCACCTGGACTTGAGAAAAGCATTTGACACTGTCCTATGTGACGTCCTTGTCTCTAAATTGGAGAGACACGGATTTGACAGATAGACCACTTGGTGGATAAGGAATTGGCTGGATGGCTGCACTCAACGAGTTGTGGTCAACAACTCAATGTCCAAGTGGAGACCAGTGACAAGTGGCATTCCTTGGGGGTCAGTACTGGGACCAGTGGTGTTTAACATCTTTGTTGGAGACATGGACAAAGCAATTGAATGCACTCTTAGCAAGTTACTGACATTACCAAGCTGTGTGGTGTGGTCAACATGCTAGAGGGAAGGGATGCCATTCAGAGGGACCCGGACAGGCTTGAGTGGTGGGTGAGACCCTGCCTGTGCAAGAAGGGCATGGACCTATTGTAGCGCTTCCAGAGGAAGGCCAGGAAGGTGATCAGAGGGCTGGAGCACCTCTTCTATGAAGACAAGTTGAGAGAGTTGGGTTTTTTCAGCCTGGAGAAGGCTGCACGAAAAACTTGTAGCAGTCATCCAGTACCTAAAGGGGGCCTACAAGAAAGCTGGAGAGGTACTTTTCACGAGGATAAGTAGTGATAGGACAAGGGGTAATGTTTTTTTTTTAACTAAAAGACAGTAAATTTAGATCAGATATAAGGAAGCTATTCTTTACTGTGAAGGTGGTGAGACACTGAAACAGGTTGTCCAGAGAAATTGTGGATGCCTCATCCTTGGAATTGTTCAAGGCCAGGTTGGATGGAGCTTTGAGCAACCTGGTCTAGTGGAACATGTTCAGTAGACAGAGAGGTTGCAATTAGGTTGACCTTTAAGGTCCCTTCTAGCCCAAACCATTCTATGATTCTATGCTGCAATAAGAAGACTTAGATAGCTTGATACAGGTATTTGTTTCTTAGCCAAATTTTATGAGACATTAATAAAGTAGGACACCTGAAACTCTTACTAGTTAAATCATCATCTGATAGACCAAAGGTGCTGAAAGAAATGGGGGGTTTTAGTGAGGAACTAATGTGATTAGAAGGGCATTTAGCACGTTTAGAGGAAAGACTATAGGGCTATAAAATGGTCTTCAGCTGTTGAAAGTGTGTATCAATGGAAAAGTTTTCTGAGATGCACCCTAAATATCCCCATAGAAAGAACAGGTATGATCTGACAGATGTGGCCTTCGTATGGATCAACATTAAAATTCAAACTTCTGTGGTGAGGAGGTGAATCTTGGCAGACATGAGTGGTGTCATAAGAGTATGCAAAACGCTGAGCAGACCAAAAAGGTGGACTGGGTCTTTATCTCATTTTCTCCCACCACAAATAACCCATCATGCATAAAGGGTAAATTCCCTGATACACCCTGTGAAGAAAAACCTTCTGCAAAGTTAAAGAAAACAGCTCAAGGCGTCACTGAGCTGACTTCTCTTTTTGGTGGTAAAAACGGGCTATTGATTCTCCTGTGACAGGTCTGAACTTGTATCTCTGCATTAATTGCATCTCTGCATCTCTGCTGTGCTTTCCTTTCACACCTTTGCATCTTCCCACCCTTGGTCCCACCTTGTGGCTTGAGATAGCTTATCTGAGCTCTTCCATGAAGCTCGTGCCTGGGGTTTTGAGTAGGAGAGCCTGTGACAATGCACAGCTGCTTAGGAACTACAAAAAGGGGCAAACACAACAATAGAGACTCATGCTGTGTTTTGTCCACTGTTACAGAAGGGTTTTACACAACACGGCTTTCCCAGGACAAAGCCTCACAAGACAAACTGTGTTAGAAGCACCTCACACATCAAGAGAGAAGTAAATTAAGAAGTCTGCTTAATAAAATAGCCTACACAGACAACAGCAGGGTTAGTCACTTGTGATTGTCTGCAGCTACTAAAACAACTTTGAATGAAAAACTTCAATCTACCTGAAGCTAAGTCAGCTGCAGAATGAATATGGGTACAGACTGGGTCATACTGTTAAGGAAATAAGGCACAGACTGGGTCATACTGTTAAGGAAATAAGGCACACTGGCAATTATTGTTCCTTCCTCATTGATCATACCTACACGATTTATAGCATGTGTCATGTCTGCTGGTGTCTGCTATTTGGTGCAATAGTATCTAGTCCTATAGATGCATTTCCCTGGAGAAGGATCTTCCTGTGCTTTCTTAGGCAAAAAGAAATGCCCGTCTGCTGCTGTCTGTTCAATGGAATAGCAAAAAGCATATGGGCTCTCCCCCTGCTGTGGCTGAATAAAAAGCATCCGTCTCTAGGGTTGCTATTTCAATATCTTTTATTAAAGATTAAATTCAATCATAGACATATTTAATACAACTCTCTCAGCTGTCTGTATTTCTGATTCCGTATTACATTGGCGGAGGTTTTACACTAAATATTCTTCTCCCTATTGTTTACTTTGGTAGTTTATCCATGTCAGAACCACATGGGATGTGCGCAGAGAAGATTACAGCATTCCCCAAAGAGTTCTCCTTGCCATAGCATGCATATTTCAACAAAGCATATGCAACTCGAAATGTTTTGCTTGTGAGTGCTGAAAAGGTGGCTACAAATATCTGGAGGAAATGCAAAAATAACAAGATAGGTCTGTCTGCTTATTTGTTTGTGACTTATTTTTCAATTCAGGAAACTGCCTTACAGTTAAATATTCCAGTAATAGTTTATAACCTAGTGGATAGAGGCAGATATTGATCTCCGGATATGCCTACAAAGTCTTCTTTTTATAGAAGGGAATTCAGTGTCTTCAAGGTTGCTGGCTTCTCAAGACAGGATAGGTAGTTGCACTGGAAAATAACGTGTGAGGAATGGTCTGGGCATGTCTTGACATCTAAGGATATAGCTACAGACACTTGGGGCTTTTTTACCCTATTTTGTTGCATTAAAATGTAACATGTAGGCAAACTCATAAGAATTATGTATTTATTAGGCATTTTTGGTGGTTGGATTACGTGGTGAGATTTAACTATTTTTAATTTAATATCTTATGTTTAAGTAGCCCCCCTGAGTTTCAGTCACTTCCAACTTCATCTTACAGATGTTATTCAAGGGACACTTTCAACAGTAGTGTGGTAATATAGGGGAGGAAAAGAGGAAACAGTAAGATTTCCAGCTGTACAGCTGGAAAGCTATGATCTGTCCACTGTCACTGAAATTTGGTGTGATGAATCGCGTGCACCTTGAATACTGTGTTCAGTTTTAGTCCCTTCACTACAAGAAAGACATGGAGATCCTGGTACATGTCCAGAGAAGGGCAACAAAGCAGGTGAGGAGTATACAGCACAAGTCTTATGAGGAGCAGCTGAGGGAACTTGGGTTGTTTAGTCTGGAGAAAAGGAGACTGAAGGAACCTTATCACTCTCTACAAGTACCTGAAAGGAGATTATAGAGAAGTGGTCAGTCTCTTCTCCCAAGTAGCAAGTGATAGGACAAGAGGAAATGCACTCAAGTTGCATCAGGGGAGGCTTAGGGTGGAGATTAGCAAAAATTTCTTCACTGAAAGGGTTGTCAAGCATTGGAATAGGCTGCCTGAGGAAGTGTTGGAATCACCATCCCGGAGGTATTTAAAAGATGGGTAGACATGGTGCTTAGGGATATGGTTTACTGATGGCTTTGACAGTGTTAGGTTAATGGTTGGACTCGATGATCTTAAAGGTCCCTTCCAAGCTAGATGATTCTATGATTCTGTGTTCTATGATTGGACTGCTGCAATTGATGACTATAAATTGCAATGCACAGCTTGAGAACTTATGGATATATATTAGAGACCAAGACAACAAAGGAATTCTTGTGGTTTTTGTTTACTACAGGTCACACAATTAAGGGGAGGATGTTGATGAAGAGTTCTTATTTGAGGGACAGGAAGTATCAAGCTCTCAGGCCCTGATCATGCTAGGGGACTTTAATCACCCTGATGTCTGCTGGAAAAGCAATGCATCAAGCTGCAAGCAGTCTAGGAGGCTCTTGGAGTGCATTGAAGATAGCTTCCTAATCCAAGTGATAAAAGTCCAACTAGAGGAGATGTGTTCCTGGGCCTGCTGCTCACTAATGCAGAGGAACATTTTGGTGAGGTCAAGATTGGTGGTAGCCTCAGCTGCAGTGGCCATGGCCTGTTAGAATTCATGATCTTGAAGGATACAGGCCAGGTGAAAGGTGTAGTCAAGGGACTAAACCTTAGGAAAGTGAACATTCAGTTGTTTAAGGGACTAGTGGATGGGACCCCCTGGGGAAGTACCCTTAGGGATAATGGGGTAGAAGAAAGACGGCAGCTACTTAAAAGGCATTTTTCTTAGAGCACAAGAGCTCTTGATTCCCCTGTGAAGAAATCAGGTAAGGGAGACAGGAGACCAGCATGACTGAGTAAGGAACTCTTGCTCAAAATGAAATACAGAAGTGCCTAGGCAGTGGAAGCAGGGACATGCACCCCTCTCGGGAAGAATATAGTGATACTGCCTGAAGGGATGGGATCAGGAAAGCCAAGGTACAACTGAAGAGAAATTTTGCAAGGGATGAGAGGAAAGCCATCTACAGGTACATCAGTCAAAAAAGAAATTAAAAAAAAATTGTACCCCACCTCTGGGGTACAAGCCTGTCTCTAGCAATCCTGGTTTTATCACCTTCCCCCTTCAAATCTACTTTAAAGCTCTTTCTTCAAGCTCTGCTAATTCTTGCACAAAGATTTTTGTCCTGTTGAGAAAGGTGCACCCTGTCTGTTGCTACCAGGCCTGGTGTGTTGTAGATCTTTAAGGTCCCTTCTAACCCAAGCCATTCTCTGGTTCTGTGATTCTATAAGTGATTTTATGATTCTCTGATTTGGAAGAACCAAACATAGTTGAAGGTTTTCAGAAGAAAGAAAATATTACTCGGTTTGCATTTGCCCACTGCAACTGATCAGCAAAGCTTGCTCTGCTCTTCCTTGGTCTTCTACCAGTATGCCAGTGGTTTTGACATGGGTGCCAACATACATGGGGGAAACCAGAATTTAATAGAACAGACCTGGGGCAGATGTTTCATTTCTCCTTTGGTTTCTACGAGATCTTCTATGAGATAGTGAGATCATGGCTTCAGTTTCAAATAAGCTTCTTACCAATACCAGGGTCATGAGTTAACTAACGAACTATCTTTGTTGTGAGAGCTCTGTATGCAGTGTTAGGTTTGCACACCCTTCATGTGTGCATCTCATTTTTGAAGAAGAGCAGTGCAGACTTCTATGGATTTTTGGTGTTGCACATAGTTAAGTGGCAGAAGCTTATAATTTAATTCTAACAGTAATCAAGTTTCAGCCAGCTACACAAAAGTTGGTGTTCACCTCAACCACAGAGCATGCTTTCTTTAACAACTTCAGAAAGGATAATTTAGGATGGCATTTATAAGGATGCAAAGGCCAGTTAGCCCTGCCTGGTGGGATAAATAAGTAACGAAAATGGAAATCCACTTAGATATAAAAGGTTTCCTGCTGAACGTGGATAAAGACACTCAGGCTGGGAATAGCTCAAAAGTGGAAGAGGTTGTACCCCTGAGAAGGACTGAAAGCCACTTCTGCCTGATTTGAAAGAGGGTAAAATTGTTTTCTTTTGTTGTTTTTTTTTTTTTTTTAAAGCATAAAAATATTCCTTTTTTAATGGAAAATATAAAGATGACATGAAATTTCAAACCTGATTTGCTATGGCCTATCTGGTCCTCATTAAGAGGAAGAGTAAACAGTTTAGGAAAGGAAACAAATGGTGGAAGGATCTCACAAACTTGTGTGTTTTTTTGGTACAAGATACATTATATTTAATCTATGTGTAGAATTTATTGTATGTACAGTTAATTTAAGCCCTGCAGTATCCAACATCTAAGTCTAAAGTCCTGAATTAGTCTTTTGGAATATAAAAATTTTCTGAAGCAAATGGGTAGCTATGCGAGCACTAAATAAGAGACGAAATGGTTGAGAAGGGAAATGACCAGGCACCATGTATGTTGGTTTCCAGAACCTAATGGGGAGAAGATTTGGGTCTTTACATATTTAATATAAGATACAAATTTCTACACTGCTGGGATGCAGGGTACCCTAATACTGGTTGCAGAATAAGTATGAAAATCATAAGCCATACCAGTACCACTTTCAGATTATATTCGGAAATCATCACTTTTCTTTTTTTCTTGTTTTCAGGTTTTTTGCTCATGCTTACAGGGTAGAGACTTTATAATTAAATTATTTGACCAAAATCTTTTGTAGTTATGTCTTCTTTATATTGACTTCTACATAGGAAAACATTATTTTTTCCTGTAAGCCAAGAAACTTCAGCCAGCTCCCTCAAATTCTTCCTCACATCTCACACCATTTCACCTGCAGTGCAATTCAAATTTCTGCTTTAGATCTGCTTGTTTGATATATGATGTAAAAAAGCAAATAAGTATATGTAAACTCATACAAGGCCTCACCTCCTTCTTCTTCTCCTATGTGTAATCCTTTTGTTTGGCCTTACGGTGGTGGTCTGCTCTGAGTTCCCAGTTCTGACAACAGTCCTCCTCGTTTTCCACTGAGACCCATTACTTTTAAAAGGATTCTTTGACACTTTTAAGAAAAGAATAAGAATCCTGAATTTTTTTAGTGCATAATCCACATTTTATTCATTCTATCAGAAATTTTTCATGTTTGGCACTGTATATTTTAAAAGTAAATTACCATGTTGAAACTGAGGGCTCTGCAAGCTTTGTATGGAGCTTGTATTTTTGCTACCAAGGGAATGTGCCACAGAGTCAACTGTGTCTGAGATTTCACCACTTGCCTCCTGGTTTCCCTGGTTTTCTTGGCTTCACTACTTCTCTGTTTCTTAGAATATATTTCTGCATGGCATGAACACTTAGCTGTGCATTAGAGTCAAAGTTCTTATGCCCTGCTTCAGTGATGTCAGCATGACATGGTTAGTTTTTCTTCTATCTGGTTCAAATAGCTAGGGAAAAGTAGTAATAGACTGCTTTCCTTATTTTAGCACATGGGTATACATGGGTATAATGAGTAACCTAGCCTAATGTAACAATGAAAACTTTCCAATATGAGTCTGCTTAAGAGATATTTACAGTGATATGGTGTACTGGTTTTCGCTGGGATAGAGTTAAATTTCTTCATAGTAGCCAGTATGGGCCTCTGTTTTGTATTTGTGCTGAAAACAGCATTGATAACACAAGGAGTTTTCGTTATTGTTGAGGCCTTCTGCCCCTCACGCTGCCCCACCAGCGAGCAGGCTGGGGGTGCACAAAAAGTTGGGAGGGGATGCAGCTGGGACAGCTGTACCACTGGGATACTCCATAACTTATGATGTCATGCTCAGCAATATAAATCTGAGGGAAGAAAGAAGAAAGAGGGGAACATTTGGAGGCAAGGCGTTTGTCTTACCAAGGCACCACTATGTGTGATAGAGCACTGCTTTCCTGGAGATGACTGGGCACCTGCCGGCTGATAGGAAGCAGAGAATGAATTCCTTGTTTTGCTTTGCTGGTCTGTACAGCTTTTGCTTTACCTATTAAACTGTCTTTATCTCAACCCACAAGTTTTCTCATTTTTACCCTTCTGATTTTCTCCCCCATCCAAGTGGAGGAGAGTGAATGAGCAGCCATGAAGTGCTTAATTGCTGGCCAGTGTTAAACCATGATTTATGGAAAAGGATATTTTTTTCTTTTTCAATAAAGAGATTAGTCTTAATTCCTTCTTAAGATATCTGAGCACTCCATACTATCTAGACCTAAGTAACCCAAATGGTACAAAATACATACTGTTGACACAATTCTATAATGTATTTTCACTAACAGCCTAATAAAATTGTGTTCCTGGGGTGCAGTCTCATTTATGTTGCTCTTTCCATTTCTTTCCTTCTCTCTCCAAAAGACAGGAAAGGAGCAGTCAATCTTTATTATCCTTTTTTCCTGATTTTATGAGAAACACAGGGGACATGCAAATGAAAATCCATTAAAACATCCAAGTCTTCAGCAAACCATATACACTGAAACTATATTTCCTGTGGCCAGCTTTAATTGTTCCTTTTTCATTTCTGCAATATATTTTTACAGGGAAGCTATCACTGTAGTTGAATTTTTTTTAAAAAAATCAATACAACTTGAACCTACATTACACTGGGGCCTTACATTCATGCATTTTTTTTCTCGGATCTTTGAGAAGTGGCTTTGCTCTAGTACTCTTCATCCTCCTGCATAGTCTGGTTAGATATTTTTAAATTCCAGTCATCATATAGTCAGAATTTGCAGGTGGTTCTCAGAGAACTTTTTCCCCTCTAGCTAGCTGTGGAAAGGACAATGCAATTAATAACAGATGGTATGGAATGACCACGTCCTTGAGAGAATGCCTTATTGGCACCCCTCCTGCTAATTGTATCACATATAACGCAAGTAAAAGCATAATAAATCTGAACTGGGGGACATTTTATGCAAGAGCTCTTCTCTCTTTCCAGACGGTAAATTGCTCAGCCCTTGAAATATCTATAACCTTGTGATACCCAACTTGCATTAGCTTAATTGCCTTTTTTCTTTTCTTCCTCCCTTCCCCTTGTTTTGTTCCCTGGGTCTGTAAGAGCAATTCTGTTTTGTTAGTCTATCTTCTTTAGCACTGTAAGAAAAGGATCTATAATTACTGTCTTGGACAGAATTTTGTTGGATCTGTTCTACAGATTTATTGGAAAATTGCCCTTTTTAAAGAGCTTTAAAGCACTTTACTTGATATCATAATATAACTAAATGCTGAAGGAGTTTAATAGAAATCTAGAATAACATTCTCATTAACTGTAAGATGGAGTGAGTTTCAGATAGACCAACAGATATACCTTATTCTACCTCTGTGTATGACTGCTGTGATAAAAAAGAAGTTCTGATGAATAAGGAATTTTTCTTTCTTACAATAATAAATCAATAGCAAAGATGTTCTGTGGAAAAAATAAGAAAAGATCACTGAAGTCTCAAATATACTTGTGCCTTGTCACCATGTCGGGGTGAAGAAGGGCTGCTTCAGCAGAGTTTACCTCTGTTGGTGGTGGGGGAAGGGAAGATTGCTTCTTGTGAAAGTTCTGCTGGATTTTTTTGTTTTATTTCTACTTAAATCATTTATTTCAATCCTGGTTTTGGCCCAAGGACAAAATAACAGTTAAGTGAACAGGAGTATGTATATAGAACTGCTTGCAGGAGCTGCCATTTAAGTCACATAATGATGCTACAGTTACACACTGAGAACAGCATCTACAGTTGCAAGTGCCCTGTCAAGGTGTAGTTGACTAGGCCATCTCCCTAGCTCTTCTAGTGTCTGTATGGAGAAGGCAATTTGACAGAGAATTGGTCTTTGTGAAATAATTCAGTAAGATGGATCAATGTCTGCAAATGATTATTCAAACTCCACTTGGGCCTGTACTCAAGGTGCAAAGGTGCCAAGTCATTATAATCCATCCCTTAACCTATCATGCCGCTTGGGTGTCTCCTGTTCCATGTCATGTGCTGTGGAGCGATCTGATGAAAAGAGGTCTTCCTTGGACAAGGGTGAGACATATGACATCAGTACAATCCCAAGAGGAAGATATGCACTGGGTTGGGTGTATCTAAGTCCCATTCCTGCTACTGACTTTCTGAATGATCATAGGTGATTTACCTCAGTGTTTTTGTTTCTGCTCCCTATTCTGGCCTACTTTAAACTGCAGGATCTTGAATGGTTTCATTTGTCAAGGAATTCAAAATCATTGTGTCAGTATCAAGACTGCTTTAGGAAAAACACAGAAATGCAAAAGGTGTTCTGAGAGACTGCTGAAATCTGAGCTAAAAGTTATTCTTACAATTTTGATTCTTTGTGCACTGCACCTTGAAGTGTGCCCTGAAGTACCTATGAGTTTGCTTTTTTGGCAAGCACACCTGGCACTTTCTTGTTACACAGCTTAGAAGAGTGGTTAACTGAATCATCTGGTATGTCCTTGGGAAGCCATTTTAGTCTGACTCTGCACACATCTAAGTCAGTAGTAAGGTTCCCACTGGTTTTCCAAGACAAGAAAATAAACTTGAAAATGTGTTTATTTTTGTATATATGTATGTAGGAAAAAAAAAAACCAAAACAAAAAAACACAGAACAAAAATAATTGTGAATATGATATACTCTGATGCCAAGCAGATGAAGGGTTGAATTCAAAGCGGAAAAGAGTGAACAGTATGAAAAATAACTGAAGAAATGGACAAAAACTAGAATAACCTAGTTAATGATACAATAACGGCTTAAGTCATCAACTTTTGCAATGTGATGTGGGTTTTGAAATTTTCATATTTTCAGTATACGTTTACTATTTTATTTTATCTTCATGGTATTAATACATTCTGAAATAGAGTTGTGCAATAAATTACGGTAACTCTGACATTGTTTACACATCTGAATATCAACTCTTAAATTCAGAGAGTCCTGAACTTGGAAAAATTATAGGGGAATTGATATATAACAACAAGGATGCTGTTTTGTCCACTAAAATTAATTATGCTAATCCTGTCTTCATATAAGGAGTAAAATTAAAAGTGACATAATGAACTTTGTAGAAACTGATGGAATTATTTCTATGTCCAGAGAGGCTATGCCTTGTAATTACAGGTAGGTAATCAGTAAGCGAGTAGAATGGAATTTATTTTCAATTAGTGTCAATTTCCACACTGAGTTTCAGGCAGCTACATGGAGAAGTACATTAATCCCCCAACTGGCAGAATGTTGATCATAATCAAAGATAATTTTCTAATTAAAGGAAAAGAGTGAAAATCTGGATCTTATTGGCATTACTACGATCTTATTGGCATTACTGAGACGTGGTGGGATGGCTCTTATGACCAGAGTGTTGGAATGGAGGGTTACAGACTCTTCAGGAAGGACAGGCTGGGCAGACGTGGAGGGTTTTTTGCCCTTTATGTCAACGACCAGCTGGAGTGTGTGGAGTTCCCCCTGGGGATGGGTGAAGATGTGACAGAGACCTTACAGGTCAGGATTAAAGGGAACACAGGGGCAGGTGATGTTACAGTAGGGGTCTGCTACAGACCACGAGGTCAGAGTGACAGGGAGGATGACGCCCTCTATAGACAGATAGGAACAGCATCATGCTCTCACATCCTGGTCCCCATGGGGGACTTCAACCACCCTGATATCTGTTGGAAGGACAACACAGCAGGGCACATGAAATCCAGGAAGTTCTTGGAATGCATCGGTGATAACTTTCTTCTTCAAATGATGGAGGAGCCAACAAGGAAAGAAGCCATGCTGGACCTTGTCCTTACCAACAAAGAGGGGCTGGTGGGGAATGTCAAGTCCAAGGGTAGCCTCAGCTGCAGCAATCACGAAATGGTAGAATTCAAGATTCACAGGGCAGCGAGGAGGGTGTTCATCGAGCTCACTACCCTGGACTTCAGAAGAGCAGACTTTGGTCTCCTGAGAGATCTGATTGGCAGGGTAGTGTGGTAGAAAGAACTGGAGGGGAGAGGGGCCCAAGAAAGCTGGTTGACATTCAAGATCGCCTCCTGCAAGCTCAGGAAAGGTGCATTCCAAAACAGAAGAAGTCAGGCAAAATAGCCAGCAGGCCTGTGTGGATGAACAAGGAACTGCTGGACAAGCTCAGGACCAAAAAAAGGAGGCCTATAGAGGGTGGAAGCAGGGACGGATGGAATGGGCAGAATATAGAGAAACTGTCCTAGTGGCCAGGACCCAGATCAGGCAAGCAAAAGCTCAGGCAAAGCTAAATCTAGCCAGGGACATCAAAGACAATAAGAAAAATTTCTATATATATGTCAGGGATAAAGGCACGACTAGGGAAGTTGTGGGCCCTCTCTGGAAGGAAACAGGAGACCTGGTCACCCAAGATAAGGGTAAGGCTGAGCTACCGAACAACTGTTTTGCCTCAGTCTTCACCGGCAAGGGCTCTAACCACACTGCCCAAGTCACAGAAGGCAAAAACAGGGGCTCTGTGAATTAAGAACTGCCCACAGTAGAGGAGATCATGTTTGAGACCTCTTAAGGAACCTGAAGGTGCACAAGTCCATGGGACCTGATGAAATCCATCCACGGGTCCTGAGGGAGCTGGCAGACAAAGTTGCTAAACCCCTTTCCAGTATATTTGAGAAATCGTGGCAGTCTGGCGAAGTTCTCGCTGATTGGAAAAAGGGGAACATAACCCCAATATTCAAAAAAGGAAAAAAAGAAGACCCAGGGAACTATAGGCCAGTCAGTCTCACCTCTGTGCCTGGCAAGATAATGGAGCAGATCCTCTTGGAATCTCTGCTAAGGCACATGGAAAATAAGGAGGTGATTGGAGACAGCCAACATGGCTTCACCAAGAGCAAATTGTACCTAACAAATTTGGTGGCCTTTTACGGTACTGCCACAGACTTGGTGGACAAGGGCAGAGCAACAGACATCATCTACCTGGACATATGCAAAGCATTTGACACTGTCCTGCACGACATCCTGCTCTCAAAATTAGAAAGTCATGGATTTGATGGATGGACCACTCGGTGGATAAGGAACTGGTTGGATGGCTGCACTCAAAGACTTGTGGTCAACAGTTCAATGTCCAACTGGTGGCCAGTGATGTGTGGTATTCTTCAGGGATCGGTACTGGGACCAATGCTGTTCAACATCTTTGTTGGAGACATGGACAGTGGGATAGAGTGCACCCTTAGGAAGTTTGCCGATGACACCAAGCTCGGTGGCATGGTCGACACACTGGAGGGAAGGGATGCCATCCAGAGGGACCTGGACAGGCTTCAGACCTGGCTTCAGAGGTGGGCTCTTGCAAATCGCATGAAGTTCAACCAGGCCAAGTGCAGGGTCCTACACCTGGGTTGGGGCAATCCCAGGCACAAATACAGGTTCGGTGGAGAATGGCTGGAGAAGGAGAGAGGTGAAGGACTTGGAGGTGTTGGTGGGTGAGAAGCTCAACATGAGCTGGCAATTTGCACTGGCAGCCAAGGAAGTCAACCACATCCTGGGCTGCATCAAGAGAAGTGTGGCCAGCAGGTCATTCTACCTCTGTACTCTGTGCTTGTGAGACCCCACCTGGACTACTGTGTCCAGCTTTGGAGTCCTCAACACAGGAAGGACATGGATCTGTTCGAACAGGTCCAGCAGAGGGCCATGAAGATGATCATAGGTCTGTAGCACCTCCCCTATGAAGACAAGCTGAGAAAGCTGGGGTTGTTCAACCTGGAGAAGAGAAGGCTGCGGGGAGGCCTTATAGCAGCCTTTCAATATCTGAAGGGAGCCTACAGGAGAGCTGGAGAGGGATCCCTTGTCAGGAAGTATAGTGACAGGACAAGGGGTAACAGTTTTAAATTGGAAGAGGGGAGATTTAGATTAGATACCAGAAAGAAATTCTTTACTTTGTGGGTGGTGAAGCACTGGAACATGTTGCCCAGCGAAGTTGTGGATGCCCCAGTCCTGGAAGTTTTTAAGGCCAGGCTGGATGGGCTTTGACCAACCTGCTCTAGTGGAGGTGTACCTGCCCATGGCAGGGGGGTTGGAACTAGGTGATCTTTAAGGTCCCTTCCACCTCTAACCATTCTATGATTCTGTGATTCTAAAACTGTTCATTCTCCTTCACTGCAAAATATTCTTTGCTTGACATTGTAAAAGGGATCTACTTACCATGCACTGACTTCCCTCTCTGTACTGTAAAGATAATACTGGCCCTGGCAGCTCATAGAGCTTGCTCTCAAGGAGTTCAGCTGCTGAACCTGTAGAAAACCAAACTAAAAAAACATGAACAGTTTTTTTTAAGAATATTTGTTGGCAGTTGAATTTAATAATCTGAGAGAAGACTGGAAGATAGCCAAAGCCAAATGAGGAAGCAGGAGCACGTAATGAGGAAGGCATGGGTTAGGAGAGAGGAAGGAATCGTACCTCTCTCTTTTGGTCACAGAAAGATCCTAGATTTTCTCAGCTGCAAAGTGTAGTCATCTGAATAGCAGACATCTGTGCAACTGCGTTAATATGTCGATTGTGTGTTATGTATTTTGGACAACTATATTTATATTGCCATGATTTTCCACATGCATTTTTGAGAGAAATACATTCTCACTGTCACCACTAAAAGGCCACATCTTCCTATACCCAAATGTTATGGTATTTCTATAGCTGAGAGGCAGTTTGACCTGTGCAAGAAAGTGTGAAAGCGCTTCCTTTGAAGCAGTTGTATTAACACATTGAGTAGTGCTGGATGATCAAACTAGCATTTAGGTATTAAGACAGGTATTCTTATATATCAAAGATAGCAATTCACTCATACTTTAATATTGTTGTAGATATGGCATTATCTTTGACAATTCTGTCATTTCCTGTCCTTCATGCCTTTATTTTTTCAATTTAAGCTAGACACTTAGAAATGAAAGGCACTTTCCTTAAAGGTCACATTACTTCCTTTGGTAAGTGCATAGTTTGGGTGGGCGGATCGAACTGAGATATAAATAATACTGGGTTCAGCTGATGACAGGGTGAAAGCTGTCATTTTATTTATTTTAACCTGTAAGAATTTTTTTGCGTGGCTTCTCTTTCTCTCTCAACTGTTGTGACTTAAAGTTGTGTAGAAAGAAGAAGGAATGCAAGTTTACAGGAAACACTCAACAAACACTTCTTTATTTTCTAGAAACTTGCTGTATGTCATTACTAATCAAAACACAGTAGTGCTCTACACTGTCTCCTGTTTTCACAAGTGTACTCCACCCTTGTGGTAAATATTCATCAAAGTTTATTTATCTTGGTCAGGACTTGTCACCTATTGTGGTTCAAATATTCTGAGCGTTTTTTCAGACGTTCTTTAAATTTGTTCATTTTTCAAGTTGAAATTTCTTTGCTTTCTGAAAACGAAGAAAGGAAAAGTATCATTTGGACACATTGACTGTCCCTGGTGGCTCAATTGTGGGGCAATATTATATTGTTCTTAAAATTCTTCCAACTCCAACGTAGTGGAATGAAAATGTAAGACATAAATGAGTGCTTCTGTACAACATAGCGTCCAAAGCTTAACGGCAAAACGAAGCAGGTAATGCTTTCTCATTCTTTAATACTAAAAATTATAGCAGGGCATAAGAACTTAGATGGTATTGTTTTCCATGAAATCTAGGAAGGGGCACAAAAGACCAAAATAGGGGTAAGTTCAACAAATTACAAAGTATGGTATTGCAGTGTCAGACAATCAACAAAGAGGTTCTGTGAGATGTAAGTTGTACTTGCATCATTGTATTTGAAGTTACATGAAGCACCTCTTTTCCATGCATGAATTTGTCTAACTCATCATTTTAATCCCATTCATACTTCTGCTACCCAGAACATCCTATGATGACAAGTTCCATGACTGAATCACGAATTTTTTTTTTCCTGTTTTATTTAAGCCTCATTGGTTCATGCTGTTTTTAGATATCACATTCTCTGACCTGCACCCTTCGAAAGTTGAATGCTTGCCTATTTAATTTCTCTTGTTTAATTCCTCCTTCCACATCACCAATCATTTTGTTTATCTGTCTCTGTACCTTTATATTTGTATCTTTCTGAACTGACTAACTGAAAATGCAAGCATGGAGCTGTACCATGTTGTGATGACACTAGCCAGAAGCACTGGGGAAGACTAATGACAGTAGTAAGTAAAATGCACAAAACTGTAAAGCTACAGGATCAGTGGTGGGGTAGGTGCTCAGGCAAAACCCACTGCCACTTTCTGAATTCAACCTTTTGCCAACCATAATGTGTAGTCCAGCCGTCTTTCAGGTATGGCAAGTAAGCTTATAAAGACAATGAAAACTTATTTAACTGTGTAAGTACAAAGTATTTACATCATTAACATCAGTATACAGTATTGTTAATATAAAACACAATATTAATATCATTGGAAAGCAGCATGTGGAATGGACTCAAAAAACATCTATTCGGACTTTAGCTGAAAATCTGTGTAAAATAGATTTCCTGAGCATTACCTCTGTTAGTCTTACTAATTTATGTTCATCATTCTTTCCCTTCTGAGATGTTTGTTAGTCTAACAAATCAATAACAGTGATAGATCTTTGAGGCAAGATATGTCCTGTGTCTAGCAGTCATACTTCTCATTAAGACACCTATGAACTGATTGAAAAAAAGAACACATCACAAGAGAAGATGGCTATCTGTCTGCAGTTCACCAAGTAAGCGTGGAGACCAGCAAGAATGAGCTTACGCTCCAATTCCATCTGATGCAAAATTAATCAACAGAAAGAAAATGTTATCTACTAGGTAACATGAAGAATAAAAACTATTTGTACTTTCTTACCCGCCTTTACCTTTCTTTGCATTTTGCTATTTCTGAACAGTTTATTCATGCGAGTGGGTGTACAATTTCATATTCACTGTAGTAAAAGGTTAGGGATGTTTCATCAACAAAACCAGATAGCTATACTAAAAGAAAGTTTGATGTGCACAAGGAGAGAGACAGAGCTTCTTCCATATCTAATTGCTTTTTTAACCTTGTACCTGTCTTAATAATTTAGCAAATCTTGTCTACCCATCCTCAAAACAAGATGTGCTTGAAGCTCAAATTTCAGTAACAAGGATCATTGCAAATCCAGTTTAAAATAGTGCATCATTGTAAGACAGGAAAATTTATCTAGGGAACCACCATTATTTTCTTTCCTTCATTCCTTTCTTTGTTAGCAGTAGAATGTCCAATATCCATTTTTGAAATAATCTCGTCTGACCCCTGTACCATACACATTATTTCTGCTTATGCTAAGAGTTAACAAGTTTTTTTAGATAATATAAGAATACAAAACAATTTAAACAAAATAACAAGAATATTAAGAAGCTTTAACCATAAAACCAAAAGATAAGTCTGAAAAGCTGTATAGATAAGAAACATGAGCGATAAATTTGCCACAGCAGCATATAATCAACTTAAGTAATACACTGCTACCAGTATGAAGAAAAGTGAAAATAACAGAGAAAGTGATCCAACATATGTTGATGTACAGAAAGTGTATATTTGGCAAAACCAACTGATACTTAGCAACTGTCACATGTGCATCATGATGAAATGGGTATAGTGGAGACAGTATAGTCAAGCTTTACAGCAGCAGTAGATATGGATATTTTGCATGAAATGGGAGGAAGAGCTTACAGGTTACACTAAGTCTTAAATATGTTCTGACAGAGCACTGTGTATGTTGTTGGGGATTTTTCTTAATTTAATATCCACTGCCTGGTGTGGTAGAAAAGAACATGCATTGATTCTTACTTAATTGTACTGCTAAACACGTACTGATAAAGTGGAGAAAGAAGTGTGCCTATGTTCTTTCGACATGTTTCCTGGTTAAATAAAACCATAAAATAATAGAATCATAGAATGGTTCAGGTCGGAAGGGACTTTAGATCGCTGCGTTCCAACCTCCCTGCCTTGGACAGAGACACCGCCCACTAGACCAGATCACTCAAAACCCCATCCAGCATGCCCTTGAACACCTCCAGGGATGGGACATCCAAAACTTCTCTGAGCAATCTGTTCCACTGCCTCACCACCCTCACACTAAAGACTTTCTTCCTAATACCTAGTCTAAATCTCTCCTCTTTCACTGTAAAACTGTTACCCCTCATCCTATCACTACATCCCCTGATAAACAGTCCCTTCCCATCTCTCCTGTAGGTCCCATTTAGGTACTTCTATAAGTGGGCTTCTATAAGGTCTCCCCAGAGCCTTCTCTTCTCCAGGCTGAACAATCCCAACTCCCTCAGCCTGTCTTCACAGGGGAGATGCTCCAGCCCGATGATCATCTTTGTGGCCTTCCTCTGGATGCATTACAATAGGTCCATGTCCTTCCTGTGTTTAGGACTCCAAAGCTGGACACAGTACTCCAGGTGGGGTCTCATGAGAGCAAAGCAGAGGGGCAGAATCACCTCCCGTGACCTGCTGGCCACACTTCTTTTGACGCAGCACAGAATGTTGTTGGTTTTCTTGGCTGCCAGTGCAAATTGCCAGCTCATGATGAACTTCTCACCCACCAACACCCCCAAGTCCTTCTCCTCAGGCCTGTTCTCCAGCCATTCTCTGCCCAACCTGTATTCGTGCCTGGGATTGCCACAACCTAGGTGCGGGACCTTGCGCTTGGCCTGGTTGAACATGAGGTTCTCATGGGCTCACTACTGAAGCCTGTCAAGGTCCCTTTGGGTGGCACCCCTTCCCTCCAGTGTGTTGACTGTGCCACATAGCTTGGTGTCGTCGGCAAATTTGCTAATTGTCCATGTCTTCAACAAGGATGTTGAAGATATTGGTCCCAATACTGACCTGAGAAACACCACTTCCACTTGGACATTGAGCTGTTGACTGCAACTCTTTGAGTGCGGCCATCCAGCCAGTTCCTGATCCACTGATTAGTCCATTCATCAGATCTATATGTCTCCAGTTTAGAAAACACGAAGTCATGTGGGAAGTCATGTGTCAAACGTTTTACATAAATCCAGGTCAAGGACATCAGTTGCTCTCCCCTTATCTAGCAATATTGTAGCATCATTGTAGAAGGCCACCAGATTTGTCAGGCATGACTTGCCCTTGGTGAAGCCATGTTGGCTGTCTCCAATCACCTCCTTATTTTCCATGTACCTTAGCAGTGATTCCAGGAACATCTGCTCAATGATCTTGCCAGGCACAGAGGTGAGACTGACTGGCCTGTAGTTCCCCAGTTCTTTCTTTTTCCTTTTTTGAAAATGGGGGTCATGTTTCCCCTTTTCCAGTCAGCGGGAATTTCACCAGACTGCCACGACTTTTCCAATATAATGGAAAGTGGCTTAGCAACTTCATCTGCTAGTTCCTTCAGAACCCATGGATGGATTTCATAAGGTCCCATGGACTTATGTACCTTCAGGTTCCTTAGAAGGTCTTGAACGTGGTTTTCTCCAACAGTGGGTGGTTCTTCATTCTCATAGCCCCTGTTTTCGTCTGGACTAAGCAAAAGACTCATAGGAATTATCTGTGTGTTCAATTGTAAAAGTGTTCCTTTTTCTAATATTTGTAGAGTTCTGGATGGATTCACAGCTCCAATGAGTTTTCTTTGAGTTCATTCCTCTGTACTAGATTAATCTCATTATATGCAAATAACTCTGTTTTTCTTTAAGTCCTCACAATTATTATTGCCATTGTTATTAATATAGAACTATTTAAAGATATGGATCTATTCAGGGTTTTATAAATATATACATATATTTTTGAGGTTATTTATAAATATATACATATATTTGAGGTTAATTTTCAAAACTAATCAATGCAAAATCAAGTAATCAGTGCATTTTATCCTGCAGCATTCTACATCTGTTTTGAAATTGTATCAGAATTGAAACCTAGCTGTGTATTTATAAATAGTATGAGTAACAGTATGATAGATTGAGAATGACAGCTTGTGTTTGTATTTGCAATAGGAATATTTTCTGACCTATTCCATCAGGAAGCTGAAAGATTGATGAAGTCTCAACACATAGGAATAATTCAGATATACACTTTCCTGATTTTCAGCTTCTTATTTTGTATGACCAAACCAATACTCTGTTACTTTTGTTTTTAAAAAAATTACATGACTGGTGTTTTATTTTGTGTTTATTTAAAAAAAACAACAACAAAAAAAGACCAAAACAAAAAACCCAAACATCAAAAAATGCACCACTCTGAACAAAAGAGAAGGAAAGAGATAAAAATGTATTCTTCCTATTGAAAGAAAAGGGGATTTTTAATTATTTTTTCTATTACTGTGGTGAAAATGTCCAAGAAATTCTTCTTCAATGCCTGCTAGTGAATTTGCTACACACTGATCCAGTGTCTTTGATCTGTGTTGCTTATCACGTTGTATTCTCATGATGTTTTTCAGACCACTTTTGTAGGAGTGTCACAACCACTGTCAGTGAGTCTCATCTAGTTGCCAATTTTGTTTGCAAAGTATGGTCTCATATCTGTTGCTATGACATTATGATTTTATATCATAGATTTCAATAACTGCCTCACCATGTTTAGACCTGGAGAACAGAAGTCTGAGGAAGGAATTTTTCAGGTATGGTTTTCTCCTTTTTACTGCATCAATCCTGCATCCCATATCAACGAGAAAGATTCAAAGTTCAAGATGCAAAGACTCAGGGAAATGTGGGATGGAAGCATGGTCTGAATTTATGTTGCTAATACTCAAATGAGTTGGCCAATACTGCTGAAGTTGTGTCCCATATGATTCCCAATGATTCAATGAGAAAATTCTTTGATATCTCTTTAAATGCAGCCCTTTATGCATGACATAATTTACTGCCCCTATACTTCTATCATAAAAGTATGGAATCATCTCAGCACAAAACTCAGCTTAGGCACTACTACTATCCCAAATACTGTCATTCTACCTTGTTTAAGTGTCTTTCTACTTATAATTTCTTGATGTTATGTTAGTGTCCAGCTCTATGACATATGTCTCTTTTTAAATCTCAGAACAAACATCTTGTGAAAAGTTGATCACCAAAGATTCTAAATCTATTTTACATATGATTTCTAAAATACAGTTTTGCTGTTCTTGCTGTTTCCCTTGCTCTAGGAATCACTTCACAGCACTGCTGTCTGTTTTTGGGAGGAGCCATTGCCACATCTGTGGCAGAACTAGGAAAGCCCTGGTACCCTGCTAGCCTGGCTGGAGTGAGCCCCATGGGGTGCAGCGGTGAGCTCTCAGGTGTGGAGATGCTCTGCTGACAGATAAGGAAGATGCAGCAGGTACTGAGCAAACCATTAAGTGATGCCATCTGTCTCCTTGTTCATGCACATTCTTTTACTGAAGCCGACAAATTTATGATGAGTGGCAACACTTTACATTACTTAGTCTGCCTAGAGGGAGACTCAGAGGCAGCTTTTTGAACTTAGGACCTTGGCAAAATCTAAATGAAATAAAAATGAAAGCAGTGTGTTTTATATTCATATGAAGCTAGGAACTGGAAAAAAAAGCCAAATATAATATGACCAAGCAATCTCTAATGAAAAGCTTAGAATGGCTACTTCCTTATACTGGTAACCAAATCCCATTTCGCTACAAATCCCAAAATATATAACCTTTTAACTTTGTCTTCTTTTTTAATTTTTTTCTTTAAATGTATTACATACTTTACTGCCGACCCACCCCATCCGATTCCTTGTGTTACACGTCTCTTGACTCTTTCAAGAAGGTAATCTTATCCAAATATTTTACTAATGCTGACATGGTTTCTTATTTTTCCCTGCTGTCCTCTTATGCTTGTTTTTTTTTCAAATCTGTTAGCACCAGTTCTAGTCCATCAACAACTCTTCTCTGTCATTCAGCAATTGTTGAAGCTAAACATCAAAATAAATTAAACTTTTCAAAAGATCTTTCTAAAGGAAAAAAAAAAAAAAAAAAAAAACCCAACATCTCTTCCTCTCTTCTCCTTAAAGAGGAAATCTTTCAGTGTGAGTGTCAGTGACAGCAGCACATGGATGTCTTGGCTGCTTTCCTTGCCTTTAAGTACATGAAAATCTTTGATATGTCTATGCCATCATTGCATTAAAAAAGGGTTTCCTATTACAAAAGAAACAGCACAACCTGATTTCATTTGATGGATTTCTCTTTTGACTATGATATCTTTCAGTGAATTTTAGGTGCTAACTATACTATTTAACTTCCTTTTTGTGTTTATTTTAAATGCAATGTTATCCCATGACAGAAAAAAGCTCGTGTTTCACTTTAAGTAGAATAATCCAACTGGAATCAATGTTTTGTTGGATCAGAGTGTATAAACATAGTAAAGCCCATTCAAAGCATCACTCAAAAGCCTTATTCAGGAGATGCGCTTTACCACTTGCACAATTTTGAGTCAATGGTCTTAAAGTTAATCTCATATTTACATATTTTCTTGAATCTGTATCATAATTAAATAGTCTTCTGGGCCATGATCCAAAAAACACTGACGTAACAGAATAGACCACTATTAATTCTGACAGTAACTAAATCACTCATCTTTAGTGCTGCTTCGGTTCATATTCTTTCATACTTTCACAGGGTTCTGTTTTGTGTTGAAGACCATCAGGTTTAATGGAAGATATTTGGTTTATAAAATGTCTTCCACCATTCTCAGAGAGATTCACAAACACAGAAAGTGTTTTAAGGTCATGAATGGGCTAATTGAAAATGTGGGACTGAACAGTAATGTTCTCTGTTGCAATACATTTTTTGGCCAGGTGCCTCACTGAGGATACATTCTTGTCAAAAGAACACTACAATTTTGGCAATGTTGCGGATACTACTAGTAATTGAGAACACTTACTGTCTGATGCTCTTGTTCTTGTCAATGGTTCCAAATAGGCATCTAAAGGCTTCACGGCTACAAAACTTGTTGATAGATATAACAAAGAGGCAAAGCCCCAAGGGGACAAGGCAACCGCATTTCTGAATTGATGAGGACTGAACCATACTGGCCTGTCAGAATGCAAGTATATAATGGCATCAATGAGCTACACCTGCTCTGTGGACAGCCAGGAGACTCTGAATTAAAATTCTGTAGATCCAAACCTGCAGTAACTCATGAAAACACCCACTCAGACCTGGAGACTGACTGGAAATTCACATTTTCATTAAACATAATTTCTTCTCTCTCCTGCTCCCTGTTCTAGTAACATTCCAATAGCTTTTTTTGTCATTTTCCATTTTTTTCATGTGTGTTTATATTATTCCTTTCCCATATTATCAGCACAACAGATGTCAGCTCAAACATCAGTTTTGGAGGAAAGAAATTACTCTATCAATTCTTCTTATGGAAAACAAAAGTATGTAACAGAGCTCTACAACCACCCTGTCAGTCTATTTCAATTCTTCACCATCCTTACCACTGAATACTATTTCCTACTGTCATCTTGACTTTTTCTAGTTGTAGTTTGAGCTCATTATTTCATTTGTTCTTATTTTTTGGTAAGTTCGAGTCAGTGGAAGTTAAAGAATGTGCTCAATTACTATGTTAATTTCATGAATCATAATTTCCTGAACAAGTACTTTGTGTTAGAGTTAGTAATGGCAATGACATGCCAAATCAATCAGCACATTGTTTTCTATGTCCATACTGATAGTTCATTCTGTAATATTTTTGCCTTGTGACGATTTAAAAAAAAAAAAAAAAAAAAATTCATACTTTGGGACAGCTACAAATGTTCTTTTTGCATAGTTAACCAAACACATTTGAATACAATGTGTGAACCCAAACTTCTTTACTGATTTCCTCCAGCTTGCTATAAAATCTCGTTGCATGAAGGTGAGATCTATGATCAGGACTGGTTGAAAGGATATGACTTTATTGGAAATTTCCTTTGTTTCCTGTTCAACTCTCTCTATCTTCCAGACACCAACTCACCTAGAAAAGATAACTCTTTCTTCATCTGTTACAGGGAAAACTCCTTTCTAGACCTATATTTTGGTATAGCTAAAAACTCTATTTTGATCAATTTCCACTCCTTCATTTACACTTACTACTCTGAGTTGAAAACAGATACTTAGAAATGAGAAAAACCACCCATGTCCCTCAACTTCCTGTTGTTTTCTCTACTTGCAGTTCCTGATATTTATGCCTGCTTTTTTATATATTTATGTTCTTGTACATGATTCTGGGAGTTGCCTTAAATTTGCAGTTTCTTTACAACAAAGACAACATGTAGTTGTCTGGTAATGTCTGGTAAATAAGAATTTAGGCCTCAAGCTGCCAGAATTTTGACCCGCTTTGATGAAAACCGTGTAATATAGAGCTATGGCTTATACCATTTACATTGAATTGTCTGACCATATTCAGTTTGATTTCTATTGACAAAAATGAACATAGGTGGGAAAAGTGTCAAAATTAAATATTTGAGTTTTAAAATAATATGTAAATTATGTACAAGGCCATAACCTGGATTTTAATATTACTTTATTTTAGATACTTTATTGTTTGTAATTGTGCTTACTTTGCAGATAAACTAATACATGTTTCGCTTTGATTTCAACTCAATTTTCTTTTAATCAGCCTTACTATGCTAAAAGATACTGACTTGTATCTTGCTTAAATTATGGTGAAGTCTGTGCTAACAAGATTTATTTCCTGTCACTTGAATGATATAGTTTCCTTATGTTATATAGTTTTACAGTTTAAAAGAGAGAATACCTTTCCAGCTCAGAAAATATGCAGTCTGTAGTCTTTTAAGTATATCAGAGGATTTTCAAATACCAACGGAGCTGTCCCTTCCCAGAATTATTATTAGAATTCAGGCAACATTTCACAGAAAGGGAGGTGGGAAAAAACAGGCTCCTGTTTAATATTATTTATAGAGTAGCCTTGGCATATCTTTCAAGCTCTGTAAATCTTGCCAATATGCCACTTGTCAAACACATCAGACCTTGTGCATCAATAGTAGGCTAAAATACTTCATACAGTTCAGCTCTTCTGCTGTAAAAAGGGGGAGAAGAAAAAAAGTGAAAAAACCCTCAGTTTTTGTGAAAAACCAGTCTTAATTATTTTCTCTTTATAAGATAATTTTGTTATTTCTCTGCCAATACCACTTAAATCTCATCAGAGGCGAGATATTTTATGTGTTTTCTTTTGCAAATATAGAAGAAAGAGAGCTAAATATTGTGAGGTGCCCTGCAGGCTTACTTAGTGCATATTTATCTTTGTAAATCTATCTTTTAACTACGTAATATCCCCCCATTAATACCTGACAGCATGATGAATAGATAAGATGTAATAGGTTTATGAATTTTTGCAAGATGCTCCCTGTTAGACACTGTTGACATGGTGATATCAGATATTTTTTTGGCTTTTGTTGATGTTTTATTGGTTTTGGTTTCTGACAACAAAGGCGTATCTTTAATGTATTTATTCCTAGAACTCACCATAAGGTAAAAATGAAAAAGATGAAATGTAACTTAAATATCTGTGAAGATTGTTGTGTGAAGCTGTATAGAAGAACTTCTGTTGTGGTAGGCTAACTCCTAATTTTGACACCACTTAGGATGTGAAGAATAACACATTTAAATAATTTTTTCTGCTCTGGTAAAACATGATATGCCTGCTAGTGAAGCAGCAGTGAACAGATTTTTAATATTAAGATATACAGTAAATGAAATTAGCTAAAATCTTTGAAATTTAGTGTGTTCTGCAGTATGAACTCTATTCCATGGGAAATAATTTGCTTTTAGAAGTGAACAAAGAAGCTTTAGCTGTGAATTGCTAACTATAGCTGGAGAATGACAGAAAAAAATTTCCTGACTTTTTCTCCAGAGCTGCCATTTTGGGTGTTAGACAAGACATTGACCTTTAGATATCTCTGAGTTGAATTTAAATGTGTAGGAGAAGAATTTTCAGGAGAGAAGGTGTGATTCCAGAAAGCACGTTTATTAAATAAGATATGTCAGTTTCAAATTTAATACTTGCAGTAAGTTTTTCTGTACTTCACTGACAACTGTAAATGCCCCTTATTGTGTGAATAAATTCATTAAATACCCTTCTTTTCATACTTGTAAAGTATTATAAGAGGGTTTTATCATAAATGAAAGTAATTTGGAGGATGAAGGTTGATACTGATGCAATGTCCCTCATCCATAGTCTGTCCTACACTTTGACAGGCTAAATTATTTATATACTTGCTCTTCATTCATGTCCCCCTTCTAGTCCCCCACTCATCTAGTATTTTTGTTGTAAATATTGTCACTATTTGAAATTTAGTTTGTTACACCAATGTCTTGCATTTGTGGCCATTTTCATGTACGTAACTGTAGTAACACTATTTTTAGCAATAGATCTAAAAGGCTCTGTTCAAGGTCTTCAAAGCATGGTTAAGAAAGGTTAAAGACCATCAGTTATTATCATCCATGTAAAATACATATATATCCACTATTTTCCAGGGATGTTTGGAAGAAAATCTCAGTAGTACTTTAGAAAACTCAAAGCATTTGGATTTTTGAAAGTTGAAGGAAAGCAGGGGATTAATACAACATCACGGCTGCTGTTCATTTCCTTCTTAAATTACCCATGGGTATACTGGTTTATCTGGAACATATTTCTCATGGAAGCTGGAAGAACTTGTGTATTATTCCCCTCAAATTAAACATTAGTTCAGCATTTTTATTGATTTTTTCTCTGCAGATTAACTATTACCCTACTTTTTCTCTTTAATTTATCTATTACCATTCCTCGCAAACCCTAGTGTCACCTATTCTATTCTTTGATCTTGACAAATATTCCTTTTTAAATTAATGAAAAAACTAAAATCTGCAGTGTGATGTGTATGCTGCAGTGCCTGGGAGTACTTTCCAACTCATTCTTCAGGCACTTGCTTTGGTCATTTCTGTGCTGCAGGTGAGGTAAGGACTGGGGTCTGGGTCTGTTTCCCACATCACCATCCTGATACGTTCATTTTGATGGGAAGGAGACTAGTGGGCAGGGACAAGAATACAACTCCCCACACAGTCTTACATGTTCTAGATTAACCTGAAAATGCTAGTCAACCCCCATAAATCCCAGACTTGTGGAACTTATGCCTGAAGCAATTTTGTGCTATTCTGCCACAGATAGAATCATTATTCCTTTTATCATTCTTGGGGCTGTATATACTATATCCGCTGTTCTCAGGTATCTACTGTTGCAGAATTAACTATCTACCTGCACATAAGGCAGCATCATACTGTGCCGTAATTCTAGCAACATTGTTATTTTAGCAATCCAAGGAAACAAAATAGAACATGTCACTGGTTATCTGTATATATAAGGCAATTGAAAGAAATTTACAACAATCTAGCAACTAATCTCCTCAGAGACCGCCTTCCTCCACAGAAATATTCCTATTATAGTTCCCTCTTCCATGAATGCATGCATAAGTTGATGGTCTCATAAGATGTCCTGTTTCTTAATAACTTGACTTAGAAAATATTAACTGTATGGTAACATATTTTGAGTATTTCCATGTATGTAAATTTGCCCTGGCCTTTAATTAAATTTGTATACGTGAAGATTCCCAAATGGGCCATTTAGATAGATATTTATAGGGCCTGAATGTGTATTAATGTAAGCATACAATTGACTGTGCTTAGTTTCCAAACGCCACTCTTAGGCTCTCCTACAACAATGTTTTTCTTAGAATATTTATATGTATTTCTTAGAATATTAGCAATTTAGGGAGACCGGGATCCCTCTTCTATACATCCTAAAAGCACTGGTATAGTCCAGTATGGACTTCTTCCAGATACAAAGATAAGAAAGAATACATTTATCAGTGCAGCACTAAAACAATATTTGCTAACAATACTATATGCACCCACACTGCATAAAAGTGCATTATTAAAAGCACGCTTTTTCTGGAAATGACATCAACTTTACTAGAAACAAGTATGAAAAGTCAAATTCAACTCAGTTTCAATATATGCTTTACTAGCTTAAAAAAAATGATAAATCTCCAATATTGTCAGAGAGGTCCAGATCAAATATTTTCCTTTCTATACATCATTACATACTACATCTATACATACTACATCTATACATCTATACATACTACATAACACCAGCCTTTGCCTCAGAGGAAGTCTGTATTTTAATATTTATTGTAAAACAGTTGCTTGAAAAGATTATTTGCAATCAGTAACAGCAGAAATCATATTGCTAGATTAAAAATAAAATCAGTGTTAGATAATTAGAGAAATCAATAACACTGTTAGGTTATGTGCTTCAATTGTAATTAATACAATAATGGAAACACAAGAGAAGTCATTAAATAGTAAGATATCATGTTTACCCAAAGATATAACATCCTAGCAGGGTCATGAATACTCCTCAGCAAATAAAAATAAAAAAAGAAAAAGAAGAAAAATAAAGCTCCAAAAAAAAGCCTTTTTTCAGGAAAACATTTTACTGGAAGTAACCGGGGAAGAAAAGTCTAATTGTACAACTGCCTGGTGGACATAAGGATAATTCTACAACAGTTATTTGTATGTCAGTGAAAAACAACTCAGTTTCATGCTGTAGGAAAGCAATGTATAATGTGAGATACCCCATTCCATCAGCTGAATTGAATAAACACTTTCTGAGGAAACTTTTGTGTGCATCTTTCTTCCTTCTTATCAGTTAAAGAAATGCATTTCAATCATGACAGCATGTCATGAATTGAAATTCAAGAATCTGTGGTCCACTTTCAACTTCTTGGTTTAAATGGTTTGTAATACACTAATTTTTCACTCTGGGCCTGTGCCTCCTGTGGTCAGGAGGGTTAGTGGTGTATGCATTGCTATCTTAGAGTTTCTTTTCATTTTGTGGAAGAATTCAAGACCTAAATTGTCTTTCCAAGAAAAGTAATGTCATGAAAAAAGGGGATGTGCACAAGTATACTCCTGAGATCCTAAATGCTGCAGAAAACAGGCACAGGAGGAATTATATAGGATGTGTCCAAAAAAAAGGGTAGAAAGCAGTGCAAAGGCACATTGGAATGTAGTTTTGAATGTGAGGAATCAGCAGGAGTCATTACTGAAAGAACCTTTATCAAATGGCTGCAGAGAGCAGCTAAAGATCTTCAGGCTCATGGCATAAAGGATTTGACAGATCTCACAACCACAGACAGACTGTGGTGTTGGATGAGCTCTTACATCCAGGCGTCTGTTTTCTTCCTCGGAGATCCGAGTTGCAAATGATATGTTTGATAGAGTTGTTTTTATTTACACTACTTGGTTGTCTAAAATAAACCTGTTGTTGATCATACCTTTCTTCAACTATGGATTTTAAAATCCAGCATCAGAGTAAAGTGTATGGGCAAAAAGGAATAAGAGTTCCCCAGTGGAGCACTGCACAGTGAAGAAGAATTTTTGCATCATTTTTAATAGAAAATAAAATAAAATTGACCTTTCTTCTGCATGGATGGAAGAATATTTTCCTGCTGACAAAATAAGAATTTCAGTCACAAATGAGAGGTCAAAAAAAGTTCAATATGGGCAATGCTTTTGGTATCCCATGGTAATACAAAGTCCTAACAAACTTTGCTAGAAAACAACTGTTATTGAAGAGTATTGACTTTGTGTGGTTTATAAAATACAGTAGAAATTATGTTGGGTTGGAAAGGTTTATCCAAAGTAGCTTCTCTAGAAAGTTGGTTAGGCATTCATGTAGATCTCAGATGAACTCAGTGTTAGCTGTTGGTTTCAAGAAAAGCCTCAAGTAACATGTGTATTCATCAACTAGTGGAATGTGGAAGAGGTTATACAGACAGTGGAATTTATTGTGAAAATGAATAATGATACAGAAGAATTTGAAGAATTGAATATAGAATTTCAGTAGAGGCTAAAATGCTAACAGCACTATAATAACACCATGAAGAATTGTAAGAGAGAGGGCAAAAAAGATGCAAATGTGAATGTCAGGTCACAAGCTAACCATGAATATATAGAAATTACTATAATGGGCCACTGTAAAATGATATTTTAGGCCAGAAAGATGTTAATTCCCAATTACAAAACCATCATAACACCAATTATGAATTATAGGTTACATAGTACTGAAAAGAAATTGTTGAACTAGTGGAAATAATAAGGTCAATAATGGAACTGGTAGATAGCAATTTACAACTTTAGAGAGGTATGGTGAGGAATAAAATTTAAAATAGTAAATAAATTTGAAAAATCATCTGTTTTAAGAGGTTTTTTTGAAAGGACAGTAGGGAGGAGATGAGAAGAGCAGAAGATGAAACTAAAATCAAGGAAAATATCACAGATTGTTTGCAAATTTAAGTTTGATCCTGCAAGATCCTTACACTTTTTTAGTCCATTAAGTATTTTCTTACTAAAGAAAAAATAAGGCCTAAAATTTAAATATATTCAACAGCAAAAATTCACATTAGTTGGTTGTTTGATTCAATCTGATGACCAAAAAAAAATGTTTTACCTGCCTACAGAATATAACTGGAAAAGATTTTTATAAACTGATAGAATTCAATAGGAACATACCTGGACATTGTATTGTAATGGGTTATTAAGAATAAAACTCAGATTTTCCATTGAGTGAGTCAAGGTGTGTTTCTTTGTATGTTGTATATGTAGCAGGCTGCAGTTTATAAATCATACAATAAAAACTTCCCTGGAAGTGTTCAAGGCCAGGTTGGATGGGGCTTTGAGCAACCTGGTCTAGTGGGTGGTGTCCCTTTGCAAGGCACAGGGGATTGGAACAACATGATCTTCCAACCTAAACCGTTCAATGATTCCATGACATGTATTAAATGTGTATAACATATATATGACATCAGACATAGAAAGTAAATAAGATATAATACATCCACACTGATTATCTTGCAACTGAGATATAAAATAAAATACCATACAGTAGGTTTACGTTCTTACCTCAAAAGCAAAAATCTATTTAAAAAGTGATATCCTAGCCGTTGCAAAATATTAAACCAAGATTTGTTTCATCTTTTGATTCATTATCCTAGTTCCAGTCCTTGTACAGGTGACCTCAACAAAGCCACAGATCTATATAGTTCAATACTTTTAACTTAAACTGCATTTATTTCACAAACTTGTCATACTTTTGGTCACCAAACTTTGCTCACCATGATCAAGAGAGTAATTGCTTTAATGATTAAATTATCATTTATCTTGGAGAAACTTTTAACTGTCTTTAAAATTTATTGTACTATTTACAAAATTATTAAATTATTTGTTATACACTAGCTGTAATTCCCTGCTTAGCTTAATAAATAAACATAATTCTGTTCTCTTCATATTCCAGGAGTAGTTCACTTCAGAAACATGTAGTTAGATAGCCTGCATATAGTATATTAACACATAAATCTTCATGGAATCAGCTTAAGCATTGTTTCCTATAATGGGAAATGAGAATGTAAGCTTCCCCTAAAAGAATAATGCCAAGTTGATTTATTGAGATTGCTGAGTGTTGAGTTAAAACTTAAAAATATTTCCACTCATTTAAAAAATATCATCTTTATTTCCTTCCAATTGTTTCAGTGACTAAGAATAGTTTCACGGATGCCTTTTTTTCCCACTGGCCAGGCTGCAGTAGGACCCTGTTACCTCTTCTTGTGACTGAAAAAATTTGACATAGCCCTTTTGCCTTTTTTGATCCACTTGGCTCAGAATAACACATCCACATAGAGTATTTTGTTTCCACATTAAAGACAAATTGGCTGAAGAGCTACCTAATACACAATCTAATTCTTCTCCTTTGCAATTTTTGGACAGAAATTCTCACTTTTAAGTCTGGTAGCAGTTGAGACAAAGTAACGGTACCTCCATAATAAAAAGAATCGTCGGAGTATACTTGGAGTAAAAGGATGCTTGATTATCATTTAGTCAATATTTCCACAAACCTGAGTTCTGCTCCCTTGACAGTTTTTGGGCTCATTCTCTAACTTGTCTCCCCAGTCTCACTTTTTCCTTAAAAAAAAAACCAACTTGATTTTTTATTTGTGAAGATCTGAACTGGTTGTAAAGCTTCAGTGAGGCAGAAATACTGAAGCTCCAAATTCTGAAGTAGTCCATATATCTCATTCAGGGATAATCGAGGTTAAGACTAATAAACACAGCCATTTAGTAACAGATTAATAGAAAATGGAGGAACCTTTGTTATAGTAAGAGCTACACAATAGATTGCAATGAATGTGCTTTATGAGCACAATGCAAAATTGAGTAGTGTTTCTAATAGTTTTAATTTTCTGATAAGGACTTAATTTCAGTAATTGGGGAAGAGGTGCACAGAGGAATCCAGGAGTATGAGGTGGAAAAATTTTCAAGTGCTTGCTGATCTCATTCTTTCCAGTAAGAGCTGCAGATGAAAATGAGAAGGCCCAAGGCATACTTAGCACTGTAGTGGGACTCTAATTTTTCACCTCCCTCCTCCCTTAACTAGGTATATCATATGACCCTTTTCTGCAAGTAAATTCTGTGTTTCTGAAACGAAAAGTACTGTCTATGCTGTTTGGTGTTCCTAGAGATTTAGTAGCTTGCTTGTCTTAGTACCAGCAGTTATGATGAACATGTTCTGATGGGCTTCAGGATATGCGATAGTACACTGTATGTAAATCCCAAGTGGAAACATGGCCACCCTGTTCCTAACAGATGAGTCCAGCATGTGGAAAAGATTGTGGACAATCTGTAATCTTGAATCATAGCAACTGCAGCTTTTCTTACTCATTTGCATTGTTCGAGGTGTTTGGATCAACGTCTTCTAATGTGCTTATAGATTGTGCATGTCTTGGGGAGGTAAGTTGCAGCAAAAGCTGTGCTCTAACACAGCACTAGCATACTAGTTTTCTTACACAGCAGCCTAAATAAACATTTGCATTGAAAACAGTATATGATAAACATAATTCTGCAGGCTTTACAGAATTCAAGGCCAGAGATTTGTAATGCAGACTTTTTACTGGGACTTCCGTTTAGTGGCCTATCATTGGTTTGGCCATTAAAGAGTAGACTGGAGGAGGTACTGTGCACCACTATTCAAAATGTTTGTCCAAATGCATCTGAAAGATGACATACTTAGATTTGATGTTATTTTCTTGTGCTTTATTCAATTGTTTACTTTATAAAGATTCACTGTCAAGACTTACCATGAAGCACAACTCTGTGTCCTTTAATCAAAACAACTTCCCAAACAAGTGTCATCTCCCCTCTTCCATTACCTTTGTACCAGGTACCAAGAAGAGATCAGGCAAAGGTAAAGAGACTGCAGAACTTGTGTGAGTTTATAATCCTGAAATCTTAGGAAGCTGTTGCAGAATTCCTGTTTTGCACAATCTTCTCTTCTCTATTTAAAGACAAGTTTTTCCCATAAATGTAATTTTATAAACTAAAATCTTTTCAACTTTCACAGACATAGAATGAGACAACTACATGTAATTCCTAAAGAGCAGAATGCTCCACTTCTATGTACCTAAGTCATTTTATCATTCACTTAATAACAGAACAAATTAGTAATAATCTAAGATTTTGATGCACATTATGCTGAGGCATGACCACACTAATATGCTTTCTGATAAAGTAAATGCTTACTCTGTCAGAGCACAAATCTTATTTTGTGTCTAGTCAAGTCAAGGGAGAGAAAGCTGAGTCTGCAGTAGGACTGCTTACTCGAGGTGATTTTGAGATTTATTAGCAGATTTCATTAAATATATGGAGAAACCCCAGCATCCAAGGTTGGAAAATTTAGGATGCAAGAGAGGAGCAATACATACAAAGGAAAACAGGAGAAGCAAGCATTATTATGGAAATAAAATGATATCACACAGATCTATAACATATGAAAACTACAGATCTGTGCTATTTCTAAGCATGCAGATATTCTAGAGACAAGACTTTATCCATTTGTTTAATGTGGTGGGTTGTTTCCTAACGGCACTTTCAGCTTGACAGTGACCGGCAGCACAGCGGTGTGATCACTGAGAGGGAGGGCTCGTGTTGCACCGGGTGTGACAAGCACTTTGCTTTGATTATAACTGCTAACCACTGACGTGAAAGAAATAATTGCACTTCACTTTCATTTCTGGTCCACCATATGTCACTCTAAATCTAGTATCAGAGGAAAATACAGATTTCCTTGTCTCGACTTTTGGTCGGATATTGGAACAGGTAGAAGTATTAACTGACCAAAAGGTGACAAATGCCTTAAGGAGAGAAGGCTGTGAATGTTCCCTGCATACTAGTTGTTTGTTAAGTATTTATTTAATATTTTAATAAATAATCTTCCAGTGCTAGATTCATTCTGACAAATATATTTAATTGTGTTCTCAAAAGTGTTCTTTTATTCACTGCTGCTCTTTCACCTATTACAGGTACTAAAATTATGAACACCCTAAATATTTCTGTCATTACGTTTGCTTGAAAAATTAACTAAGCATAAGGATTGTGAAGGATATAAGCAAGGTTTTTGATAATGAGATCCCGCTCCTGATTTACAATAGCAGATGATAAACTATGAATGAAGATAATACTGAACTATAATGCCACTACAAACAACTGCCAGCTACTACAGTTGTTAAACCAGGAAAGCGCGTCTGCCTCCAGCTTGTCAGAGGAAATAAAAAAAAAAAAGTTACAGAATAATGCTGAATATGAAATGACAAAAATATCTCTTAAAAACAGTAAAAAAACAGAATTCACGAGACTACCTTGTGTTAAATCCCAGCACCAGCTTCTTAGAGGTGCAGCAGAAATGAATACTTTAGGTTCAGCACTACATTAATAAAATTCAGTGTCTCTTCTTAATACAGAGAAGATAAAACAGCAAATGACAACATTCTCAAAAGCAATGATGGTTTGCTTTCCCTAACTTCACAACATAAAAGCTCTCATGTGGTCTCCTGACCAAAACAGAGAGTATCATCTTCTATCATTCTTCTTCCACCAGGAAAGAGCAATCATAATGTTTTGTCATGTAACATTTCCAGGGATGAGATTGCACAGCTTTACCTGACAGGTTGTGGAATCTCCTGTACTTAACTCCCCTTAGCATGATAAAGTTCCATTTGCGCACCCACTCTAACTTCATCCAATAAAATTTAAGCCTCTTTCTTTTTGTCACACACTCTGCATTCATAGGGAACAGGTGATTCTTCCTTTTTTTTGAGGCAGCTTGCCTTCTGAGCTACGGACTAGAATCACATCTTCCCTCAGTCTTCTCTGGTATGAGATTAGATAATGGTGACTTTTTCATAAGCCTTGTTATCCAGTCATCATCTTTGTTCTCTTCTGTCATGTCTCCATTTGTTCATGCCTCTCAAGCATCAGATATGACAAGGCTGGGAAAAACCGCCTTTTATGTGAAAACATCTACTCATTTTAATAAAATAACTAGTTATGTTATCTGTTCTGCTGATATAGTTTTACTTCCTGAGAATGTTATTTTTTTTAGAAACTATGATTCTCATCCCTGTCAAACCCAACACTAACTTCTTTCAATCAGGACAGAAAACAGTTCATAGCAAAAGTGCACTTGAGTGCTACAGGAGAAAGACAGGTATTTAAAAAAAATCCATGTGAAGTATTATTTTCTTTTGAAAAAAATATTTGGTTGCATAGTCCATAATTAATTAGCTACTTAATTAGAAAAACTTCTCAACTGAAATGAAAGTGGTGAAGAACCTTTCACTTTTAGTAATATGGGTGTTTCTTTCACAGCATCTTTAAACATTCACTTCAATTTATCCAGGAGATTATTAGTGAATTACTAGTGCAGAACAAAGACCAAAAGACTGAAAAGTCCAACACAAATGAGTGCCAAAAAAGACTACACCTTTAATCAAAGTCTAATCTTGCAGAAGTAATCAAGAATAATGAGCGTTAAGAATACAATCTTGGATTAAAAAATTGAGTGTTTTTGCATTTCCAGAAAAGCTGAAAACATACTGTTCATTCTTACAGATCAGAAATTTAAGACCTGCAGGTAAAGAATATATTTTAAATGATGAAATAAACCGTATAATAAGTGATTTTTGTTGCCTCTGTGCATCTCTGACTTCGTCTTCTGATTTCCATTTCATATGCTTGTTAAATACCTGTGTGTAATTGCAACATGTAAAACTCAGCAGGAGTTCAGTAATTTCTTTCTCTTTAAAAACATTGCTGAGTTAGTCATTACTCAGAAATGAGAAGGTACCAAGCCAATTAAGTATAATAAGAAGGATATTTTATCAAAAATCTCATGGAACACCAGAATTTATGAGAAGTCAAAAGGATAAGAACATGTAAAAATTTTTAGAGTAGAATAAATTCTGAATTTTCTAACAAATGCAATTTTCCAAAACCCATGATGGAAGCTGCCATAGATATAGCTGAATGCTCAAATGTGTCTCCCACTGCATTATTTGGAATAATCTCTAATTAACAGCATGTTTTACACAGACCTGAATCCACTCTGATAAGTGGTGAGGAAAAGTGGCCATTGTTTTGTCCTATCAAGATAAGACAGACAAACAAACAAAACCCCTAATGAAGACAACCGTTAGATTCAGTGCTTTTCAATGTTTACTTAAACATAAAAAAGATAATGGGAGATGGTTGGTTTTTTTTTTTCCTTTATTTAATGGTATCTGGAGTGAACGGATGGAGACTTTCAGTGTCTACTTGAGATAATTTCATGAGCTAATTCCTGAATTGCTCTTTGAAAAATATGTAATTTGATATAAAGAGCAAAAGAAATACAGCAACCCCTGGACAGTCATAATGTCCCCTTTTTATGAAGAAGAAGGATTTAGGCCTAAGCTTGAAGCCTTTAGTTACATCCTTGATCATGTTAGCTAGAACGATAACAAAACCACTGAGACTTTTCCACATCATGGCCTTAGCCAGCCGAGAAATCCTAACCAAGGGTTAGGTTACCTTTATCTTTTACATGGTTTGGACATGAGCCAAGTAGTCAACAATTACTATTACTGAACGTTGAAGTGATATGGACTGCACTAATGTAATCCAGAGGGGTGGGCTGTGCCACTGTTATTCAAAATATTTTATTCAAATAAAAAACTGATTACTTTTAATAAAATGTATGACTACAGTTAAGAAAAGTCAATTTGGCATTCCTTTAAAGTCATTTTTCTATGAACACTGAAATAAAATGACCTTACTTATTTCACCTATAAGAAAACTCTGTCCCTTTAAGTGAATTATTATTATGTTCCTCATATTTATTACTTAATCATAACAAAACTGTCTGCAGTTCATTTACTGTAAACCTCTATCAACTTTCAGTTGCTATAGACTGCAAATATTTCTCATATTTCTAATTTACTGCTGAGTTTTTTATAGATTCCTCTACCTAGCAGAAAGCTGAACAAGTAAAATTGTGTGAATGTGAAATTTTTGTTGGTCAGAAGCTGGCAAACCAACGGCCAGATTAGTGTTCTTGTCTCTTATTCTGCTCTGGGGACTCATATTTTAATGTCAACACTAAAGCTTTGACGGTTATCTTCTTTTAAAAGTGCCCAACAAGTTAAGATCAATGCTATGCCTTGCCAAAAAAAAAAAAAAAAAAAAAAAAAAAAAAAAAAAAACAAAAACTTTTTCTCATCTTGTTTTATGATAATGATTAGATATTACTTGACATTGTCTTTGTGTCTAATGTAGGGTAACCTGAGGTTCAACATTCGTGTGTTCAATCTCTGGGTAGGAAAAAAAAAAGCAATCCACACCCTCAGCATAGTTGTCGGAAAGAATGCCATTTTTGATGAAGTTTTCCATCAAAATCTTGATTAACCCATATTTCAGGTGTCTTTCTCATGCATCATTCTCTTTCTCATTACTCCTGAAACTTAAATTTTTTCTCATTGTCATCATCATGTAACTCATTATCTTGTAAGAATAAAACCAATACCTTTGAGTTATGGGCGAAGTACTTTATAGATAACTACACTCTGCCTACCAAAATTATTCCCTTGAATTTTTAACTTTGTGCAGAAGTTCTTCTCACTGTTAGCGTAGGCTGATTGTGCTGATGCTTGCTAAACAGTTATTCTATTTTGTTCCAAGAGAGGTTTACAATATTGTATTGACACTTTCCTTGTAGATATTTTTTTCAGTAATACACAGTCAGACATACATTACAAATACAGATGTTAATCCAAGAGAACACCAGAACTCCAGCAGACTAGAAATACTGGCACATTCAAGATAATGGAGAAAACAAGACACACACACTAGTCTCAGCAGGTAGGATTGTGGCAAATTTGTACTACTTTGTATTCAAACCAGTTAATTTTGCAGCTAACTCTGAATAGATAGTAACTCTATATATACCTTATGAAACTCAATTCATTGAGAAAAAAAGTGAATACAATGGTAAAGAATATTCCTAGGTTTGTCTCAGTCTTGGTCCTTAGGTTTCCTATTTCACTTCTCATGAAAAGAAGAGAGACAGAAGTACCTTGCTTGTTGCTGAGTATTTGACAACTTGACAAATGAAAAATAAAAGAACCCACTTACCAGCTTTGAGAGATGACTATAGTATATTGCTCTGTCATTTGACAGATGACCTGACCATTGCCATGGGAACCAGCAGGAAGCAAAGTGCCACAGGACAAAAAGCTGCTCCAGAGTGGTAAAGGCTAATAACATGAAATAAATGAAGGGGTTAAAAGGTTAGGAAAATTCTGATAGTTCCTTTGTGTAGTCCGACTATGAAAATATGTTTCAGTCTGCAACAAGCTGTGGTAGAAACAGCATGGAGATTAAAGGATGAAAAATGTTATTTAGAACTCTCCACACTTAAAACTTCCAGGTTTATCCTTCGTACATTTGCTTAGCATTTAGCAGCAGAATGGAGACTTAAAAATTGACATGAAATGCTTTAAAAATGCAATAGAAAAAATAGACTAAAATCAATAGTGGTGTGAAGAATGACTTGAGCAGCTTGTGTTTTCACAGTGGTAATCAAAAAGTAATTTTATACCCAATAATTTGTATTGATTGTTTGTGAAACTGTAATGCATTATACTATACACCTCGTTGTCTGGTTATAAATATGTGTGCCATTTTGATGGGCTTTTTGCTTTTCTTATTGAGTTTCATTTTCTCCAAGATAATTTTTATTTTGTGTCTTTAATACATAGGAGCAAAATAGCAGGCTATGAATATTATTTGAGCTAGCAGCAGCAGCCTGCTATCTGCTCTCATCTCTGCCTGGAAGAGAACAAAGGGGAGCGTGGCATAACAGAGCCCTTCAACTAGCACCGTTCACAGGTGATTCACCCAGCGGTTGTCAAGTGTTTTCTTCTTTCAGCTGCCCATCAATTGCTCAAAGAAGTGGTTCACACAAAATTGTGTTTGCTTTTGAATACAAAATGACCGTATTATGATACAGCATCAGAAAAATGTGGGGCGTAAATAAATTCTCTTACATGAATTAAAAAGAATTGTAAAGACTGCAAAAAGAGCAGACCTCTTTTTATCAATCCCTTCATTTAAGTAAATTCCTGAGTCTCACGAGCCTAAAAGATGTGGAGACACTAAGAGGGTAAGTGTGTAGTGTTGACTGTTTAAACAGATAATACAAGAACGTGAAAGTTTTGTGCATAACTCCCAAATAAAAAATAAAAAAAAATATTGTAAATAAATTGCAGCATCATAATTTACCCTATCATATTTACTATTTTTTCTTTCAAAATATATTTTGACTGAAAATTCCTAGAATTTGAATGTATTTTATTAGCACATTTGTTAACATATTCTCCAAGATAACTTATAGTACTAAACGATCACAGATTCTATTAAATATTCTTTTTTTAATTTATTTTTGCTGTACCTCATATTTACAGGGGCCTCAGAGAATGTAATTCATCCCATGGTCTCCAAAAATTTCATGCGAAAAAACTGCATGTTACATTGAAAGGAATTTTTTGTGCAATGACTACTGAAACAGATACACTGCATTAAAAAAAATTCTTGCTTAATCTGTTATTCACTGAGCAGTTTGTACAGAAAGGGTTAACCAGTTACAGAATGTAACTTTTAGGCTTTGGCAGGCTGCCTTTCTAAGGTAGTTATTTTAAACTCAGTCTAGTGGAATACATAGCCTGCTCGCTGTGTAAACTCTGCATGCTGAAGGTGTAACAGAGCTTGCAAATAGAGCTTCAGTCAGTTCTCTCCCAGAGTGTGAAAAAGAGCACTGCAGTGCTCTGCCCATAGCTAGCAGAACTTGGATTGTTTCTGGTGAAAAGTCTCGTGTTTCTGCATTTGTTTTTGTCCCTTATCAATGTAAATTGAAATAATTATTTTTTCCCAGAAAAAAAAATTTCAAAATGTTTTATGTGGTGATGTATAAACAAATTTATTTTTGGCTTAGTGAGGTGTTTATCTCTGTTATGCTTGTGTGCATTATTGGAACTGTAGTTATATACAGAATCTATAATTTCTGTTGGGCCACATTCACTTTCACTTATACTGGAAATATATCTGCCAGGAAAAAACATAATTATGAGAATCCTGTGTACACTCCAGGCTCATTTTCCCCACAGAGATGTCTTTCTAGAGAGCCCTAATTATTGCAAAGGAGACATGACTCTGAAGTTATCAATCACACTACAAACCTCAGGCTCCATAGCAGTTCAACAGATAGTTTTAGGTCAAAACAATATGTAACTGAAGACTTCAGATTTATTCAAAAAGCTAAGACATATTGTTTCAGTTTTTGTGCCTGAAATGTGAAATATTTTGGTATGATTCTCCTGGCAGAATGGGGGAAGGAAATAATTTTTTTTTTATATGCATAGGTATTTCATTATCATATCTTCATATTTTGAGACTCAGAATTGGTATTTTCTGATTTGTGTCTCTTTTTCAGAAACAAAAGTTGTGGAATTTGTTACTGTAACTTAAAGGTCAAACATTCAATTTATGTTGACATGTACATATTCATCCTATATATTTATTACTTATCAATTCTGAATATGGTATATGAAGTAGAAGATAAATCTTTCCAACCCTTTGTCTTATATTGGAGTTGCTGTTTTAAGAAAAGCAAAAATACCCTCCAATCTAAATATGTTTCTTTTTCATTAACTATGTCACTGCCATTCCCAGCAGTTCTGTAGCACTCAGCAAATCAATTACAATGTCATGTTACTTTTTTTTGTTTGTTTGTTTTAAATTAAGGTAACCAAAAATTATTGTCTTTGATTTAAATCTCATATATAGTTATTCTGTACTCATAAACTATTCATAAATAATACTTCCAGGTGATTATTTGTAAATAATAATAAACTGGTTGGACTGACAGAAAAAAGAAAGAAGGAATGAATCTGATGTATCTTGCTTCTGGTCAGATGGAAAACTATGCTAAGATAACAGTCTTCCTCCTGTCATTTCCTTCCAGCAAATTTCAGAATTATTTTTGTTCCTTTTGGAGTCAGAAGATTCAGGTGAAGGCTGAGAATCAAAATTATTTTGTATGTCCACTAAAAGTCTGAGTTAGTTGAGTTTGAATAAATCCCAGCTTTGTTTTCTGGCAGTGATGGGTTCATGTTTCCTCTGTGCTGTTTCATCTCTGTGGTGAAAAAAACAGCAACTTTTCAATTCAAAGTACAGTACTGAAGAGAATATGTGTTCCTCGGGTGCTACCTAATTTCACCACTCAGACAACATTGCATTTATCAGTAAAGCATTATCTTTGTTCCAGGTATGCTTAACATGTTCAAGATTTAAAGACTTTTCACATTATGCTTGCTTGTATTTTAGAAGATTCAGGTTAATATGGGTATGGTATATGCAGATGAAAGTGACTTCTACAAAGTCTTGTTCCTTGTTGGAGGAGCACACAATCTCTTTTCAATTTTCATTTATTTTTGTGGGTTTTTTGGTTTTTTTTTTCGTTTTTCTTTTGTACCAAAAGAAAATCCTGTTGAAAAAAAAACAACAAAACAAACTACAAACAAACAGTACAGCTCAGAATAGTAGTACCAGTTTGTGCAGTACTAATAAAACAGTTTCAGGAACATAATGGAATTGCTATGAAAATAAATTTTTGAAACATTAAAGTTAGGTGAACCAATGTGTTCATTCAGTCCTGCAAAATGAGCTTCATCTGTATCGCATTTACATACATGAATGTATGATATACAACTTTATAACACACAAAGGTTTTAAGGTCAGAAGAGACTATTATAAGTGATTTGTTTGAATGAATGCTTAATATAGGTCATACAATTGCCTCTTATGCTTTGTGCATCATGACAATCCTGTATAATTGGGCTGCGGAGTAATTTTTAGAAAGTTATCACAGTTTGAGACACTTCAGTGAGTTAAAACTCCATCCACCTCAGCCTTGCACCTGTTGTTTGAATGGTTAATTGCCATCTCTCTCTTTTTTAAGCTCCTCATCACATTTTATTATACAAACTATCTTTGAAGCTACCTTTGTTATGCATTGAAAGATAAAAATGCTGCTTGAGATTACATGTCAAAAACATAAAACAATTTGCAAGTATGTGTCAGTATGATCTTTTTTTATCCACAGAAAAGTACCCAGAGCCATTTCAGAATGAAACACCTCGGCAGAAATGGCAACTGAAAGCTACACCATAATACATTGTAAATTCTGAGATAAGTGCTTGAAAAATGCTACTTCTGTTACTTCTCACCACTTAGATAGCTTTATTTACTGCTAGCCCCATTAGTCATGAGCAGCACCCGACTTAACATGGTGTCCCCCGCATTGCTGCAGGGTGATTTGCAGAGTAATGTTCTGAGGGCAGAACTGGACATGCAGAAATACCAGCGTCTACATCCAAACCTTGCTTCTGCTCAGCAGATAAAGCTTCTGTAAACACACCCGAACTTCATTTTAGTCTACACAGCATTTTAAAACCAAATAATGTATTTTCTCGGTCAAAAAATTATATAGCCACATGGTAATCCACTGCTATCAAACATAAGCTCTTATGTTTGATACACTTTAAGGATCTTGATTTTTCTCTTAGAATAGAAATGTCTGGGCAGTGTGGTTTTTTCACTTGTTTTATTTTTTTGTTTGGATTTTTTGAGTTACGAAGGGACTTAAATGCTAAATGCTATTTGAGTACTCAAAATCATATATATAAGATATATCTAGGTGTAATAAAGAGCAATTGGAATTCAAGTGACATCTAAATTTACTTTTCACTGAAATTAATGATGTTTGGACTCAGTGATTTCTCCTTGCAAGCATATCCTTGCTTGGTAAGTCAAGCTCTCCCATAAGCAGTTGAACATCTCGGAGACTCCTCCAGAGGGCAATTCAGAACACCTCAGGCTTCTTTCCTTATTGTTCCTGCAAAAGTCATCTCTGCTGACCACAGAATAAGCCACATCTCCTGAGACCACAATTGCCTCAGTTACTCTGTGACAGATAACTTTAGAAACCAGAATATGTGTTCTTATGAAAATTAATAACTTATCTTAATAAATTAGCCTGTGGACCCCATTCCAAAAATATGAACAATATAAACTCTTCAGTGGAAATTATGCCAAAGCTATGAAACAAAAGTATCCTAAACGTCCTTTGTTTGATTTGGAAAACATTCTTCTTACATTACGTAGCTTCAAGTATAGGAAATCTACATTACTGTACTGGTATTTCTGATGTTTTTTCTGGAAAACAAAGACTCCCTTATCCTCCTGCCAAAATGCAAAAACACATATAAAGATGAAATAAAAAAAAAAAAAGCAAACAAGATGCACAGACAGTGCATTTTTTTGCTTGTGTCCTGTTTCCTTAATTTTTAACACATCTTGTTGCTATGTTAAACTTCTGCATGTCAGAGCTCCTTACTATAATGAGAGAGCTTTCTTGTTTTCATTTTACTGATGGGGAGATTGATTTGACTTGGTTAAGATCTGCCAGTGATGAAATCTAGGAAGGACATTTTCCTTGCAAGTGAGTAGGTTTGGCATCTTGCCATATTTAATTTTATCATATTAGGAACAATATTTTTAGTGGTCCATGTTGTGTGAATTAGGCTATTATAAATTCTAGGGCAGAAACAGGTAACCCTGGTTTCAGTTTTACCCTTTCCTAGGTCTTAATCAGACTACAAGTAGATACTCCAAAAGATGCAATACTATGTTATTTACTCAAGAACTTCAGGTATGCTCAAATACAACGTTTCAGAAAGATCAATGTTTTCACTGCTCAGATTAAGTGTATGTAAAGAATGTCTTTTGCCTGATGCTGACGTATTCAGGCTTCAGATTATTTTCATGGCATTTTGAGCAGCCTGTTTCAATAAAAATTGACACAGACACCTCAAGTAACAAATTTAGGAGAGACTAAAATGTCTCTGAAGTTACACTTAAAAGACTAACCTTTATTTTCAGCACCCTGTGTTAAATTGAACATGAATGTTGCTGAAGACTAAAATGATGGAAAACAACACAGATTTCACATTTTGTTAGCTTGGACAATTCATTATAACCTACACATGTCGTGAATTCAGGTAGACTACGTGTAATGTTTGACTCAAACACTTCTCTGGAATGGTCTTTTTTTTAAGTCTTTGGTCCTGTTGCAAGAGGGGTGTCTATTGATAAGCCTCCAAACAGCAACTGATGTTGAATAAATTAGTTAAGGGCAAAGGTAATTAGGAAATGTGTGCCTAATCCATGACTAATAGAAGTCTTCAGATTTGAAACTGTGCCTTGATGTTTCATTTACCTCTTTAGAAACAACTGTTACTGGCAATTTTCAATTATTTGTAAGTACTCAGTTACAATTCATTACTCTTATTTCCCCTCATGACTGTGTACAAAGTATTCCCAGAAATGAAATAAGCATATTGATTCCTTCTCTCTTATGTTTAGGGAACGAGGTTAGAATAAACTGTTTAGTGTGTATACTACATTAATAATTTTATTTATAACGGAGTTACAGCTAATAAAAGATGTGAAGCCCAGCAAACACGACACAACTTAAGCAATACCAATGAGCTTTAAGACCAATGGTTCCATCACTTTTTTAGATATTTACTTTTTTTTTTTCAAGAGGCTTTGGTTTCTTCTCTTTTCTGAATATTTCTGGGGAAAAAAATAATTTTCTTTTCTAAAACCAAGATTCAGTACAAAGCCAGACATACGATAATAGTTTTACTTTCTTCATTCCTAGAATTTATTGTTATTTTTGTATATTTGTATCTCATGCATTTCTAGTATTAGTTTTTTACATATTGACAAATCCTTTCTTACATGGAATTTTACATTTTTTGTACATTAAAAATTTAGATTTTTTTGTGTCATTATAAAGTTCTGTTGTGGTTTAATTCCAGTTGGCAGACAAGGCCATGCAGCTGCTTGCTCACTTCCCCCGTTTGGGTTTGGAAAGAGAGTCAGAGAAGTAAAAGTGAGAAAACTTGTGGGCTGAGATAAAGACAGTTTAATCAAAGCCGCACTTTCAAGCAAAGCAAAACAGGGAATTCATTTACCACTTCCCATTGATAGGCAGGTGCTCAGCCATCTCCAGGAAAGCAGGGCTCCATCATGCATTACGGTTATTTAGGAAGACAAATGCCATCACTCTGAATGTCCTGCTCTTCCTTTTTCTTCCCCTAAATTTATATAATGAACATGAAGTCATATGGTATGGAATACGTCTTTGGTCAGTTGGGACTCAGCAGTCCTGGCTGTGTCTCCTCCCAACTTCTTGTGCACCCCCAGCCTCCTCACTGGTGGGGTGGTGGGAGGAGCAGAAAAGGCCTTGAGAGCTTAGCAACAAAAATCTAAAACAGCATCCCAAATCCCCAGTGTAAAATTACACTAGCTGCTAGCACAAAATTTTAACTCCATCCCAAATGAAACCATGACATGTTTTAATTTGCAATAACTTTGAAAACAGTAATTAAGTTGTAAGAAACAGAGATAAAAGCAAGATCACAAAAAAAAGTGTCCTAGGAAAGAGAAAATATTCAGCAAATTGTTATCAAGCTATTTTAGCTTCATATATTTGGTAATAAGCAACGTGTTGAATATTGAAACAATTACCTTCTGTTTAAAATACTGAAATATCCTCCACATTTTTTACATGAAGGTCAAAAGGACAATATTTTGAAAATTCTGGCTCTTTTAAGTTTACTAGTTTAAAATAATGCAGCTATAAACCTACAATTATAGCTTATATAGCTTTGAAAAACCTAAACCCTGCTTTTTATTGCCATTAATTTGGCATATGATGTTGTCTGAACTCAATAAACAATGTCTGTATGTAATAAATCAGAAAGTAAATAAAAGTAATGACCAGCACTAGGATGAAATGACAAATCATAGAAACTTAGTATGGCTTGGATTGGAAGAGAACTTTAAAGATCTTGTCCAACCCTTCCGCCATGAGCAGGGACGTCTTCCACTAGATTAGGTTGCTAAAGCCCTGACCTCCAACACTTCCAGGGATGGGGCATCCACAACTACTCTAGGCAACCTGTCACAGTGTCAACATGCTCCTAGTAAATAACTTCTTCCTTATGTCTAATCTATATCTACCCTGTTTTAGTTTAAAACCATTACTCCTATCACAGCAAGCTCCAGGAAAGTTTCCTTCCGTCTTTCTTACAGGCCTCCTTTAAGTATTAAGGCTGCTATAAGGTCTCCCCACAACGTCCTCTTCTCTGGGCTGAGAAACCCCGACTCTCTCAGCCTTTCATCATAGGAGTGGTGTTCCATCCCTCTGGTTATTTTTGTGACATTCCTCTGGACCCACTCTAACAGCAGATCTAACATTTCTTTCTTGTGCTAGGGTCCTCATAACTGGATGCAGTACTCCAGGTGGGGTCTCATGGGAATGGAGCAGAAGAGGAGAATCATCTCCCTTGAACTGCTGGCCATGCTTCTTTTTATGAAATCCAAGACAAGACTGGTTTTCTGAACTACACGCACATTTTGCCAGCTCATACGCAAAATTTCATCCACCAGCATCTCCAACACTTTCTCTGCAGAGCTGCTGCCAATATATGCATTGCCTAGTTTGTATTAATACTGGGGTTTGCCCCAACCCAGGTAAAGGACCTTGAACTTGGCCTTGTTGAACTTCATGAGGTTCACATGGGCCCACTACTGAAGCCTATCAAGGTCCCTCTGGGTGGCATCCCTTTCCTCAAATATGGCAACTGCACCACTCAGCTTGGGGTGCTCAATCCCACTTTCTATGGGACCATGGAGTTTTACTATGCATAATATCTGATACACTGCAGAAGTTTTTAGTATATTCTAATTTACTAATTTATTTTAACTTGTTTTGTGGATTTTCCTTGATTTTGTTTGGTTTTGTTTGGTTTGTTTGTTTTTTCCCCACATATATTACAGCATTTGGGCTTTCATTTATATTGAAAACCCTACAAACTCTAAATTACAATGCTTGGACTAATTTCTTCAGTTTTGTTACATTTTCAAATATTTCTTTATTCTTTCTTCCTTTTTTTAATGTAAGTTTTCTTTCTTTTCAGAAGAAAAAAAACTTCCTTCAGAAATCTCAGAAAGTCTACCTCTTTTATCCGATTCCCTATGTAATACAGATCTACTAAGAAGAAATTATATCCTGACTCTAATGAAGGGAGTTTTTTGTTATTGATCTCAGTAGGATCAAGACTGCACCAAGGTATCTAAATCTCTACCTAGCTAATCACAGTATTTTATCTATGTTTTTAATTAAGTGGAAGGTTCTTTATAATTCTTTCTTTTTTCGATTTACGATCAAACTTCAGCTGGAAGGAAATGATGTTTACTCTTTCTGGTTAAAGACTTTTCTAAATCATCTTTGTTGGAAGGAATGTAACCCTGCATACTAATAACAATCAGCAATCAAATACTTTGGAACTGAAATTGAACTGAAGAAGTTCAAGGCACAGAGACAAGAATTTCAGAACAGTGGTGCTTCCTGCTACTGGCAGGTTTTCTGCTATGCCTTTCCTCTTTTGGTTTCTAAATCTTTTCTTAGCATGTTTATGTTGTACAGTTTTTAGGCTATAGCCAAACTATAGGAATGAATATTGTAAAAAAGTTCTAAGATAGATCAATAAACCCTTCTAATCTCATATCTTCTTCAGATAGCTACATGGAAAGAGATTTCTGGACTTCTTCAGCTCTGGTTTGTTTCAGGAAGATTGAAACATGCATGATCCTGAATCCTATTTTCCTTCTATTCTAAAACAGGGAGAAATACGTCATTAAGGCAGGAAGAGGGTTAAAATACTACTTTTGAAAGGTTTCTAAAATATATTACTTCAGTTTTTTTCCTTTCCTTTTCAAACCTGTAGCATTCATTCTGGGTACATTAAACATTTAAGAAGGTCTGAAGAATATGTCTTATTAAGGCACTGTCCCAGAATAGCGTGATAGGGCTAGAAAAGACTCGTGAGATTATATTTTCTGTTTTTCTGCCCCAGAGCAGAAACAGCTACAGTTTTATTACTCCTGACTGAGGTGGTCAAGGCTGCTGTTAAAGATGTCCAGTGCTGGAGGCCCCAGCGAGTCTATCCAGTGCTTCACTCACTGAATCTACAGCTTTCAATGGCTGAATCACTTCTTGAAATTGCAGGAGAAAACAAAAAAATGCAGTGTTGCATAGAAGTTACAATATAGTTCTAAATTAATTTCATTGGTTTTGTATCACAGTAAAGGCTATTAAATAAGTTCTTTATAAATAGTACCTTACCACTGTCAAATGAAAGAAATGAAACTTTTTCAGAACACTGATTTTTATACGCTTTGACCTAGAGATGTAGACTGTAACTGGACATCTTGACATTCTCTCAGATCTTTTTGACAAATGGTATCGTGGTGTTGGAGATAACTTAAAAATGAATCATCCATTGGACATTTGTAGGTTCACAAGAATAATTTAAGGTCTGTGCTTTTACAGTGTTTCTATCAAAAATCAGTGAATCTTTTTTTTACAATGTCTATGAAATCCTAAGTTTCTTGATGTCTGCCTAAATAGGATAGCTCATTCTCCCTCTTTTACTATTCAGTTATTTATTTATAGGATAGCTTACTAATATAATTCAGTTTTTCTGTTCCCTTTAGTTAATGAACATTTGAATACACTTGTTAGGTTGTTCAGAGAAAGGCTGCAACAGCATTTCTGACTTTGCAAAATCCAAAGCTGCAGTTAAACTTAATTTCAGTAATTGGGGAAGAGGTGCACAGAGGAATCCAGGAGTATGAGGTGGAAAAATTTTCAAGTGCTTGCTGATCTCATTCTTTCCAGTAAGAGCTGCAGATGAAAATGAGAAGGCCCAAGGCATACTTAGCACTGTAGTGGGACTCTAATTTTTCACCTCCCTCCTCCCTTAACTAGGTATATCATATGACCCTTTTCTGCAAGTAAATTCTGTGTTTCTGAAACGAAAAGTACTGTCTATGCTGTTTGGTGTTCCTAGAGATTTAGTAGCTTGCTTGTCTTAGTACCAGCAGTTATGATGAACATGTTCTGATGGGCTTCAGGATATGCGATAGTACACTGTATGTAAATCCCAAGTGGAAACATGGCCACCCTGTTCCTAACAGATGAGTCCAGCATGTGGAAAAGATTGTGGACAATCTGTAATCTTGAATCATAGCAACTGCAGCTTTTCTTACTCATTTGCATTGTTCGAGGTGTTTGGATCAACGTCTTCTAATGTGCTTATAGATTGTGCATGTCTTGGGGAGGTAAGTTGCAGCAAAAGCTGTGCTCTAACACAGCACTAGCATACTAGTTTTCTTACACAGCAGCCTAAATAAACATTTGCATTGAAAACAGTATATGATAAACATAATTCTGCAGGCTTTACAGAATTCAAGGCCAGAGATTTGTAATGCAGACTTTTTACTGGGACTTCCGTTTAGTGGCCTATCATTGGTTTGGCCATTAAAGAGTAGACTGGAGGAGGTACTGTGCACCACTATTCAAAATGTTTGTCCAAATGCATCTGAAAGATGACATACTTAGATTTGATGTTATTTTCTTGTGCTTTATTCAATTGTTTACTTTATAAAGATTCACTGTCAAGACTTACCATGAAGCACAACTCTGTGTCCTTTAATCAAAACAACTTCCCAAACAAGTGTCATCTCCCCTCTTCCATTACCTTTGTACCAGGTACCAAGAAGAGATCAGGCAAAGGTAAAGAGACTGCAGAACTTGTGTGAGTTTATAATCCTGAAATCTTAGGAAGCTGTTGCAGAATTCCTGTTTTGCACAATCTTCTCTTCTCTATTTAAAGACAAGTTTTTCCCATAAATGTAATTTTATAAACTAAAATCTTTTCAACTTTCACAGACATAGAATGAGACAACTACATGTAATTCCTAAAGAGCAGAATGCTCCACTTCTATGTACCTAAGTCATTTTATCATTCACTTAATAACAGAACAAATTAGTAATAATCTAAGATTTTGATGCACATTATGCTGAGGCATGACCACACTAATATGCTTTCTGATAAAGTAAATGCTTACTCTGTCAGAGCACAAATCTTATTTTGTGTCTAGTCAAGTCAAGGGAGAGAAAGCTGAGTCTGCAGTAGGACTGCTTACTCGAGGTGATTTTGAGATTTATTAGCAGATTTCATTAAATATATGGAGAAACCCCAGCATCCAAGGTTGGAAAATTTAGGATGCAAGAGAGGAGCAATACATACAAAGGAAAACAGGAGAAGCAAGCATTATTATGGAAATAAAATGATATCACACAGATCTATAACATATGAAAACTACAGATCTGTGCTATTTCTAAGCATGCAGATATTCTAGAGACAAGACTTTATCCATTTGTTTAATGTGGTGGGTTGTTTCCTAACGGCACTTTCAGCTTGACAGTGACCGGCAGCACAGCGGTGTGATCACTGAGAGGGAGGGCTCGTGTTGCACCGGGTGTGACAAGCACTTTGCTTTGATTATAACTGCTAACCACTGACGTGAAAGAAATAATTGCACTTCACTTTCATTTCTGGTCCACCATATGTCACTCTAAATCTAGTATCAGAGGAAAATACAGATTTCCTTGTCTCGACTTTTGGTCGGATATTGGAACAGGTAGAAGTATTAACTGACCAAAAGGTGACAAATGCCTTAAGGAGAGAAGGCTGTGAATGTTCCCTGCATACTAGTTGTTTGTTAAGTATTTATTTAATATTTTAATAAATAATCTTCCAGTGCTAGATTCATTCTGACAAATATATTTAATTGTGTTCTCAAAAGTGTTCTTTTATTCACTGCTGCTCTTTCACCTATTACAGGTACTAAAATTATGAACACCCTAAATATTTCTGTCATTACGTTTGCTTGAAAAATTAACTAAGCATAAGGATTGTGAAGGATATAAGCAAGGTTTTTGATAATGAGATCCCGCTCCTGATTTACAATAGCAGATGATAAACTATGAATGAAGATAATACTGAACTATAATGCCACTACAAACAACTGCCAGCTACTACAGTTGTTAAACCAGGAAAGCGCGTCTGCCTCCAGCTTGTCAGAGGAAATAAAAAAAAAAAAGTTACAGAATAATGCTGAATATGAAATGACAAAAATATCTCTTAAAAACAGTAAAAAAACAGAATTCACGAGACTACCTTGTGTTAAATCCCAGCACCAGCTTCTTAGAGGTGCAGCAGAAATGAATACTTTAGGTTCAGCACTACATTAATAAAATTCAGTGTCTCTTCTTAATACAGAGAAGATAAAACAGCAAATGACAACATTCTCAAAAGCAATGATGGTTTGCTTTCCCTAACTTCACAACATAAAAGCTCTCATGTGGTCTCCTGACCAAAACAGAGAGTATCATCTTCTATCATTCTTCTTCCACCAGGAAAGAGCAATCATAATGTTTTGTCATGTAACATTTCCAGGGATGAGATTGCACAGCTTTACCTGACAGGTTGTGGAATCTCCTGTACTTAACTCCCCTTAGCATGATAAAGTTCCATTTGCGCACCCACTCTAACTTCATCCAATAAAATTTAAGCCTCTTTCTTTTTGTCACACACTCTGCATTCATAGGGAACAGGTGATTCTTCCTTTTTTTTGAGGCAGCTTGCCTTCTGAGCTACGGACTAGAATCACATCTTCCCTCAGTCTTCTCTGGTATGAGATTAGATAATGGTGACTTTTTCATAAGCCTTGTTATCCAGTCATCATCTTTGTTCTCTTCTGTCATGTCTCCATTTGTTCATGCCTCTCAAGCATCAGATATGACAAGGCTGGGAAAAACCGCCTTTTATGTGAAAACATCTACTCATTTTAATAAAATAACTAGTTATGTTATCTGTTCTGCTGATATAGTTTTACTTCCTGAGAATGTTATTTTTTTTAGAAACTATGATTCTCATCCCTGTCAAACCCAACACTAACTTCTTTCAATCAGGACAGAAAACAGTTCATAGCAAAAGTGCACTTGAGTGCTACAGGAGAAAGACAGGTATTTAAAAAAAATCCATGTGAAGTATTATTTTCTTTTGAAAAAAATATTTGGTTGCATAGTCCATAATTAATTAGCTACTTAATTAGAAAAACTTCTCAACTGAAATGAAAGTGGTGAAGAACCTTTCACTTTTAGTAATATGGGTGTTTCTTTCACAGCATCTTTAAACATTCACTTCAATTTATCCAGGAGATTATTAGTGAATTACTAGTGCAGAACAAAGACCAAAAGACTGAAAAGTCCAACACAAATGAGTGCCAAAAAAGACTACACCTTTAATCAAAGTCTAATCTTGCAGAAGTAATCAAGAATAATGAGCGTTAAGAATACAATCTTGGATTAAAAAATTGAGTGTTTTTGCATTTCCAGAAAAGCTGAAAACATACTGTTCATTCTTACAGATCAGAAATTTAAGACCTGCAGGTAAAGAATATATTTTAAATGATGAAATAAACCGTATAATAAGTGATTTTTGTTGCCTCTGTGCATCTCTGACTTCGTCTTCTGATTTCCATTTCATATGCTTGTTAAATACCTGTGTGTAATTGCAACATGTAAAACTCAGCAGGAGTTCAGTAATTTCTTTCTCTTTAAAAACATTGCTGAGTTAGTCATTACTCAGAAATGAGAAGGTACCAAGCCAATTAAGTATAATAAGAAGGATATTTTATCAAAAATCTCATGGAACACCAGAATTTATGAGAAGTCAAAAGGATAAGAACATGTAAAAATTTTTAGAGTAGAATAAATTCTGAATTTTCTAACAAATGCAATTTTCCAAAACCCATGATGGAAGCTGCCATAGATATAGCTGAATGCTCAAATGTGTCTCCCACTGCATTATTTGGAATAATCTCTAATTAACAGCATGTTTTACACAGACCTGAATCCACTCTGATAAGTGGTGAGGAAAAGTGGCCATTGTTTTGTCCTATCAAGATAAGACAGACAAACAAACAAAACCCCTAATGAAGACAACCGTTAGATTCAGTGCTTTTCAATGTTTACTTAAACATAAAAAAGATAATGGGAGATGGTTGGTTTTTTTTTTTCCTTTATTTAATGGTATCTGGAGTGAACGGATGGAGACTTTCAGTGTCTACTTGAGATAATTTCATGAGCTAATTCCTGAATTGCTCTTTGAAAAATATGTAATTTGATATAAAGAGCAAAAGAAATACAGCAACCCCTGGACAGTCATAATGTCCCCTTTTTATGAAGAAGAAGGATTTAGGCCTAAGCTTGAAGCCTTTAGTTACATCCTTGATCATGTTAGCTAGAACGATAACAAAACCACTGAGACTTTTCCACATCATGGCCTTAGCCAGCCGAGAAATCCTAACCAAGGGTTAGGTTACCTTTATCTTTTACATGGTTTGGACATGAGCCAAGTAGTCAACAATTACTATTACTGAACGTTGAAGTGATATGGACTGCACTAATGTAATCCAGAGGGGTGGGCTGTGCCACTGTTATTCAAAATATTTTATTCAAATAAAAAACTGATTACTTTTAATAAAATGTATGACTACAGTTAAGAAAAGTCAATTTGGCATTCCTTTAAAGTCATTTTTCTATGAACACTGAAATAAAATGACCTTACTTATTTCACCTATAAGAAAACTCTGTCCCTTTAAGTGAATTATTATTATGTTCCTCATATTTATTACTTAATCATAACAAAACTGTCTGCAGTTCATTTACTGTAAACCTCTATCAACTTTCAGTTGCTATAGACTGCAAATATTTCTCATATTTCTAATTTACTGCTGAGTTTTTTATAGATTCCTCTACCTAGCAGAAAGCTGAACAAGTAAAATTGTGTGAATGTGAAATTTTTGTTGGTCAGAAGCTGGCAAACCAACGGCCAGATTAGTGTTCTTGTCTCTTATTCTGCTCTGGGGACTCATATTTTAATGTCAACACTAAAGCTTTGACGGTTATCTTCTTTTAAAAGTGCCCAACAAGTTAAGATCAATGCTATGCCTTGCCAAAAAAAAAAAAAACAAAAACTTTTTCTCATCTTGTTTTATGATAATGATTAGATATTACTTGACATTGTCTTTGTGTCTAATGTAGGGTAACCTGAGGTTCAACATTCGTGTGTTCAATCTCTGGGTAGGAAAAAAAAAAGCAATCCACACCCTCAGCATAGTTGTCGGAAAGAATGCCATTTTTGATGAAGTTTTCCATCAAAATCTTGATTAACCCATATTTCAGGTGTCTTTCTCATGCATCATTCTCTTTCTCATTACTCCTGAAACTTAAATTTTTTCTCATTGTCATCATCATGTAACTCATTATCTTGTAAGAATAAAACCAATACCTTTGAGTTATGGGCGAAGTACTTTATAGATAACTACACTCTGCCTACCAAAATTATTCCCTTGAATTTTTAACTTTGTGCAGAAGTTCTTCTCACTGTTAGCGTAGGCTGATTGTGCTGATGCTTGCTAAACAGTTATTCTATTTTGTTCCAAGAGAGGTTTACAATATTGTATTGACACTTTCCTTGTAGATATTTTTTTCAGTAATACACAGTCAGACATACATTACAAATACAGATGTTAATCCAAGAGAACACCAGAACTCCAGCAGACTAGAAATACTGGCACATTCAAGATAATGGAGAAAACAAGACACACACACTAGTCTCAGCAGGTAGGATTGTGGCAAATTTGTACTACTTTGTATTCAAACCAGTTAATTTTGCAGCTAACTCTGAATAGATAGTAACTCTATATATACCTTATGAAACTCAATTCATTGAGAAAAAAAGTGAATACAATGGTAAAGAATATTCCTAGGTTTGTCTCAGTCTTGGTCCTTAGGTTTCCTATTTCACTTCTCATGAAAAGAAGAGAGACAGAAGTACCTTGCTTGTTGCTGAGTATTTGACAACTTGACAAATGAAAAATAAAAGAACCCACTTACCAGCTTTGAGAGATGACTATAGTATATTGCTCTGTCATTTGACAGATGACCTGACCATTGCCATGGGAACCAGCAGGAAGCAAAGTGCCACAGGACAAAAAGCTGCTCCAGAGTGGTAAAGGCTAATAACATGAAATAAATGAAGGGGTTAAAAGGTTAGGAAAATTCTGATAGTTCCTTTGTGTAGTCCGACTATGAAAATATGTTTCAGTCTGCAACAAGCTGTGGTAGAAACAGCATGGAGATTAAAGGATGAAAAATGTTATTTAGAACTCTCCACACTTAAAACTTCCAGGTTTATCCTTCGTACATTTGCTTAGCATTTAGCAGCAGAATGGAGACTTAAAAATTGACATGAAATGCTTTAAAAATGCAATAGAAAAAATAGACTAAAATCAATAGTGGTGTGAAGAATGACTTGAGCAGCTTGTGTTTTCACAGTGGTAATCAAAAAGTAATTTTATACCCAATAATTTGTATTGATTGTTTGTGAAACTGTAATGCATTATACTATACACCTCGTTGTCTGGTTATAAATATGTGTGCCATTTTGATGGGCTTTTTGCTTTTCTTATTGAGTTTCATTTTCTCCAAGATAATTTTTATTTTGTGTCTTTAATACATAGGAGCAAAATAGCAGGCTATGAATATTATTTGAGCTAGCAGCAGCAGCCTGCTATCTGCTCTCATCTCTGCCTGGAAGAGAACAAAGGGGAGCGTGGCATAACAGAGCCCTTCAACTAGCACCGTTCACAGGTGATTCACCCAGCGGTTGTCAAGTGTTTTCTTCTTTCAGCTGCCCATCAATTGCTCAAAGAAGTGGTTCACACAAAATTGTGTTTGCTTTTGAATACAAAATGACCGTATTATGATACAGCATCAGAAAAATGTGGGGCGTAAATAAATTCTCTTACATGAATTAAAAAGAATTGTAAAGACTGCAAAAAGAGCAGACCTCTTTTTATCAATCCCTTCATTTAAGTAAATTCCTGAGTCTCACGAGCCTAAAAGATGTGGAGACACTAAGAGGGTAAGTGTGTAGTGTTGACTGTTTAAACAGATAATACAAGAACGTGAAAGTTTTGTGCATAACTCCCAAATAAAAAATAAAAAAAAATATTGTAAATAAATTGCAGCATCATAATTTACCCTATCATATTTACTATTTTTTCTTTCAAAATATATTTTGACTGAAAATTCCTAGAATTTGAATGTATTTTATTAGCACATTTGTTAACATATTCTCCAAGATAACTTATAGTACTAAACGATCACAGATTCTATTAAATATTCTTTTTTTAATTTATTTTTGCTGTACCTCATATTTACAGGGGCCTCAGAGAATGTAATTCATCCCATGGTCTCCAAAAATTTCATGCGAAAAAACTGCATGTTACATTGAAAGGAATTTTTTGTGCAATGACTACTGAAACAGATACACTGCATTAAAAAAAATTCTTGCTTAATCTGTTATTCACTGAGCAGTTTGTACAGAAAGGGTTAACCAGTTACAGAATGTAACTTTTAGGCTTTGGCAGGCTGCCTTTCTAAGGTAGTTATTTTAAACTCAGTCTAGTGGAATACATAGCCTGCTCGCTGTGTAAACTCTGCATGCTGAAGGTGTAACAGAGCTTGCAAATAGAGCTTCAGTCAGTTCTCTCCCAGAGTGTGAAAAAGAGCACTGCAGTGCTCTGCCCATAGCTAGCAGAACTTGGATTGTTTCTGGTGAAAAGTCTCGTGTTTCTGCATTTGTTTTTGTCCCTTATCAATGTAAATTGAAATAATTATTTTTTCCCAGAAAAAAAAATTTCAAAATGTTTTATGTGGTGATGTATAAACAAATTTATTTTTGGCTTAGTGAGGTGTTTATCTCTGTTATGCTTGTGTGCATTATTGGAACTGTAGTTATATACAGAATCTATAATTTCTGTTGGGCCACATTCACTTTCACTTATACTGGAAATATATCTGCCAGGAAAAAACATAATTATGAGAATCCTGTGTACACTCCAGGCTCATTTTCCCCACAGAGATGTCTTTCTAGAGAGCCCTAATTATTGCAAAGGAGACATGACTCTGAAGTTATCAATCACACTACAAACCTCAGGCTCCATAGCAGTTCAACAGATAGTTTTAGGTCAAAACAATATGTAACTGAAGACTTCAGATTTATTCAAAAAGCTAAGACATATTGTTTCAGTTTTTGTGCCTGAAATGTGAAATATTTTGGTATGATTCTCCTGGCAGAATGGGGGAAGGAAATAATTTTTTTTTTATATGCATAGGTATTTCATTATCATATCTTCATATTTTGAGACTCAGAATTGGTATTTTCTGATTTGTGTCTCTTTTTCAGAAACAAAAGTTGTGGAATTTGTTACTGTAACTTAAAGGTCAAACATTCAATTTATGTTGACATGTACATATTCATCCTATATATTTATTACTTATCAATTCTGAATATGGTATATGAAGTAGAAGATAAATCTTTCCAACCCTTTGTCTTATATTGGAGTTGCTGTTTTAAGAAAAGCAAAAATACCCTCCAATCTAAATATGTTTCTTTTTCATTAACTATGTCACTGCCATTCCCAGCAGTTCTGTAGCACTCAGCAAATCAATTACAATGTCATGTTACTTTTTTTTGTTTGTTTGTTTTAAATTAAGGTAACCAAAAATTATTGTCTTTGATTTAAATCTCATATATAGTTATTCTGTACTCATAAACTATTCATAAATAATACTTCCAGGTGATTATTTGTAAATAATAATAAACTGGTTGGACTGACAGAAAAAAGAAAGAAGGAATGAATCTGATGTATCTTGCTTCTGGTCAGATGGAAAACTATGCTAAGATAACAGTCTTCCTCCTGTCATTTCCTTCCAGCAAATTTCAGAATTATTTTTGTTCCTTTTGGAGTCAGAAGATTCAGGTGAAGGCTGAGAATCAAAATTATTTTGTATGTCCACTAAAAGTCTGAGTTAGTTGAGTTTGAATAAATCCCAGCTTTGTTTTCTGGCAGTGATGGGTTCATGTTTCCTCTGTGCTGTTTCATCTCTGTGGTGAAAAAAACAGCAACTTTTCAATTCAAAGTACAGTACTGAAGAGAATATGTGTTCCTCGGGTGCTACCTAATTTCACCACTCAGACAACATTGCATTTATCAGTAAAGCATTATCTTTGTTCCAGGTATGCTTAACATGTTCAAGATTTAAAGACTTTTCACATTATGCTTGCTTGTATTTTAGAAGATTCAGGTTAATATGGGTATGGTATATGCAGATGAAAGTGACTTCTACAAAGTCTTGTTCCTTGTTGGAGGAGCACACAATCTCTTTTCAATTTTCATTTATTTTTGTGGGTTTTTTGGTTTTTTTTTTCGTTTTTCTTTTGTACCAAAAGAAAATCCTGTTGAAAAAAAAACAACAAAACAAACTACAAACAAACAGTACAGCTCAGAATAGTAGTACCAGTTTGTGCAGTACTAATAAAACAGTTTCAGGAACATAATGGAATTGCTATGAAAATAAATTTTTGAAACATTAAAGTTAGGTGAACCAATGTGTTCATTCAGTCCTGCAAAATGAGCTTCATCTGTATCGCATTTACATACATGAATGTATGATATACAACTTTATAACACACAAAGGTTTTAAGGTCAGAAGAGACTATTATAAGTGATTTGTTTGAATGAATGCTTAATATAGGTCATACAATTGCCTCTTATGCTTTGTGCATCATGACAATCCTGTATAATTGGGCTGCGGAGTAATTTTTAGAAAGTTATCACAGTTTGAGACACTTCAGTGAGTTAAAACTCCATCCACCTCAGCCTTGCACCTGTTGTTTGAATGGTTAATTGCCATCTCTCTCTTTTTTAAGCTCCTCATCACATTTTATTATACAAACTATCTTTGAAGCTACCTTTGTTATGCATTGAAAGATAAAAATGCTGCTTGAGATTACATGTCAAAAACATAAAACAATTTGCAAGTATGTGTCAGTATGATCTTTTTTTATCCACAGAAAAGTACCCAGAGCCATTTCAGAATGAAACACCTCGGCAGAAATGGCAACTGAAAGCTACACCATAATACATTGTAAATTCTGAGATAAGTGCTTGAAAAATGCTACTTCTGTTACTTCTCACCACTTAGATAGCTTTATTTACTGCTAGCCCCATTAGTCATGAGCAGCACCCGACTTAACATGGTGTCCCCCGCATTGCTGCAGGGTGATTTGCAGAGTAATGTTCTGAGGGCAGAACTGGACATGCAGAAATACCAGCGTCTACATCCAAACCTTGCTTCTGCTCAGCAGATAAAGCTTCTGTAAACACACCCGAACTTCATTTTAGTCTACACAGCATTTTAAAACCAAATAATGTATTTTCTCGGTCAAAAAATTATATAGCCACATGGTAATCCACTGCTATCAAACATAAGCTCTTATGTTTGATACACTTTAAGGATCTTGATTTTTCTCTTAGAATAGAAATGTCTGGGCAGTGTGGTTTTTTCACTTGTTTTATTTTTTTGTTTGGATTTTTTGAGTTACGAAGGGACTTAAATGCTAAATGCTATTTGAGTACTCAAAATCATATATATAAGATATATCTAGGTGTAATAAAGAGCAATTGGAATTCAAGTGACATCTAAATTTACTTTTCACTGAAATTAATGATGTTTGGACTCAGTGATTTCTCCTTGCAAGCATATCCTTGCTTGGTAAGTCAAGCTCTCCCATAAGCAGTTGAACATCTCGGAGACTCCTCCAGAGGGCAATTCAGAACACCTCAGGCTTCTTTCCTTATTGTTCCTGCAAAAGTCATCTCTGCTGACCACAGAATAAGCCACATCTCCTGAGACCACAATTGCCTCAGTTACTCTGTGACAGATAACTTTAGAAACCAGAATATGTGTTCTTATGAAAATTAATAACTTATCTTAATAAATTAGCCTGTGGACCCCATTCCAAAAATATGAACAATATAAACTCTTCAGTGGAAATTATGCCAAAGCTATGAAACAAAAGTATCCTAAACGTCCTTTGTTTGATTTGGAAAACATTCTTCTTACATTACGTAGCTTCAAGTATAGGAAATCTACATTACTGTACTGGTATTTCTGATGTTTTTTCTGGAAAACAAAGACTCCCTTATCCTCCTGCCAAAATGCAAAAACACATATAAAGATGAAATAAAAAAAAAAAAAGCAAACAAGATGCACAGACAGTGCATTTTTTTGCTTGTGTCCTGTTTCCTTAATTTTTAACACATCTTGTTGCTATGTTAAACTTCTGCATGTCAGAGCTCCTTACTATAATGAGAGAGCTTTCTTGTTTTCATTTTACTGATGGGGAGATTGATTTGACTTGGTTAAGATCTGCCAGTGATGAAATCTAGGAAGGACATTTTCCTTGCAAGTGAGTAGGTTTGGCATCTTGCCATATTTAATTTTATCATATTAGGAACAATATTTTTAGTGGTCCATGTTGTGTGAATTAGGCTATTATAAATTCTAGGGCAGAAACAGGTAACCCTGGTTTCAGTTTTACCCTTTCCTAGGTCTTAATCAGACTACAAGTAGATACTCCAAAAGATGCAATACTATGTTATTTACTCAAGAACTTCAGGTATGCTCAAATACAACGTTTCAGAAAGATCAATGTTTTCACTGCTCAGATTAAGTGTATGTAAAGAATGTCTTTTGCCTGATGCTGACGTATTCAGGCTTCAGATTATTTTCATGGCATTTTGAGCAGCCTGTTTCAATAAAAATTGACACAGACACCTCAAGTAACAAATTTAGGAGAGACTAAAATGTCTCTGAAGTTACACTTAAAAGACTAACCTTTATTTTCAGCACCCTGTGTTAAATTGAACATGAATGTTGCTGAAGACTAAAATGATGGAAAACAACACAGATTTCACATTTTGTTAGCTTGGACAATTCATTATAACCTACACATGTCGTGAATTCAGGTAGACTACGTGTAATGTTTGACTCAAACACTTCTCTGGAATGGTCTTTTTTTTAAGTCTTTGGTCCTGTTGCAAGAGGGGTGTCTATTGATAAGCCTCCAAACAGCAACTGATGTTGAATAAATTAGTTAAGGGCAAAGGTAATTAGGAAATGTGTGCCTAATCCATGACTAATAGAAGTCTTCAGATTTGAAACTGTGCCTTGATGTTTCATTTACCTCTTTAGAAACAACTGTTACTGGCAATTTTCAATTATTTGTAAGTACTCAGTTACAATTCATTACTCTTATTTCCCCTCATGACTGTGTACAAAGTATTCCCAGAAATGAAATAAGCATATTGATTCCTTCTCTCTTATGTTTAGGGAACGAGGTTAGAATAAACTGTTTAGTGTGTATACTACATTAATAATTTTATTTATAACGGAGTTACAGCTAATAAAAGATGTGAAGCCCAGCAAACACGACACAACTTAAGCAATACCAATGAGCTTTAAGACCAATGGTTCCATCACTTTTTTAGATATTTACTTTTTTTTTTTCAAGAGGCTTTGGTTTCTTCTCTTTTCTGAATATTTCTGGGGAAAAAAATAATTTTCTTTTCTAAAACCAAGATTCAGTACAAAGCCAGACATACGATAATAGTTTTACTTTCTTCATTCCTAGAATTTATTGTTATTTTTGTATATTTGTATCTCATGCATTTCTAGTATTAGTTTTTTACATATTGACAAATCCTTTCTTACATGGAATTTTACATTTTTTGTACATTAAAAATTTAGATTTTTTTGTGTCATTATAAAGTTCTGTTGTGGTTTAATTCCAGTTGGCAGACAAGGCCATGCAGCTGCTTGCTCACTTCCCCCGTTTGGGTTTGGAAAGAGAGTCAGAGAAGTAAAAGTGAGAAAACTTGTGGGCTGAGATAAAGACAGTTTAATCAAAGCCGCACTTTCAAGCAAAGCAAAACAGGGAATTCATTTACCACTTCCCATTGATAGGCAGGTGCTCAGCCATCTCCAGGAAAGCAGGGCTCCATCATGCATTACGGTTATTTAGGAAGACAAATGCCATCACTCTGAATGTCCTGCTCTTCCTTTTTCTTCCCCTAAATTTATATAATGAACATGAAGTCATATGGTATGGAATACGTCTTTGGTCAGTTGGGACTCAGCAGTCCTGGCTGTGTCTCCTCCCAACTTCTTGTGCACCCCCAGCCTCCTCACTGGTGGGGTGGTGGGAGGAGCAGAAAAGGCCTTGAGAGCTTAGCAACAAAAATCTAAAACAGCATCCCAAATCCCCAGTGTAAAATTACACTAGCTGCTAGCACAAAATTTTAACTCCATCCCAAATGAAACCATGACATGTTTTAATTTGCAATAACTTTGAAAACAGTAATTAAGTTGTAAGAAACAGAGATAAAAGCAAGATCACAAAAAAAAGTGTCCTAGGAAAGAGAAAATATTCAGCAAATTGTTATCAAGCTATTTTAGCTTCATATATTTGGTAATAAGCAACGTGTTGAATATTGAAACAATTACCTTCTGTTTAAAATACTGAAATATCCTCCACATTTTTTACATGAAGGTCAAAAGGACAATATTTTGAAAATTCTGGCTCTTTTAAGTTTACTAGTTTAAAATAATGCAGCTATAAACCTACAATTATAGCTTATATAGCTTTGAAAAACCTAAACCCTGCTTTTTATTGCCATTAATTTGGCATATGATGTTGTCTGAACTCAATAAACAATGTCTGTATGTAATAAATCAGAAAGTAAATAAAAGTAATGACCAGCACTAGGATGAAATGACAAATCATAGAAACTTAGTATGGCTTGGATTGGAAGAGAACTTTAAAGATCTTGTCCAACCCTTCCGCCATGAGCAGGGACGTCTTCCACTAGATTAGGTTGCTAAAGCCCTGACCTCCAACACTTCCAGGGATGGGGCATCCACAACTACTCTAGGCAACCTGTCACAGTGTCAACATGCTCCTAGTAAATAACTTCTTCCTTATGTCTAATCTATATCTACCCTGTTTTAGTTTAAAACCATTACTCCTATCACAGCAAGCTCCAGGAAAGTTTCCTTCCGTCTTTCTTACAGGCCTCCTTTAAGTATTAAGGCTGCTATAAGGTCTCCCCACAACGTCCTCTTCTCTGGGCTGAGAAACCCCGACTCTCTCAGCCTTTCATCATAGGAGTGGTGTTCCATCCCTCTGGTTATTTTTGTGACATTCCTCTGGACCCACTCTAACAGCAGATCTAACATTTCTTTCTTGTGCTAGGGTCCTCATAACTGGATGCAGTACTCCAGGTGGGGTCTCATGGGAATGGAGCAGAAGAGGAGAATCATCTCCCTTGAACTGCTGGCCATGCTTCTTTTTATGAAATCCAAGACAAGACTGGTTTTCTGAACTACACGCACATTTTGCCAGCTCATACGCAAAATTTCATCCACCAGCATCTCCAACACTTTCTCTGCAGAGCTGCTGCCAATATATGCATTGCCTAGTTTGTATTAATACTGGGGTTTGCCCCAACCCAGGTAAAGGACCTTGAACTTGGCCTTGTTGAACTTCATGAGGTTCACATGGGCCCACTACTGAAGCCTATCAAGGTCCCTCTGGGTGGCATCCCTTTCCTCAAATATGGCAACTGCACCACTCAGCTTGGGGTGCTCAATCCCACTTTCTATGGGACCATGGAGTTTTACTATGCATAATATCTGATACACTGCAGAAGTTTTTAGTATATTCTAATTTACTAATTTATTTTAACTTGTTTTGTGGATTTTCCTTGATTTTGTTTGGTTTTGTTTGGTTTGTTTGTTTTTTCCCCACATATATTACAGCATTTGGGCTTTCATTTATATTGAAAACCCTACAAACTCTAAATTACAATGCTTGGACTAATTTCTTCAGTTTTGTTACATTTTCAAATATTTCTTTATTCTTTCTTCCTTTTTTTAATGTAAGTTTTCTTTCTTTTCAGAAGAAAAAAAACTTCCTTCAGAAATCTCAGAAAGTCTACCTCTTTTATCCGATTCCCTATGTAATACAGATCTACTAAGAAGAAATTATATCCTGACTCTAATGAAGGGAGTTTTTTGTTATTGATCTCAGTAGGATCAAGACTGCACCAAGGTATCTAAATCTCTACCTAGCTAATCACAGTATTTTATCTATGTTTTTAATTAAGTGGAAGGTTCTTTATAATTCTTTCTTTTTTCGATTTACGATCAAACTTCAGCTGGAAGGAAATGATGTTTACTCTTTCTGGTTAAAGACTTTTCTAAATCATCTTTGTTGGAAGGAATGTAACCCTGCATACTAATAACAATCAGCAATCAAATACTTTGGAACTGAAATTGAACTGAAGAAGTTCAAGGCACAGAGACAAGAATTTCAGAACAGTGGTGCTTCCTGCTACTGGCAGGTTTTCTGCTATGCCTTTCCTCTTTTGGTTTCTAAATCTTTTCTTAGCATGTTTATGTTGTACAGTTTTTAGGCTATAGCCAAACTATAGGAATGAATATTGTAAAAAAGTTCTAAGATAGATCAATAAACCCTTCTAATCTCATATCTTCTTCAGATAGCTACATGGAAAGAGATTTCTGGACTTCTTCAGCTCTGGTTTGTTTCAGGAAGATTGAAACATGCATGATCCTGAATCCTATTTTCCTTCTATTCTAAAACAGGGAGAAATACGTCATTAAGGCAGGAAGAGGGTTAAAATACTACTTTTGAAAGGTTTCTAAAATATATTACTTCAGTTTTTTTCCTTTCCTTTTCAAACCTGTAGCATTCATTCTGGGTACATTAAACATTTAAGAAGGTCTGAAGAATATGTCTTATTAAGGCACTGTCCCAGAATAGCGTGATAGGGCTAGAAAAGACTCGTGAGATTATATTTTCTGTTTTTCTGCCCCAGAGCAGAAACAGCTACAGTTTTATTACTCCTGACTGAGGTGGTCAAGGCTGCTGTTAAAGATGTCCAGTGCTGGAGGCCCCAGCGAGTCTATCCAGTGCTTCACTCACTGAATCTACAGCTTTCAATGGCTGAATCACTTCTTGAAATTGCAGGAGAAAACAAAAAAATGCAGTGTTGCATAGAAGTTACAATATAGTTCTAAATTAATTTCATTGGTTTTGTATCACAGTAAAGGCTATTAAATAAGTTCTTTATAAATAGTACCTTACCACTGTCAAATGAAAGAAATGAAACTTTTTCAGAACACTGATTTTTATACGCTTTGACCTAGAGATGTAGACTGTAACTGGACATCTTGACATTCTCTCAGATCTTTTTGACAAATGGTATCGTGGTGTTGGAGATAACTTAAAAATGAATCATCCATTGGACATTTGTAGGTTCACAAGAATAATTTAAGGTCTGTGCTTTTACAGTGTTTCTATCAAAAATCAGTGAATCTTTTTTTTACAATGTCTATGAAATCCTAAGTTTCTTGATGTCTGCCTAAATAGGATAGCTCATTCTCCCTCTTTTACTATTCAGTTATTTATTTATAGGATAGCTTACTAATATAATTCAGTTTTTCTGTTCCCTTTAGTTAATGAACATTTGAATACACTTGTTAGGTTGTTCAGAGAAAGGCTGCAACAGCATTTCTGACTTTGCAAAATCCAAAGCTGCAGTTAAACAGACATCTCCATATTCCCTTAACAATTGAACAAAAAGACTATTCTTCATGGAAATTAGAACCACGCATCATGCTTTAAAAAAAGCCAACAAAACACTAACTTTGACAAAACAGACTCTGAGAGTCTCTGATTATGTGGAAAGATAAAGAAGACACAGTAATGCATTTCCTAGAATGGCAGCTAGTGATATCTTCAAATGGCCCTCACTAGATGAAAAAAAGCACACTGCTCTAATCAATACACTGATTGTCTGCAATGTAAAGATTAAGATCGGAATATTTAAAAATTTAATACTTTGCCTCTCCATATAGCACTTTGGAAGTCAATATCTTTAGAAACCTGGTCCATTTCCCTGCTTTGAAAGCATTATATATTTAAGGTTTCTAAATAATTCATCCAGTCCATGTGATTAAAAATGTAAAAAGTAAGTCCATCTATTATCTTCTGCAGCTGCTGCCTGGGTATTAGGGGTTTTTTTATTTTTTCTTTTCTTTTTTTTTCTTTTTTTTTTTTTTTTTTTTTTTTTTTTAAATCATCAGTATTCTTCTTACTGAATTGAGACTTCAGTGACTGCATTAAAGGAAAGGAGTATTAGCCCCACCCGGCTGCTAGAACAGAGTCTACTTTTCCTCGGATAGCAAATGTGCTAATACACAGGTGTTCATCTGCAAGTGTATACTTCTCTGATATTTACTTTTAAAATGTTCTATGAAAAAATGTTATTACAAAAAGTTAAGTTGATTTGATCAGAAAAGGGGAAGGATACTGAAAGCACATGGCATTATTATAACATGTTGCATAATTCATCGTTATCACCTCTGGAATAACAGAAGAAGTACTCCACACGTTCTGCTTAGCTTAATCAGAGAAAGGGAAAAAAGGGGGAAAGGCAAAGGCAAAAGCAAAAGCAAAGGAAAAGGAAAGAAGGGGAAGGGGGAGAAAAGGAGGAGATGAGAGAAGTGAAGTTCATTCTCATGGTGAGTAAATAAATGTGGTTTAAGACATTTAAATACTTTATGGATTTATGGATTACAAGTATATACTTACAAACTTATACTTACGAAGTGTACAAAGTGTATGCTTATATGAACTTAACCATTTTTACATTAAGAGACAAATTTGCCCCTTCTTAATTTTCCCACCAAATCCACAACTCCACTGTTGATTTTTCGCAAGTGAAGTAATTCCTCTTGTTATTAAATAAATATAATGAAGAAAAAATGGGAAAATTTCCTAGCTCTATACATGGTAGCTGTTATTGATCTAGCTTAGAGAAGGCACGTGGACATTTCAGTTTAGGTTACGAGTGTTAAAGTACAAAGCTTAGAACTGGATGAAAAAAAAAATATTTTAAAATCTTTTTTTTAACTCAAAGCCAGGGGAAGCTTCTTGGCGGAAGCACGCAAAATATTTCTCCTTTTCAACAAGTATGATTGTAAATATGTAGTAATTTTAATCTATGTTATGGATGTATTACTTCTATACTTCATAGCCCTCATACATCAGTATAGTACTCCTTACAGCAAAAATCTCAGAGTATCACTGAAGTCCATTAGCTAAGCACGTCTTCTATTTTGAAAACACTTGCTTCAAGGGACATGCTGGTCCATACATTCTTTGGAACACTTTTGATCAATTCCAGAAGTTGTTTAAAATTTTATGTAAGGTTTTGTAACTGTCTAGTGAAAAAAAGGAAGGTCCACAAACTCAAAATTGTGTATGATTCCAAGGTTTTTTTCCCATTGACTCCTAGAGTTTGACTGTTTTATAACTGGCTACCTAAGAAAACTGTCTTTTTTCTGTACAGCCCTCCAGCATTTTAACTCACTTGAAGGAAACTGACAAAGTTTGTTTGAATGGCAGAGGGCTGACAGGAAGTGTTCTTGGTAAAGGCTTCTTGGCTTTGTAATTCTTTTGTTTCCATCCTCAAGTCCGTGCAGGCCATTGATTTCAGAAGAGGTAAAATGGAGCATTTAGGCATTATATCATAAGTGTAAGTGTTAAAAAAGGTGTAGCACGTACTTTATCACCAAACATACAGAAACAGGTAAGCATTCTATGGGCTGTAATCCTTAGTGAGGAAAATGGAAATACACACCCCATTTTTTTACTGTCTCAGTTAAATTAAAAATGATTATTTGATTGATTTATCCTGTAACTTTTAAGAATTACTTCAGTTTTACCTGGGAAGTTTTTTTGTTGTGTTTTTCTCATGTACTGTGTTGGATGCTGGAGATGTGAATGAACTACCTTTAAACAAACTAGCTATGGAAACAGTGAACTGCTTTGGATCAGATGCCCCAAAAAAATAAAAATCACATACTTTAAATCAACAAATGTTGTCAAGGAGATGCTTGGTACAGAATTCCAGAGGTATAAAATCAATTGAGAAGAGAGTATTTGCTGTGAATTACTTGCTCCATTCTAATAAATAACATAGTAACCACCCTTTGCTCTAGCCATAATTAATTTGCTGGTTTTGATGTCTTCTCTACAGAATCTTAATCATACGATCTAAGAAGTCTGATTTGCTGCTCTTTGAAAGTTGAGTTAAGGCTACAAAGCTACAAATGCCTTGCTAAACAGCTCAAAAATTTCACTCTTCCCATCATTGCAATTGTCACAAATACCTCTTTGTACCGGCTAAATATTTTTTACTTTAAAATTAACTTGTACAGTAATGAGATTAAAATGCTAGTTCTAATGGTAGAGCATATTATAAAGAGACATCTGATTTGTGTTTCAAAATCATGATGAAATAGTGCTCACTCTGCACTGGTGAGGCCACAACTGGAATACTGTGTCCAGTTCTGGGCTCCCCAGTTCATGAGGGACAGGGAACTACTGGAAAGAGTCCAGCGTAGGGCTACAAAGATGATTCAAGGACTGGAGCATCTCCCTTATGAGGAGAGGCTGAAAGAGCTGGGACTCTTTAGTCTGGAGAAGAGAAGGCTGAGGGGAGACCTTACTAATGCCTACAAGTATCTCAAGGGCGGGCTGAGGGAGGAGGGAACCAGACTCTTTTCAGTAGTTGCCAGTGAGAGGACAAGGGGCAATGGGCACAAGTTGGAACATAAAGGGTTCCACTTGAATATGAGGATGAACTTTTTCACGGTGAAGGTGACAGAGCCCTGGAACAGGCTGCCCAGGGAGGTTGTGGAGTCCCCTTCTTTGGAGATTTTCAAAACCCGCCTGGATGCTCCTGAGTAACATGCTCTGACAAGCTCTGGGTGGTCCTGCTTTAGCAGGGGAGTTGGACTAGATGATATCTATGGTCACTTCCAACTCCAAAAAAATTCAGTGAAAAATTCAGTGAAATTCAGAATCTGACTCCCTCTGCAGCTATGGACTGTATTTTGAATCAATTAGTCTCTGTAAAACAAGACCAAAATTCTGAACTACCTCAAGGATCTTTTACCCTTAACTTGCCTGGCCTTGATGTATGCAGTCACTGAGTTAAGTCAAAGAGTTTATATTCTTTTAACATTTTCAGCTTTGTCTACTGGAGAAATGTGCTCATTTCTGGTATTGCCCAGTTCAAATTTGACGATCTATCCAAGTCCCTGATGTTGAACTATCAACAGCAGAGAACTGCCTTAAAAAAATCTGCCTTAGCACTTCACGTTTTTCCATTAAAACCTTAATGTCATCCTTCTGCTCCACTAAGGCAGGTTTTCTTTTCTGTGCATGCCTGAATGCATAAATAGTTTTGAATATTTTGACTTATACCAATCCATGCCTCAGTTTCCCTGTTTATACACTCATACATCTCAGGGCCAAAAAGAACTATTGAATTGTGCAGTCTGTACCCCTGCTTAGCTCAGGCCAGATACTTTTATCCGGTTATTTCATCCTACATGGAGCCAAATAACTAGTCTGTCTGCATAAAGGTGATAATAATGCATGGCTTTTTCACTGAGTTTTTGAACATTAATTATATGACATTAATCCTTTTAGGGCATTTTGAAATTTACTGTAGAAATTTCATCCAAGAAGTGTATACTATACCAAAACCCAGTATTTGGTCACTCTGGGTATTACCTAAAGTTAGAATTATATTGAATAGTTGTTACTTGTTTTTTTTCAAAATTTGTAATATAAAATGTTAATTGCCTTTAATTAGAGGTAGAAAAAATATTGTCATACAAATTAAAAATATAATAATAATTTTTCCATCTTCTTTCTGAACTGAATTTAATTCACACTCATAGTAGGTTTTTTACATCTGCAGATCTCAATAAGCCCACATACCTATTATTTCTGGGTGAATTGTCTTTTGATTAAGCAAGGTTTCTCAAGCTCCAAAGTACATGAATTCTGTCTGTTAGTAGGCACTGCTGTCATGGGCCAGCCACTTTTTTCTGTAATGGCATAGGGGTAAGACTAGAATCAGAAAATTAGATGACTTATTGAAAGAAAGATAAAAATCTTCAACTAACACCAGAATATTTCAACAGAATTAAAGTGTTTTCTTCCCCCAGACTGTCTGCTACTGATCATTGCTGTTTCTTTTCTACTTTATCTGATGTGGCAGTAGATAATGTCATCTCCCCTGCAACTGACTTAATCCAGTCTGAAGTACTATAAGGTGTCGGTCTAATATTCTGTAGCAGAATTCTGTAGATATTACAGTGGTTGGGAAAAATGTATGTTCTTCACATAAATTTTAAATATTTGTCCTTTCAGAGGATATTCACTTTCTTTTAACAACTAACTATTCAAAGAACCCAGTTTACTTTCACTGCGTGTAGGTATGGTATGCTGCCTTCTGTGAGAATGTTTTTATGGGACCCACAAAACATCCAGCTGTACTCTTTCTATTAACTCTTCCATATTTTTAGATGGCAACCAAGTTTTGTGATTACTAATGAAAATTTCATATTTTTCTAAAATAATAGACAATAATTTGTTCCTTGAAAATGGAAGGCGTTCAAAATACGTGCCTTCTTTTAAAAAAATCCTCATCAAAGATGAATTACATAGGTTAAGCTAGCCTTTTGACATTGTTCAACTTGTTCAACATGTTTTTTTCACTCTTTCTCACTCACAGAGTTTCAGTGGTCCCTAAAGTAGTGATAGTTACTTCCCAATTGAATGACTATGCTTCTTTTCAGGGTAAAAATATTAACATTTCTGGGACGATTTCCAAAAAAGTAATTTTTTTTTTTTTTTTTCTGAGATTTGGTGCACTTTCACAGAAATTTGTGATACCTTGGAAGTCTGTGAACAGAGCTCACCAGTTAGAGCACACTTTCCACTTCACATTTAACAAATAGAAATCAAGGTTGAGCCTCTGAAAGGAACTGCTCTGTCCTGAGAACTGTAGCACAGGACACAGTAACAAGTGGGACATGCGTTTCAAAAGCACACGCAGGAAATGAACTAAAGCAGTAGCACAGATAAACTCATAGGCTCATCTCTTTCCGGGACTGTGTATTCTACACAGAGTCAGCGAATATAAACAGTAAACTGCCTCTGCCATGTGGAAGGAAAAAGAGAGATATTTAGAGAGAGGTTTAAAAATAGATATGAGGAAGGTGAGTGATCAAGGAAGCACAAGAATAAGGTAAAGGAGGAGCCCTGTTCTGCAGAGAGAGATCTAGGGTTCCTGATGAACAAGTTGACTGTGAGCCAGCACTGTGCCCTTGTGGCCAAGAAGGCCAATGCTGCCCTGGGGTGCATTAAAAAAAGCAGGGCCAGCGGGTCAAAGGAGGTCACCATCCCACTTTACTCTGCCCTGGTAAGGCCACATCTGGAATGCTGTGTCTGGCCCTGGGCTCCCCAGTTCAAGAATGACAAGGAACTACTGGAAAGAGTCCAGCAGAGGGCTACAAAGATGATCAAGGGAATGGAACACCTGTCTTATGAGGAAAAGCTAAGAGACCTGGGTCTGTTTAGCCTGGAGAAGAAAAGACCGAGAGGGAATCTCATCAATGCTTATAAATATCTAAAGGGCAGTTGTCAAGAGGATGGGGCCAGACTCTCTTCAGTGGTGCCCAGTGACAGGACAAAGGGCAACGGGCATAAACTGGAAAGCATGAAGTTACATCTCAACATGAGGAAAAACTAATTTACTTTGAGAGTGACAGAGCTCTGGAACAGGCTGCCCAGACAGGTTGTGGAGTGTCCTCTGGAGATATTAAAAACCCCCCTTGGATGTGTTCCTGTACAGCCTGCTCTGGGTGAACCTGCCTTGGCAGGGGGTTGGACTAGATGGCCTCTGAAGGTCCCTTCCAACCCCTACAATTCTGTGATTCCATGATTCTTATAATAGCGGGGCTTCTTTCAAACAATAAAAACAAACAAAAATTAGTAATAAATTAGTAGTGATTAAAATGAAAGTCTTTTGGGAAAAAAAAAATAAAAATCAAGACCTCACTGCTACAGTTGGTGTGCTGGAAGAAATTTCTCTGACCGTATTGGAACATGCTTTTCTTATAATCTTACTAAGACTTTCATATAAGAATTCTAGGCTGTCAAATAAGTGAAAAGAAATTGTTAAACATTGTTGGATTCATTTTACAGGAGTGTAAGAGGGCACAGTAATACTTGATTCATGTGTGAAGAGAAAATGAGGGTAATAAAACCTTCTTTCTGAACTGAGTTCCATGTCTGTTCAATACCTATCTAGGGAACAAAAGGCAAAGGCAAAACTGCTTTCTCCAGGATCATTATAATCAGCAACACAGTTTACCTTACCATTCTCCTAACTTAAAATTCTTCCCTTTAGTATCATTAAACAAAGTCTTGTCTCTCACTTTCTGCCATTCATTCCAGAAGCACAGACCAGAGAAAATAAAGATTTTTGCATCTGTTTCAGGTTTCTTTCAAATCTAGTTCAGGGTCAAAATTCAGCATAATGAAAAGTAAAAGCTTGTAAATGTTAATCTGTTAAATGCCTCATGTGCTCCTTGTTCTTCACTGAACCCTCCCCTGCTCAGTTCTGTTAAGGTCAAGGCCTTTAAAACAAGTCTGTTTTCAGCAGCTTGATTATCAGGACATGTAGTACTTATTCACAAAGGCTTAAGGATATTTTGCTATCACTTAGTGTTGTTTATATTGAGAGAACCTTTGGGGTTTTTTTTAACATAATATAGTCGTAGTTCTTCCTCTTCTGAGGGAATAACAGGCAACATAATTTCTACTGATATCTGAAAGTTTATATCAGTTTTCACTGATGCCTACAATATTATTGAATAGTTGTTGTAAAAAATTGTGTTTTTCTGAAATGTTTGATACAGGTTTTTCATGCATCTATGATTTTCACAAATGATTGCAAAGAAAGAAATGAACTAGCTCTTCAAAATATTGAAAAAAGCCCCAAACCCTGTACTGAAAATCTAACATACATAGAACCTAGAGTTCAAGTGTATGGAAGATGTAGAATAGGAGACAATTATATTTCCAGGGTGAAAGCCAAAGTAATTTTGAGAGTACCATGCATTCTCCTTCCTCTCCAGGACCTTCTCAATAACAAAATGTGACAGAAGATGTAATATCTAGTGCTAACTTGATAATATGTTGCAGCAGTACAGTCTGGGTTTTTTCCCTCCATGTTTATATCTTATACAAACTTGGCAGGTATCTGTTGTCAGCTTGAAAGTGGATTGACAGAAAGAGTTTGCTCACTTTTTTGTCATTCTCCAGGCATATATATTTTCCTGCTCATATCTTTTAATTTTAATCTAAAATTCTTCATCTCTGAGCTTGCTCATATTCTCCTTACGCTGTTACTGGATAGGGTGTGAATTCTTGGGAGCCTGCTGTTAGTGTAGTGAGTGGAAAGTAAATTGTAGAATGACCAGGTGCAAAAGAAGGTGAATCTCAGAATTACTCTTTTTAACATTTCTCTCTCGGCCTTTCTGCCCCAGGCAGGGGAAAAGGAAGGAGAGAAAAAAAAAATTTAAATTTATGAATACTAATTTTTACAAGAACATATTATAATAACTGTACCTTATAGTTGCAGAATCCTGTGGGCAAGGTCCATGCTCTTAAGCTGCAGAGAAAAGTTGAAAAGCAACAGAAGAGCAGTGAAGCTGTGAGGAGATGCAATCTGCTATTTATATGAGTCATTGCAGTTCATTCATGCCCTTTGAAGCAAAGGAATTTGTCGGCTAGCTATATGCAGCTCTTCCTACGTAATGAAGAACAATCCTAGCAACTTCCAACTTTACCTGTCTTCATTATCTGTAGTACAGTAAGCAAGAAAAAGACAAGCAGGATCAAAAATCGGGCTCCCAAAATGCAAAGAAAATAGGTTTATTTCAAAAGGGAATGAAGAAACAGTGAATAAACAGAAATAAGTGCTGTTAATATTAGACATAAGAAGTAACTCACATGTTTTGGAAGCAAATCATGTGAAAAACTTAATCTTCAGTATTTTTTCCAGCAAGATACAATTCCATTTATTTATTTTATTTTATTTAAGAATACAAAAAACCCCCAGGGTTTTCCTAAGTCTGAAAGAGCAGGTGCAAACTTCTTGGCATGTTTCAGCCCCTTAAGAACTCCACTACCCTATGATAGAAATTTTAATTAAAGGACATAGTTATTTATATCTTAGTAGCACTAAACCTAGCCACCTAGACCTCACTTTGCAAGAGTTTTACTAAGATAGAAGAAAAGTGTGAGTCTGTGATAAGATATGGAGAGAGTCTAAGTGGCACAAAGAAAACTTCTTTTCATTTTGATTGAACAGCTAATCCTGGAAATGATTTTCAGGTACATTAAGGACAAGAAAATCATCAGGAGCAGTCATTATGGCCTCACTGAGGGCAAATAGAGCCTGACCAACTTAAAATTCAGTGATGAAATGACTGGTCTGGTAGATGAGGGGACAACAGTGGATACTCATAGTGAAACAGTTGAAGTAATGAGCAGACAGGGAGGTGAATTGAAAACTGGCTGGATGGCTGAGCCCAGAGGGTAGTGATCAGTGTCATAAAGTCCAGCTGAAGCCTATTAACTAGCAGTGTAACCCAGGGGCCTTAACTGCGTCCAGTTATTTTCAATGTAGAATCATCAAAACATATTGGTTGGAAGAGACCCTTAAGGTCATCAAGTCCAACTGTTAACCTAACACTGCCAAGTTATCGCTAAACTGTGTCCCTCAGCACTAAATCTTCATTAATGATCTGGGTGGAGTGTACCGTCAGCAAGTTTGTCAATGACACAAAACTGGGAGGAGTGGCTGATATGCCAGAGGATCATGCTGCTATCCAGAGGGACCTCCACAGGCTGCAGAAATGGGCTAACGGGAATCACATGAGGTTCAACAAGCGGAGGCACAAAGTCCTGCACATGTGGAGGAAAAAATCCAGGCACCAATGTATGTTGGGGATCACCCAGCTGGAAAGCAGTTCAGTAAAAAAGAATGTGGTGGGGCCATGGTGGACACAAAGTTAAACAGGAGCTGGCAAAGTGCGGCTAATAATATCCTGGGCTGCATTAGACAGAGAGCCTGACAAAAGACCAGGAAGATGATGAAGGCACTGGAAAATCTCCCACATGAGGAAGGACTGTAAGAGACAGAACTGTTCAGTTGGAAGAAGAGAATGTTTTGTGTGTGTATATATATATTTATTAGAAAAATATACAAAACTTATACATATATATATCTAAATATATAAATACCTGCAGGGAGGGTATAAAACAGATGGATCCAGGCTCCTTTCAGTGATGCTTAGTGGCAGGACCAGAGACACAGGGCTCGGTACTGGCACCCGTTCTCTTTAACACCTTTATCAATGATCTGGACGAGCGGACCAAGTGCACCCTCAGTAAGTTCGCAGATGACACCAAGCTGGGTGTCAGTGTCAACCTGCTGGAGGGTAGAAAGGCTTTGCAGAGGGATCTGGACAGGCTGGATCGATGGGTTGAGACCAATGGGATGAGGTTCAATAAGGCCAAGTGCCGGGTCCTGCACTTGGGTCACACCAACCACAGGCAGCGCTGCAGGCTTATGGAGGAGTGGCTGGAGAGATAAAAGGCAGAAGAGCACCTGGGGGTTTTGGTCGACTGTCGGCTGAACATGAGCCAGCAGTGTGCCCAGGTGGCCAAGAAAGCCAATGGCATCCTGGCCTGTATCAGGAACAGTGTGGTGAGTAGGACCCGAGAGGTGATCATCCCCCTGTACTCGGCACTGGTGAGGCCTCACCTCAAGTACTGTGTCCAGTTTTGGGTCCCTTCCCACAAAAAAGACATTGAGGTGCTGGAGCGGGTCCAGAGAAGGACAACAAAGCTGGTGAGGGGTCTGGAGAGTAAGTCTTATGAGGAGAGGTTGAGGGAGCTGGGGTTGTTCAGTCTGAAGAAGAGGATGCTGAGGGGAGACCTTCTCGTGCTCTATAACTACCTGAAGAGGGGGGTGTAGAGAGTCGGGGGTTGGTCTTGTCTCCCAAGTCACAGGAGATAGGACAAGGGGAAATGGCCTCAAGTTGTGCCAGTGGAGGTTTAGATTGGATGTTAGGAAACGTTTCTTCATGGAAAGAGTTATCCAGCATTGGACTAGGCTGCCCAAGGAAGTGGTTGAGGCACCATCCCTGGAAGTGTTCAAAAGTCGGGTTGACATGGACCTCAGGAATATGGTTTAGTGATTTTTGTTTCTTATTTCTTATTTATTTTTTTGTCACAGTTAGGTTGATGGTTGGACTAGATGATCTTTAAGGTCCCTTCCAACCTAGACGATTCTATTCCATGATTCTGTACGTAAAATTACTATCCCTCCCAATGACAAAAATAACACTTCAGTCTTTTATAGCCTTTTTAATTCTACAATGTCAATTTTATTGTTGGGAGAATGTGAAATGAGATATATAAAAGTTCAATAGCAGACCTTAAATAAAAAGTCAGCATTCTTAGTCCTAGCTTAATGGTTCTGCTATTAATAGCTATCTGCCTTGCAGCAAGATATGAAATATCCACAAGACATTTCTAAGATAACAGGTGAAGTAGCTTGTTGCCCCATTGTAGTCCTACTGTTACTTTATGTTTCCACAATAATATAAAATCTTTAGCATGAATTACCAATTCAGTAGGGGTTTGGCAGTTATTCGGTTGGAATTGTAGCTATATTGGTGGACTTAACAAAAACTGACTTCTGTGCAGCCTACTTAGTCACCAGCAAGAATTCCCATGGTGAAAAGGACTTTCTGAAAAAACACCCATTTTCCAAATGACCTTCTGTTTCCTAAGTACTCCAGTACAAAATACTTGGAAAATCCTTGGATGGCCAAATATTTACAGCTATTCTGGAGCTGAATCAAGTGTTTGTGGGTTACAGCTCAGAATCTGACCCAAATCTTAGAGAGCACAAATGATTTGTGAGAGTGTATAGGTGCTCTGTTGTACACTAGGTAACTTACCTGTGCTGATCAACCCTATCAAGAAAAGGAAAGCTTAAACTTGTAAATAGAAAAATAGTTTTCAATAGACCACAAGCATCCCCCAAGAAGTCATGTTGTCTAGATATGTCTCCTGTCTTGTAGACCATATTTCCCATACTGAAAGGTCATTAGTTCTAAGAGTAGAATGAAAGGTTTTGTGCTATCAATATATGTCAAAATTTATTATTTGTATCTGCAGTTCTGTCCTGTTTCTAAGATAGTCTTCAACTTTTCTCAGTCTGTTTTTATTTCCCAAAAAGTGTTGTCTTATACTCTATATTGCCTTTTGCTGTCTTCATATTTGTAACACCTCTGGTTATTTTTGCTCCATATTAATTGTATCTGTCTATTATGTAGGTTTGGGAAGAAACATTTATTATACACAGCATTTTAAATCTTTGGGTTGGGCTGCAGGGAAGATTCATATCAGCAAAGTACAAACATGCCAGAAACAACTTTTCTTCTGTAGAATACAGTTTTCTCTGAGGCAAATGAAGGTATGGTGTCTGAGATATGCTGCTGTATCTGAATGTAAGAAAAGGGAAGGGATGAATGAAAGAATCCTTTGATAAATCAGGAAAATATTTACTGAACTTGCTACAGTGCTGCATACTGTGAATATAAGTAATTTTGTACCACAAAGCTATAATACTAACTTCTACACCTTGAGGAGACAAATTCCTCTCTAACTAGGTCCTGGGTGTGGAGTTTCACAAATTCTGCCTCAGGTTCATTACATTTTGCTTTCCCAATGGTTAAGATAAAAGCTCAATTTATTATATCCTCGGTTCATTTTGGACAAATAAAAAATTATAAAGGCACAGTTCATTGACATTTTTTCCCCTGTCACTGTGAAACTGAGCCAAATAAAAGCTCTTGGGGAAAGCTGGAGAAGAAAGCTGTCCATTAGAACCTAATCTTCCTGGTAGGAGCAGCTGTGATAGCAATAATGATAAAGGCATATCATTTTTATTTTAAATCGAAGCAGTATTTTTCATATATTGAAGAAATTCTGGAAGAAATAAATGTCTCCTTCCAAGTAGTGAAAATTAAAGATTAATGGAAACATATCTCTGGTTTAATAAGTGTGCATTTCCAAGTTAAATATTACCCAGACCTGGATAAACCTCTCTTCATGAATTTACTCAACAGATGCAGGCCTCAGGAAAAAGTAAAATATTTACTATGAATTTGATCTTTTGAAACTCCTGTCTGAGTATCAGAGAAAATAACAACCGATTGAATTCCTCATTTCAAGTCAAGATACTTTCATTTTCTTGTAAAGAGAAAAAAAAAAAAAAACAACTAATTTGAGAAGCCAATTATCCAGGAAACAAATTATTCAGTAATGTGACATTACTGCACATACTTTATGGTATGATGACACACAGTCATAGAAACAATGACCATAAATTGCTGAGAACCAAATTGTAAATGTCATTCATGATAAATAGTTTAACAAATGACCCTTTATTTTAAATGGGACCTTTATTTACTGAAAGTTTTATATCAGCATGAGGATATCATTCTTGATTTTAACTTAAAAATGTGTAAGTAGAAGATGACACCAGCACTGATCAAATATAGTGAATACCTTTGTTGGTACAAAAATAATTTAGTGAGTGTAAATTTTAGTATTATCAACAAGAAATTTGTGGGGTTTTATGTTAATCTTACAATAGCTGGGTTTCTCCCCTCCAAAGCAGGGGAAAGAAACTGTAGAGTGAGACTTAGGTGACACACTTCAAAGGACTGTGATGATATCAGTCCCTGGCGATCCTTTGCTGACCTGGAAAGCAAGTTCTGTGAGGACTGTATTTATCCCAAAGGATGCAAACATTTTTTTTCTTCCTTCTACGTAGTGCGTTTTTATTCCATTAGTACTTACCTGATCTCTTTACATATAAAAGTGTGGAGATTTTTACTGTTGTTTTGATTAGAATCATAGAATCATAGAATCATTGAGGTTGGAAGAGACCCTTGGGATCATAGAGTCCAACCATCTACCCTACTCTACAAAGTCCTCCCCTACACCATATCCCTCAGTACCCCATCTAAACGTCCCTTAAACACATCCAGGGACGGTGACTCAACCACCTCCCTGGGCAGCCTGTTCCAATGCCCGACCACTCTTTCAGTGAAAAATTCCTTCCTAATGTTCAATCTAAACCTACCCTGTTGGATTGTTGTGTTTTATTGTTGTTATGATTTAAACCCCTTCTGGAATAACTGGAAATAGTGAGCACACAAGGGAATTAGATTTTTTTCTTCTAGGAGAGGAGAAATCTTAATCACAATCACTTTCAGTTGTCTAATAAACACTAAGATCACCCTTTCTCAGAAATCACTGAAGGCGGACAAAAACATGTGTGGATAGAATCACAGAATGGTTAGAGAGGGAAAAATCATCTAGTTCCAACCCCCCTGCCATGGGTTTATTTATCTGTAGGGTATATTCTTTCTGAATATAATAATAGCTGTAATTTCAACCTGAAATCTTTCACTTTACAGAGTGATGGACAATGTCTTGCAAAAAAAATATGACAAATGGTATAGTCTGATAATGTAAAATGGAATTAATTTGGGCAAGCTGAAATATTCAATATTATGATGAAGAAAACATTTAATGCTGATCCAAAAACAGAGTTGTTCTGACAACTTTTGTAAGACTTGAATGAATAAAATAGTCTTGCTTAAAAGTTAAAACACTTTGGTATATTTTTGAGGAAAGCACCAATCATTATGCTACTATGTAACATTTCTGGCTGAGATTTATAGCTTGTGGGTTGTATGAATGGATTCATAGATTTTAATGGCAGAATTAATTGCTGTTATTAGGAAATTTAATTAGCTTAATATAAGACACAAATTTTTGACACTTGTTCCACCATCAAAACCATATATTTTCATGACATAGAGCTTATCTTTCTGAAGAATATTCAGAATTTTTCAGATATTTCAAATTATGTATATTATATGTCTTAATGCACCTCAGTAGGTTGCTTCTGCAGACAAGTATTCTGATGATAAAAACTTAGAATCTTGTATCAATTTATCAAGCAACAAGTTTTTAAAATTACAGAGCTCAAATAAGAATACAAAACAAATAATTGATTCTCCCTTCTTTTACTGAGCAAATTAGCCATAAGTATCTCTCAAAATTCTCAAGCATGTTAATTATTCTACATTATTACTGATTTTCAACAGTTCTTCAAATCATTCAATCTATAAGTATACATTCTACAATTAGAATTTTGGCTTATACAGCTAACCAGTTTAATTAGTAATGCTTGCAAATTCCTCGTGTTACTGACTGACAACAAATTTACACTTGCATATTTATCTGTAATAAAAGATACTAATGCCACTAACTATATTAAGACTCTTGGTCAAATCAAGAAGAAAAAGCAGTAGAATTGCACACATTAGTTTCATATCCAAAGAACAATAATTATCACATTTTCAGGGAAAAAATACATAATAAAAACCAGCTATTTCCCTGAATTTGCATGATTTTTCATGTTTTCATGTTAAGTTAAAAGCTGAAATAAAGTAAACTGACATGAAAGGATTCCAAAATATGGGAGATTTTCTTTGCAAATTCAAATAATTTTCACATTTTTTCCTAACATTTGCTCAGGTCTAAATGATAACCGGTTTTAAAGATGTAACTTTTTCTGCCAAAATCTTTCTGTCTAGCAAAGAAGTACATGATATACATGCAGCTGTAGTGGGTTGGAAGCTTGCCAGACTTATGTGAATATAAGGTGGAAAAGTTAGGTAAAAAAATCTTTATTTTATTGTAGAAAAATACTTACTTTTTGCACAAGAAGTCTAAAATGTTTGAACCATGCTTTCTATTTTTGGTGTCTAAAGTAAATGAGCTGTATAAATGCTATTATTTTTGTCTATTCTTGTGATGAGACTATGTTGTATTAATGTATTTAAAACTTAGAAAAAAAGAAGAAAATATTGAAAATTGAAATCCAATCTAATTTTTTAATTTAAAAGATGTATAATAAAAGAAGAAAAGGTGGTCCCCCAAAGCCCATTACCGGGGCCAGTTCTGTTTAAAATCTTTATCAATGCACCCTCACTAAGTTTGCAGGTGACATCATGTTAGGCAGAGTATTGAGCTGCCTGAGGTTTGATTGACTGAGGCCAATGGAATGAGGTTCAACAAGGCCAAGTGCTGGGTCATGCACCTGGGTCACAACAACCACAGGCTTTGGGAAGAGAGGCTGGAAAGTTGCCTGGCAGAAAAGAGCCTGGGGATGTTGCTGACAGCTGTCTGAATATGAGCCATAGTCCTTAGGTGCTCCTCAAAGGATGTGTTGTCCATACTCCTTAGCAGTTTTATGGCCCTTCTGTGGACACATTCAAGTACCTTTACAACATGAGTGGATCTCATGAGTCCTGGGGACAAGCAACCTCCTCTTAAAGGTAGAAAGTTTAAATGTAAAGCAGGAAATGACATGATTACTTTCAGTCTCATGATTTCAGCAGTATGATGCATGATGTCTAAATGTTTGGGATTTACAATACTTGTATACAGTTTAAACATGTAACTTTGTGTTTTAGTCCTTTTGGCTTCAGTGAAATGTAAACAAATAGTTATTATTAGGTCTGTTTCTAGTATCGGCTGTCCAGAATTGAAAAATTCTTCTGAAAGTTCCTGTAAGTTTTCAAGAAGTTATTTTTGTGCCTACTCATAAATTGCTTTCATAAAACCAGCAGAAATTTAAATTTATTTTGTGGATTTCCCTGCAAAATTATTAGAATTTCTAACTGTTTGAAATGCCTACACTAGTTTTAGAAGAAAAATTTATCTTCAATTAAATTGCTCACTGTTTCAAAGTACCTAATTAAAAATTAAAATACTTGTGTGGGTTTTTTTCTTCCTGAACCTATTTCAACATATTTTAAGTGAACTATAGTTGTCTCTTAAATAACATTACTGAGCACTGTAGAAATTCATTGTTCTTTCATTTCCAATTTTCATTCATGACTGAAACAAATTTTTTCCCCAATTATATTTTTAATAATCTTTCCTTTTTTAAAATATATGTATAAATAAAAGAGAATATTAAGTCTTGAAAAATTCCTGCAGAGTGATAAAACCTCTTGGCCTAGATTAATATGCACTGGCTAATCAGCTCTTATTACTTCAGGTTCAAACACTTCTATTTCAAGCTGTTCCTTACTGCCACTGATATTGATTTAGAGTGAATAAAATGACCAAACTCCACCTTAAAGATGTAAAATCTAGAGCTTCTTCTATCTGTAATACTGTTTTCTGAGGTGTTTTTCTTTTATTTTGTACATGTGAACAAAAGATACTTGGTGTCCACCAGGGGGAGACTCATAGTTAAATGGTTTATATCTGGAGAAGCAGAGAAAAGTTTCCTTTAAGCCACCTTTAAGCCATTTACATTTTGGTGAATAGCAAACAGTTGAAATATACTCCAGACTGTTCTCCTGCAACATTCACATTTTCATCAATGGTCAGAAGTAAGTGATGTCCATGAGGACTGATGTCCCTGATGAAGAGTGCCTTCATCAGGGTCTCTTCCTTCTCCACGCATTTGAGTTGCTTAGCCAAGCCTGATGAACTCTTCTAAGTATGGAAGGAAATTAAAATGAAAAAGAAAATAAGAGCTTTTTTGATATTGTTGCTGGGATGCATCTCATGAATTAACTGCTCTCCATTATTAAATGAGTCCACAGCTGAACATTTCCTATCTTAGAAACAGAAATATAAGAGTAATGAAAGACAAGTGTTTTCTTATATTTGGAGCATGACAATATCTTGTATGATAGAGGTCAGAAGTATGAGTATATACTGAGAGCATTGTTTTCACTTTGTATCTTAAATTCTTCATTCTTTTATTGAATCATTATTAATAACATGTTTTTACCTACATTTACTTAGCTAATCTAAAATAAAACTTCAAAAGATAAAACCACTTTTGCCTGCAATAGAAAGCCTTCCAGAACTTCTGAGAATTCAAAATACACATATATTCAGACTGAAAACAAACAAACAAACAAAAACCACAACAAAAAAAAGAAGAAATTAAAGAAACAAGAAAAGACATTTCATTGCTCATATTTTAAAGAACTAAGGTTACGAGTCTCAAAACTTCACAGAAATCAAGAAGCATGGAGTGCTTGTTTCCTTTACAGCTATAAATTTAATTTGAATGCATCTAAGCTAGTCACTTGGATGGTTTATTCTGGTTGTGATGCAAATGCCTTACTTTTCAGACCACCTACAAAAGCTAGAGACCCTAAGATTTCCAGATAGATATGCAGTAAAAGGGAATTGATACAGTGTCTAAAACAGCCTGAACTGATTTAAAGCAAGCCAGATCCTCAACCAGTGTCAGTGGTCATCATTTCACTGCTATTTCTTCATTTCAAAGTGTCTGATATTCTTGACTAATACTTATCTGGCAAGAGAAGACAATGAGCAAATTGTGAGGCAGGAAGACCAAAAGTGTGGTGATGCAATCTAGTGAGCAGCAAAGGTGAGATAAGAAATACATATGAACAAAGACTACCAGACAACCTTTAATAAAGCTTTTTAATATCAAAAGAGAAGATATCGAACTGGCAGTAGGCCTGTGAGTCCAAAAGGGGTAAGAGGGATGAGATCTACGGAAAGCTAGGGGTCATCAGCACAAGTGTGGCCATAGGTGACCTTGTAGAGAGGGTATAATTTCTTATTTCATAATTGTAAATATTTTTCAGAACAGTATCTCCAAAAGCTGAAAGATATTTATGACAATTAATTTTTATTGCCCTTGCTGCTTCATATATGATTCATCATTTCATATATAATTTGTTCCACTAAGTTCTTGAGAAATTGTGATTTTGCTACATAAAACTTAGTGAAGTGTTCTTAAGGAACATTAACTACACAAGGCAGTTACCAGGTAATTCCAGCCTCATGTTGCTGTTATGCATCAAGGATCAACAGCAACATTGTTGACTCGTTTTTGGTCACGTCTCTTACTGAAAATGGTGCAAGTTAAGAAACCCAGCCAAACTCTATGGCCTCAGACTGCTTTCTACCTGACAGGTTTTTTTTCCCTATATTCCAGTTAAGGAAGCTGGATATAAAAATCAATGACAGGGGATATATCTGGTGTCATTAAATGTCAGCTAAGTGATGCCAGGTGTGCTATACAGATCTGAAGTTCATTTTGTTAGTCTTGTCACAGCTTTGGTGAATCTCTGCAGTGGCCTTAAAACTCTCCCAAAGCTGTCATGTTCAGACCTTATCACCAGATCCATGTGCTTTAGTTTTCCTTGGGGCTGCATAAGACCCCTTTGTTTCCTCCTCTTTGAGACCCTTGTCTGCCATAAGACCCACTGGTCACCCTTTTACACTATGACATTCTCAATAACCAACGCCTTGCACAGCCTGCTTGATTTCAATCTGCTGGGAACTTTGATTTAAAATGTAGCACTTAGGAAAAAATAGACTTCGAAAACAAATTTACACACAAATTCACAAAGAGTTCCTGTATTTCTTAGTGTCTTCTTGTATTCAGCTTGCTTTCTTCAGATTGCCCCTCTAATGCTCATATATTCTATTCTGATATTCACTTAAAAGCAAATTGACAATTCCCAAACCTCACAACATGAACTAGAGCCTTTAGAAGATTTCTTCATAATCATTTGATGTGGTAGTTTAAGACAGTCAAGTAAATGTCCTGAATTTGTTTAATATAATTTGCCAGGAAAGGGGAGAAGCAAAAGTTCTGATGGCCCAATACATTACTGGGAAGTGGTTGGAGGCTACAGAAAATCTGGATGCCTGAGACAAAAGGAAAGTGATAATTGTGCATTATTCCTTTTTCCCCATCCCCACTCCCACCCCTCCATCCCCCACCCCCTGACATGTTTTGAATAATTATCATATCTGGACACAGAATGATCAGTTTGCAGTACTGTGGCAGACAAAAAAAGAAAATCCATAGTAAACATAATTTTGAAGAGAAGCAAGGAAAACTGAATGACATCTTTTTGTGCCAGAAAATGCTCATCTGTGCTGAAAACCAGCTTGCAGTTCTCCTCTTAAGATTCAGGCCTGTCAGAAGGTCTCCTAAGCATTTGCCTGATAAATGAATGTATGAAATGGTGAGCCCATTCCTCTGGGGGTTGTTGACATTGTGACTTTTGGCTAAAAAAAATCAAAGTTGCTGTCAATCAATCAACCAATTGAATTGTCATTGTTTTGAGGACTCTGAATTGACCTTGAATGCATAGATTTTATATAGATTGCTAATGGAATCATATCATGGGTTTCATTACTACAATAACCATAACAACAACTAGAGATCATTACAAAGCTATACTGTAAAATACACCAGTTCAAATGATAATGCAGAAAAGAGGCTGATCAAGCCCATTCCATTAACAAAGAAATGTAAAGAATGATGAGCCTGGGGATCTGTGTGATGCAGTCATAAAATGTGACATAAATATACTGCAACTTTTAATGTTCTATTGATTTCACCTTTCCACTATCCTACTCAAACTCAGCTAAAGGATTTGGTATAGCTACTAATTTAAACTCTGAGCAAAAAAGTAACATTTTTATAGACTATTTATCCTGTATTATGTTATAAGCTGTAGTGTTAAAGAGAGCTAAATGGAGATAGAAAGTGTTAGGATTTCTTGCTGAAAACTCAAAATACTTAGAGTTAAGTAAAAAAGTTTAATTTAGAATTTCATTCTCATCTAAAAAATTTATCAGTTTTACAAACAGGTAGTATGGTATTACAGGCAATGGCAAAAGCAAAAGTACTGAAGGTCTCTTGGCAATTTCACAAAAAATTTGAAGTGATTTACTGTTTGTGAAAAAGAACAGAAATTTATTTGAATTTATCTATACCTACCTGAAGTGAAGTAGACTACTTATTTTAACAGTTTGGGTTTTTAATTGCAGAGGTAAATTCTTGTTTTACTCTTTGTATGTATTTTAGTTATGCGTATTTTGACAGTTTTCCCTACTTTTGAGGTTTGTTTTTATTTGTTTAGTTTTGTTTTCACACATTAGCTGAAATCTTTTCAGGTGAGGACAATAAAAACTGGAAGGGGGAAGGAGGGGAAGCAAAAAGCTGACTCAAAAATATTTTCCAAATAAACATTGAGAGGAATATTAAAATGGTATTCATTACAGGTGGAGTAAAAATTTTTCATGATTCTGGAAACCACTCTGGGGAGTGAAAGTGTGCATGTGAATTATATCTTCAATTACTCTTCAAACATCTTACATGACTGAAATCATACAAATAATTTGAGATCACAGTGGGGTATACCTGCTTTGGTTTTACATTAATTTCCTTTCAATGTTTCTAGCCCATCCCATCAGCTCAACTTCAAATGAAATTCTCATATCATTTCCAACTACATTCCGTAACTCATTTCTTTTCTGCTTTCACTACAGACCAGTTTTCTCTCTGCCCTCTACTCCTTCTCCCTTTTGCTCTGTAAAAGAGCCCTTTTGCTCTCCAGTTCATATGTGCCGCCTTCTGAATATTTTCCTCATTTTTGCCTTGCATTTGCTACACCAGTGTGTCCAGGCAACCTCCTCAGAGAACAGGTTTCATGTTCTCACAGAGGCTTTTTATTGAGTTGGAATAGCAGTTGAGATGAAGGGAACTTTTTTCCAACAATTTTTTTTATCACAGGTTTCCATTACATTATGTCTTTTTAAACAGAGGTGATTCTGCTGTCTTTTTTATTACATCCAGGTGGTAGTGAGATGACAATCAAATCTGTTGTGTTCCAAAGTGACTCAGTTTTGTAATTCAAAATCTATCTTTTCCTTTTTTAATGGAGCCACCAAGTCTTCCCCAGTAATCTACAGTGTGGAAATTGTTTTCATGCATAAGAATATGACTCTTGTTTAGCAATAGGACTGCTATTCACTTACTATTTGAAACAGTAGCTCTTACAAACTAGGACTTTATAACTTCTGCTCAAAACTAAAGGCCTTTATTACTATTACTAAAAAAAAAAAAAAAATAAAAAAAAAAAATTAGTCTTAATAACATTATTACAAGACCCTGTGGTAACTTTACTTTGAATTTGATCTCTTCCCCTCTTATGCTTCTTCTGCTAAAGACCAAGACTAGAATATTGACCTTCTGGAGCAAGGAACAGTGGCTGAAAACAAATAACATAGTACAGACTGAATTATTGCAGTTTAGCTACTCACTACACTTCATGAAAGTGAGCTTTCTCCTTATTTGTTCCTTCTATCACCTAAATGTGTTCGGCAAAAATCTGAGTAGATAAAAACCTTAGTTTTCTGCTCTAGATGGGAAGCCATAAATCTGCAGGTGCCAGAACAAGGTTTTCAAAGGCTTTTGCAGGCATCTCTGAATCTCTGATATCTCTGAGTGCTGCATAGATGTAGAAAAACGCTGGAAGTTATATATAGGGACTGAAATTTAACATAATCTTTTTCTTTGGCTAAGTCTGTGATCAGAAGTTTTCAAACTCTCAGAATTCTCTTACCCTGTTGTGGGTTATCCCCAGTAGGCAGGTAAGAACCAAACAGCCACTCACTCACTCCACCTTCACTTCCCAAGTAATAGGGGAAGAGCAAAGGAAGAGTAAAAGCAAGAAAATTTGAGCGTCAACATAAAAATTGTTTAATAAGTGAAGAAGTGGAATAATAGAGAAAGAAAGCAAAACAAAAGAAGTGATTCAAAGGCAATCATGCACCACCTTCCATGGGTAGACTGATGCCCAGCTTGTGGGTATCAGTCCTGTGCATGCAGCTTTCTTTTCTGTGTGGTCTATAGTTGGCGAAGTCAACATGGGATGTAACATTCACCTGGTTGTTGCCCATCTGCTGGGCTACAGCGTGGCGCCTTCCAATCAATACCTTCTAGTAGGAGCTTGTAGCAGAAAACACAGGAATCTGAAAAATGAGAGACTCGAGCTCTTTTGTTTCCACTTACCTAAAAAAAGGAACAGTTCTCTCAATCTCCCAAAGGAAGATGTCTCAGGATCCTTTTGGAGTTTCATAATGAAACAGATAGACAGAGACCTAAGAGTCATGGGCAGAACTCCTGTGTGACACAGAAGGTGGATAGATACTTTGGGTAGTAAATTCAATTTTCCAGTAGATTTGGAACCAATCTTGTTCTATAATTAAGTGTATGCTTATTTAAAAGCTGACATGCAAAACAATTTGATTTTCACTTGCAAGAGATTTTAGGGAGGGATGTAATATAGATGTAAACTGGACAAATATTAAAAGCTGCTGTGTAAACTGCAGATACAAAAAGGTCACACCATTCAGAAAACTTGATTTATGGGTTGGGTTTGATTCTTCATTAACCTGTATTTAAGTGAAACAGAAATGACTGCATAAATGACAATGGGTTTACATTCTTATTAAGATTAGAAGCAAATAAGAGACAAAACTGAATTTGCAGATGAGCACATTTATTTCATTTGAAAAAATCATTACATGACAAAACTGCATTCCAGTTTTTCCTCACCAGGAACTGGCTGTTTGATATATATATTAATTATGCACATGTCCTTTTAAATAAAATATAATTGCCTTAAGATTTTTGCAAGTGTAAGTAAATTTGCACTCAGTTATCTATTTTGAAAAACTCAAGCATATTCAAGCTAGCTGACTTTAACTGTATCTGTCCAACAATGAGGTTATAGCTGTCTAATTAGTTTTGCTACATCACTACAATAATTTTGCGTGACATGGCATTGAATTGGGGCTCAGAAGGCAATCAGCAACCAATAACCATAATGGCCATTCATTACACTTGCTGACTGAGCAATTAGTAACTGACTGTGCCACTTTGCTTGTGTATGTGCTAATCTTTCATGTACTCTTTTGTTGCATTATGTATTATAATACTTCTAGACACTTGATGCATGCACATTTGAAGTTACATATGCAAAGTTCATCTCAAATTCTTGCTTTATTTAGAATGGAAAATGGAAAAAAATATGAAATAGAAGAAATATGAAGTAAACAGTAATGACAGAGTGACATATTAGTCTAACAATTCAGATCCAGGCTTTCCCTCTCTGCAGACAATATTTGTCTCACTGGATTTCGATATAAGCCACCCTGCAGACAGATGTAAAAAAAATATGGTAATAACTCTGGTGAAATGTAGATGTGAATTGAAGTGCAAACATATATTTGGATATTCTGTTATTGATCCCTAAGTGATTGAATTGCTGATACTGGGATGCTGAACTGATAAGATGGATGAAGTGTATGTGTGCATCTTTTCACAGAGGAACAATTATCAGAAAATTACATATACCAGTAAAATACTAGACAGCTGTCTGTCTCTATATAAAAAAGAAATTATATAAAACAGGTTTACTGACAAATTCCTATATGCACAGCATCAAAGAAGCTGTTGCATGGAGAAACCATGCATTTGGATTGAGGTACAGGATTTGTTGGGAAAAAAAATATGTATGGTCATAGTGTAAAGGAGTAGTAGTAGTTGGTAAATCTAGCACAGCTATCCATAGCAAAGTACACAGAAAGACAGCTGGCCAATTCTTCCTTAATCTTTTCTTATATACCATGTTTCCAAATCCATTTCTGCTTTCCAAGTACTTTAAGTGTTTTCAGTTTTGTGGGGGTTTTTTTGGTGGTTGGTTGTTTTTGTTTCTTTTTTTTTGGTTGGTTTTGTTTGGTTTTTTCCAAAATTCCTGACTGCTTCCATTGTGACTTGGAAAGCATTAAGCAAAAACATGTCTAGAATGGCTGCCTTTTTAGCTCTTTTTGAAATGCGAGATGAATCAATATGGTTGCAGTATTACCCCAAGACTCACCTTCCTCAAAGAATGGCCATGAAATAATCATTTGATTGATTTTGGCTGGATATGATTTACCCTCAGTATGCACACAGAGTATCTACCACATCTTAGTTGACACCAATCCACTTTCTCCTAATAAATATGCTTACTTCTACTAGCAGCAATGCAAAAAATGGTGATACACTTTTCACAGAGACACTTTGTTTAGATAGGACAGGGAAGTGTACACCAGCCATTATCACTTTGCACAGATTGTTTCTGGCAGAACATGGCAGTACGTTCAAGAGTAATCACTTGATGTGCAATTTCATTTAACTGTGTTCAGCTTACCTTAGCTCTGACAGGGCTAAAACAACAGCTGGCATGAAAAAGAATTTCTTTATTAGGAGTATTTAGGAATCTTTATTAGAAATAATAATTCCTCTCTGACTTTAAATTTCTATGGAAAGTGATGAGATTTTTTAATAGACTCTTAATACAGAAAGGTGGAAAAAAATTAGATCTTTTTTGCTGTTGCAGTATCATAACCTAGAAAATGCCTAGTAGACCGAAGTTATAGATCTCATTTCATGGTGGAGATTTTTTCTATGAAGTCTAAAAAAACCTGTTTATGTGTAAATGTAAAGAATAGCTAGCTATTGTTGGATAGACTGAAGCTTCAAAAAAAAAGCTGTGCTGTGAGAAAGGCATAGATTGGAGGTATGACATTCTTGAAAATGAATGGATCATAAAGGAAGGATGAGAATTTACAATAACAGATTAATGATAATTTAAAGATCTGAGAGTATTTTCTTTCACTTTAAAGAGTGAAATTAAATGTTTGCACAAAACTGAAATTAACAGAGTTGCAAAGGTTCTTGCAGGGAAAAAAATAAAGGAAATGAAAAAGTAGAAACCAAAGTGGCATGTAGTAAAAGGGGATCTCAGTAACTTAGGAACTTATGGAAGTTAAGTTCTTTAATGCTTTTAGCTAGCGTGTTGCTGTGCTAGATGTATTTGTAGTACAATATCTCAGCTTCCAAGAAACTTTTATTTAAATTTCAGATTAAATTCACCTGTTAACACAAGGACCTATTTCTACTTGAGTTTATTTAATTTTATTCTTAAAGTTGGAGATCCTTCTTTCATAATTGATTTTTTTTTACCATTTCAGAAGGAAAGGTTTCTTGCAGGAGAAAGAATAAACCTATGAGATAACAGTTGATCTTAAAAGCTCATAGTATTTCATTTAGTTTAAGTTAATTTAAAGCTACATTGGATAACTGTAAGACCACCTACCTTTTGGATTTCACTTAATAATCACTAACACTCTTCCCCTCATTCCTATTCTCCATCATGAATGACGTTATCAGGCATTTTTAATGACTTATTCTAAAACTTTGCTTTTCATCAACTTTTTCTGCTGAATATTCCTGACACCTGTTCTTATTTTTATCCATGGATCAGACCGGTAATATAGGCAGGACTGAAAAACCAAATTGTGGAAGATTTATAATGTGGAATGATGTGTCATAAGCGACATTTATTCCCTGGAGACAAAGACTGATCTGCTTTATGATTTGCCTCTATTCCAAATGTGGGATTGGGTTTAAGAAATATAGTATATGGAAAAGGATATTGCAGTTGTTTCTGTGCTACACTTAGTGTGAACTGGGGTGCTTAAGAGCTTAACCTCCAGTTAAGCTCTTTTTTTTTTTCAGGTCATTTTTACTAAGAAGTTCAGTTTATTCCGAATTCATAGAAACATAACATCATAGAATGCATTGGGTTGGAAGGGACCTTTAAAGGTCATCTAGTCTAATGCCTTCCCTCAACCCCCCAGTTTTTAACTAGATCAGATTGCTTGGGGCCTCATCAAACCTGACCTTAAATGTCTTCAGGGATGGGGTCTCCACCACCTCTCTGGGCAATCTGTTCCAGTGTCCCACCACACTTACTGTAAAGAACTTCCTAATCTAAACCTACCTTGCTCTAGTTTAAAGCCAACGTCCTTCTTCCTATCGCTACGTGCCCTTGCAAACAGCCCCTCACCATCTCTCCTGTAGGCCTCCTTCATCTCCACCACCTCTCTGGGCAATCTGTTCCAGTGTCCCACCACACTTACTGTAAAGAACTTCCTAATCTAAACCTACCTTGCTCTAGTTTAAAGCCAACGTCCTTCTTCCTATCGCTACGTGCCCTTGCAAACAGCCCCTCACCATCTCTCCTGTAGGCCTCCTTCAGGTACTGGAAGAATGCTATAAGATCTCCCTGGGGCCTTCTCTTCTCCAGGGTGAACAACCCAAACTCTCTCAGCCTGTCTTCATAGGAAAGGTGCTCCAGCCCTCTGATAATTTTCATGGCCCTCCTCTGGACCTGCTCCAACAGGTCCATGCCCTTTTTGTTCTGAGGACCTGAAAGGTGGAGGGTTAGAAAGTATTAATGGGACTTTCTAATGAGAAAATCACATTTCTTGCTACAAGCTGATGTCAAAAGCTCCCACTACCTCACTGGTTTTAACCTGGAATATACTCTTTACCAAGATGATAAAAGTATTTTTTTTCACCAAACTATATCATCTCAGTACAGCCAATGCTTTTTTAAGAATGTTAAATGACAGGCAAAACTTTACCCATAAAAGCTGGCCTTTTACTGTGTATTCATTAAATTTCTTTGGACACATTTAATGTGTCAACATATTGAGATACTTTTTCTCTTCTTTGTTAGCTATTAAAATATACCTGACATTTATTTAATATCTGAGAAGTCAAGCAGCCAAATCACTGAAGCACAGACAGTTCAAAGTTAGCAACTTTGGTTCCACCAATTACAAATATATGAACTTTATGGAAGCTGCACTGCAGTGCTGGTATTACTTACTGGTTCCTGTTAACTTTACCATGCATAAATGTTCAGTTTAGAACTTGGAGTCCTGTAATACTATACTTAACCCTCCTGTATTACAGTGTTTTAAGTCTACCAGAACTACCCCTTTGTCATTGTGGCAATATGCAGTATATTTTGAGTATATTACATTTTGTTAAATGTATTTCGTATCTTGTATTGTCCATATTCTAAAATAAGGTAAAAATGAAAGAAATACAATATAGCAGGAATATAACAGGAGAAACAAAAGTTGCGTGACAATTTTTATACAGCCACAGTTAGGTACGTTACATTAAGTTATATAATACCCATATTTTTCTTATTTTATTAAACATACTTAGGCATACAAATTAAAAGTCTTCATTACAGAGTACAGCATCAGGAGAGGTAGTTGAGTACCTTACAAGACCTTGCTTAATAACTGGCAGGACTAGACTAGTATTAGATAAAGTGGGTATCAGATGTTCCTGTTAATTTAATTTCCTTCATCTTTGTCTTATTCTTTTTACCTCTTCAGCTTCATTGTACAGCTGTTTGGACATAGAAAATAAAAGAAAAATCTAGTTATTGATGTAATAAAAACGTAATTTTCAATAATTTTAACAGAACCTTTTCATTTTTTAACATTTTCTGCTTTTTTGTCCTTTATAAGTAAACAAACATGCTCAGGCTGCATCACAGCAACACAGTATTTTTTGAGAAAAACTGTCCTTGCTGGCATGCTCTGCATTCATTCTGCTTTCTGAAATTTGTAAACAATGTCTTATTTGTGAGACATGATACAACAGCAGAGACCAGGTTTTAAACTGCATTTGTCATAAATAAAATTTCATATCTCACTTAAGTTTATGAATATTTTAGAAGAACAAGAAAAACAGGCTGAAGACAGCTAAGAAGAGAAAGCTCAAGGAGGTTTTAAAATGGTAAAGTAGATATGTGCTGAATATGTTGTGCCAAATGACTTATCCTTCACTCTGATTTCAAGACAAATCTTCTATCTGTACACTTAAATATCTAATAGGCACAGTTTAATTATTGCTTTTTATTAAAAATATTATTTGTTGACATAAAGTTTTTAGTAGAGATTAGATCCTACTATTCTAGGGCTATAAACGTAACAAATATGTCTGTAAGAAGTTCCATTTTAACAAAAAAATAAAAACCAGGCTAATTACAGGACAGACTATGAGGAAGGATGTCTGAATGACAAGGTGCTGTGATTTTTGAAAAAGCTTGCCCAAGGCATATTTTCAAAACCCAATGTCATTTTGCACTTCTAGAAATCTAAATATCATCTAAGTTTTCCGCTATGCCTCCTGGGTTTCCTTTGGCACAATTTATATGGATTTATAAGCAGATTATAGATTATTGAAGCTCCTTACATCAGTTACGGAGTCCCCAGAAGAAGACAGGGAGTATTTTGCAAATCCACTGTGCCCTAGAATCATAGAATCATTGAGGTTGGAAGAGACCCTTGGGATCATCGAGTCCTACTTCTCTTAGCATCAGCAAAACATTAGAACGCACAGTATTAAAAAGATATCCCCACCCCTTGACATACACCCACATTAACACTGTTTCAGAGAAGGTATGAAGGTCTCAGCTGGAAACTGCTATTCAAGTCAGCTGCAGCTCATCTGAGGTTGCAGTTCAATTATCAGATATTGTATAAGGTGCAGAGCAGCTGCTGCATCTCAGAAGAAATATTTCTCAGAGCTAATAATAAACAAGAAGCCGTCAGATGGTTTAGGGAACATGAAATTCCATAACCGTCTGGAACAGATCTAAATTATTATTGTTTACCTTCTTTGCCCTTCCTCTGTTGCTGAAGGAAGGCTATCCATCTTATAGTGAGATTTTTTTCTTACCTCTTTTCTCCCAACTTCTTAATTTGGAGATTTTCCACACACAGAATACTTTGCATAGCACAAAAATTTATTCTGGTAAAGAAAAAGAAAGGTCATAAATATCAATGTATATGTTGTGGTACTGTATAAACCCTAAAGACCACCAGCAATTCTGTGGGACTTTTCCGAAAATTCTAATGCATGATATGCATAAATAAGACCAGTGTTTCCTCACATATGTTTAAATGTAAACCATTTCATATCAGAGTTTTTGGGCAAATGTCTGTTAAAAGTGACATGTAGGAATTGCTGGAGATATAACATCTATTCTTCACCAGTTAGTATACAGATACTGAAGATTCCACTCTTGTTATGGAAAAAACTGTTGCTTAATATCACAATACAGTCCTCAGTTCTTCTTGTGCAGGGTTGGAGAGTCTTTGAAAATGGATATGCATGATCAAAGCACAACCCTCTTTAAAAGTATCTTCAATAAATAATCAAAGAGCTTCCCTGCTGTTTTCTTTAGAATATAGTTTTCCTTTCATAATTACTGGTTTCAAAGTTAACTTTTCAGAGAGAAGGAGGAGAGGGTAGAAGACAAAATTTTTTTTTTAAAGATGTTTGGGTTCTCACCACTACATTTTAGTGAAAGGGAAATCTTATAACAAATATTGTCAGACTAAATTTTTTGGCAATAAAGTGAGGAAACTCTGGTCTAATATTTATTTGAGCCTTTTTTCTGCTTATGAGGCAGGAGGATTATTTGAACAATTAAACTGTGACTTTGCTTCCAGCTTTTTAAAAATAGAGATAAATCCTTGCATGATCTATGACAGTGTTAGGAATTTTGAGAGTAGTGTAAGGTTAGGGGTGCTAAATATTTACTCTATGCTGAGAGGATCAGATCTGGCTTTGACAAGCTGAGAAAGATTTCAGTGTATTTAGCTATGGAATTTTATTCCTGCTTTGTTCAAAACTGTGGCCTCCATATTAAGAGAAGAAGCAAAACAAGCTCTCAGTAAATTACTTAGAATTATGCACGTCACACCAATGAATAATAATTTTTTTGATAAATATCAGAAAATATTATGTGGATTAAAATGATAAAAGCAATTTGGGTAATAAGCTGGGAATAATATATAACTTGAGACACTTGCAAGCTGTCCTTTAGCCTAATTTGACTTCCAGCTGTGGCTGAGGTTTTGAGATTAAACTATTTATTTTCGGTAATTGTCATAAAGACTCAACAAGTCGTAACCTAATGTCATTGCATAGCAGTTGATCTTTGAACTGCTCCAAAATAAAATGTTGTGTCATTTAAAGTGATCTATCCTAGATATTTTTTCTATCATTTTTTTCCAACCACTTCAAGTGAAAAAGTTATTACTATCTGAATTAGCTTCCCTTTTGCTAAATAATAACAAACATGGTTTTAAAAATAAAGTAACCCCACAGACTGAAAAATAACATGCCTTATCCACTTCTTGTGTTTGCTTCAGCTATTGTGTTTTTTACTGTTCAAGGACAGAGTGGAAGTACGCTATATATATGTCTATATATTAATATGTGTAGTAAATAATTTATTGATGGTATACCTGAAATCTTAGTGTAATTCAAGAATCATTGTTAGTCCAAATCTAATAGTTACCAAAAAATAAATAATAATAACACAATTAAAATTATTATACACACTCTTCCTTTCTACTGTTTTACTTCATGTTATGTTAACCTTCCTGCTGCTCCTCTGGGTCCTAAGGCAGATGGTTTCATGCTGATGTTGGTGGTGGGAGTGGGTTTCATCATCTGGAGTCCTTTGCTGAGAAGAATATGATGTCCATGTTGAGGGTTTCCTCTTCCTCACTCCAGGATCCACACAAAGTTAATGTTACTGTTTACTAACATAGCTTTACACATATGTCTTTCTTTGCTGTCATGAGTCTAGGTTATATGTGAATTTGCTATATAAGGTGGCTTTTACCTGTATTAGACATAGACATAGAACAATTTCTTTTTTTCTCTTTGTGGCCATTAAAATCACTTCTTCCCATCTCTGGATCTGTATTTCTTTAACTTTATAGCTGTGGGGGTTTCCAGTGCCAAATCTGTGCCCTTTCTCTTGTCTGTGCTCCCATATGCCCCATGTTGTGTCCCCACTTCTGCTGTCATATTAGGCCTTTTTCTACACAGTGTGGTTAAAGGTAGGGTCAAAATTACCTCATTCTTCACAGATTCACTACTTGTTGCTGTTATGTGTGTAAAAATGTGGTTGTACAACACAGAGATAGATAAAAATAAAACAAATCAGCCATAGACATCTGGTCTGCTAGAGAAATTGCTGTCACAGCTATACCAAATGAAAACAAAGCTGGAGGCAGGTCAAGAAAAGTGCAGACAGAGCAAGCTTGAAAAGCCTCCATCCCAAAGTCTTCCAAATTTGCTACAAATGTTATGGCCTGGTACTAACAGTGGCAATGCTGTATTACAGGGCTGTTGGTTAGAATTTCCACAAGAGAAAAGGTGAGTTTTCTGACTACAGATCACCATGGCGTGATCCAGTGATACCAGAGTTCTGAGCCAGTTGCAGTAAGTGCTAAAATTATGTTAGCTCTGGCACTACAAGAGCCTGGCATTGGCTAATTTTCCTGCTGTAAATGCATGTAGTTCAGAATGTGAAATACTGACATACTAAACATAAATTTTGCAAAAAAATTTCATCCACCGAGTTAGGGATTTCTATTGGCAATGGCTGGATTTAAATGCAATTTGTTATTTTGGTATATTTTGCATATATTTGGTACGTATTTGGTACCTTTGGTATATATTGCAGCTGATTTCCAAAGGGAAAGGGGTGGGAAAATGCATATATTTTCTACCTGGAGGTATCAGAAACCAGAATATTTTTGTGCCATAAAATTAATCTAACAGTTACCAGGGAGAGAGCCACACCATTTTTTCGATATAATTTAATGGCCTAAACATTCATCCAGAATTATCTAGGAGCTAACAGACTTTGTGGATAGGCAAATACAATACTGTTTCCTCAGCAGCAGCTTGCAACTTTCCATGCTGAATCCCACATCAGGCAATCAAGACGGGAGGAAAAAGAAGCTTAAGAATCAAGGAACGGCCAGGGCTTATTAGAGTCCATGTAGAAGGATCATTTAAAAGCTGTGAATCTGTTTCCTTGAACTGCACTGCCTGATAATAAAAATCAGAGTCTGGAATGACAATCAAACCCATGTTTATGAGCTGCACATCCTGAAGCAAACACTATTGGTAAGCAGAGAATCTGTGTATCTATGCACTAAAAAGAAAACAATTCCACTTTTGTATTAAGCAAATAAAAATACAAAATATCTTCCAGGAGAAGTTAATTTATTCTTTCATTGGATACAAAGAACTTAACGAGACTGCAAAACACCTGGAATAGTTCTCCCAATCAGAATTGTGTGGCTGTGACACTGGCAACAAGATCTTCTTCGCTGTCACTGTAGGGAGGATGTCAGATTATAGCAATTGTCAACTGGGAAGAATAAAATGGCTTTTCATCAAGAAAGTAGTCGCCCCCTACAGCAACACTCTGTTGTTCCTGGATGACAGCAGCTAATTAAGAAGAGAAAAGGGCTTTGGAGATAGGAATATCTTGACTCTGAGAGGTGTTTGAGTAGGCCTGCCCAAAGAAAGGCGGATGCCCCCTTGTTGCCTTAATGGGAAACAAGCACTTACAGGACATGTGTAAGAGAATTTGGCATGAAAGCCACCTGCCGACAGTTACATTAGTTAATTGCCTAAAGCACCTCAGCTCTACACTTACTATTTGGCTATACTTTCTGTATTTTTGTCTGATACTCCAGAGGCACTGTTGTCAAACAGTCCCATTTGTGTAGACCTCATCAAAATGAACAGGAACTTTGCATGGAGGATTATGGCTGAACTACAATACTGTTGTCTGCATCTAACTCAGTAAGAAGAGTGTTCAAGATGCAACTCATAGGAATGTAATGCTATTAAGAATTCTCAGGATACTCTGATTTCAATTAGTAGAAATCAAATAGTTGAAGAAGCTTGAAAGAGATACTTTTACTGATCTTTAGTTAGTAGTGTAAATAATTATAATTACTCTTAGACTACATCTGAAAGTAAAAGAACAATTAAGAACATGAACACAGAGATGAATAAAAATGGGGCGAAATACATTTTCAACCAATCTGAAATAATCTGTTTAAATGTCAAGCTTCTACATGAAGAAGGTGAGAAATGACAACACAATTGCAGATTTGGTAGTTTTCTTGTGCTTAGGACACTTACATCCAATTTATGAGGTGGGTTTAGATAGAGTCCCATAGCAGCTTAGTTGTCAGGTAACTACCAATGTGTTTGACACTGACTTTAGCCATTAATAAAAACATCTAGCACCTGTTAATACTAATTTTTCTTCTGCACAGGAAAACATTCTTGTTCTAAAATAATAGCAATGCAAAATTCTTCTTCCTGAATCATTGAAATCCCAAGGGGACTCGTGTAGCCTATGAAAGCACGGACCCCGGTTGGTGATGCAACCAGACTCGTTTATTATAACAAAAAGGCAGTTTATATAGTACTAATGTATTTTTCCCAACCGACACGCCCCTGCAACCCCCAACTGCCAGGCGGGCGGAATTCCCCTCCATCTGTCTGGCGGCCAGGCATTGTTCGTCGGTTGTTAGGACTTGCTCACTGGCCTTCCCCTGACGGTGTTCCTGCTTCTTCTATTCCTTCTTCTGGTCTCTGCTTCTTCCACAATCCTGTTCACCCACAGACTCACACAGCCTTTGCTTTGAAAACAAACACACGCCTCTGATTAGGCATTTATGATGAAATATGTTAGACATTGTGATTATTTTAGCTGCCAGCTTCTCTAACGACTCTTCACAACCATTTCAGATGATGGGTGGCTGCTAGATAGGATGGTTTCAAGGGATTTCAGTCTGACACTACATTATTCTTGAATTACTCTAAAAATTTCTTGCTTACTATAGCAAGGTAAAAATGACTACCTATTCCGGAATACACAGAATAGGAGTTGGTTGTGTTAAGATCTTGGTAGCAGCAGTTTTGAGAGATAATATACTAAGGTATTTCATTAGAACAGTGCAGGAGTTCATACTACTGATAAGAACAGTAGGACTGTGGAAGAGAGGCAATTTTTGCAATGAGTACAGTACTGTACTTTATCAGCTGTCCTAAAAAACAACATGGAAATTGGCAAGACCATCCGACTGTTCTGTCCAGTATTTGTCCATGTGGCAGAAGGATTCCTGAAAACACATGGCCAGTGTTCTGCAGTCAGTATTACCACTTGACACATCTATGACACTTTTTCATGCTGAATTCTATAGCTGTATCTATGGTGTTATCATATCTTTCCATGATAGGAGTTGGGCCACTCTTCAGACATACACTGTTGCTCATTGCATGTGTTTGTGGTGACTATATACCTCAATTGCTTCATGAATGTATCAGCAAGGGTATCATGGTACACATATGTTCCCTTGACAGATGAACTCCACTTGCTAGTCTAAGTTCTGAAGAAAAATTTGTCTTGAGCTTACTTTCAGGATGTTACAGCACTATCTGACGAAGGAAAAATTGTTCGAACTGGTAAATTGATTCTTACGTTTCTTTTTCTTTCTACTTTCCTTTCCAAACTGAAATTAACTGCATTCACGCTAGTCAACAAACTGCATCTGTCTTGAAGGAATCAGTCTGAGAGTACCTGGACTTTATTTATTGGACTCGTGCAAAGCATTTGACACTGTCCAATATCAAATCCTGGCCTCAAAATTGGAGAGACACAGATTTGACTGATGGACCACTTGGTGGATAAGGAATTGGCTGGATGGCAGCACTCAAAGGGTTGTGGTCAAAAGCTTGATGTCCAAGGGGAAGCCAGGGATGAGTGGCATTCCTCAGGGGTCAGTATTGGGGTCAATGCTGTTCAACATCTTCGTCGGTGACACGGACAGAGGAGTTGAGTGCACCTTCAGCAAGTTTTCCAATAACACTAAGCTGTCTGGTGTGGCTGACACGCTGGAGGCAAGGGATACCATCCAGAGGGACCTGGACAGGCTTGAGTGGTGGGTGCCCGCAAACCTCATAAAGTTGAAATTGGCCAAGTACAAGATCGGGTCGAAGCAATCCTAAGCACGAATACTGGCTGGGCAGAGAATGCATTGAGAGCAGCCTTGAGGAGAGAAATGGAGGCCAGGGTGTTGACTATATAGGCAAGGTGATGGAAGTGAAAAAGTCCTCAGGAGGGGTAGGGCAGGTCAAAAGATGTCCATACACAATGTCCATACACAAGTGCGTGCAGTCCAGGTGACAAGCAATGGTAGACAGAGGTCTTTGTGTAGGTAGCACCACTTCAGTAACTGAGTTGTGCTGGGGCTGTTTGTGGGGCTGCTGTCTTTTGATGGATATGGACCCCCTTAGGAGAGGGAAGAAGGTGCCTGTGCTTCATCTGGAGGAGCAGCTCAGATGTGTGGAGTTCTGCCAGTGAGCATCTAGATTACTGCACTCTAAGAGAATTGTTGATAAGCTAGATCAAACCCAGTGGCAGTCACCCAGACAACTGGAAGTTGGAGCACAGGCCTTGAGAGAAAAAAATGATGCGCTGGGGTTAAGTCATCTTGGAGCACAGTGGGCTTTGATGTGTGGGTGTATGGAGGGAACAACTTATTAGCAGCCTACTCACATCTATGAGAATGTTGTCAAGAGGACAAAACCAGGCTTTTTACTGTGGGACCACAGTAGGCTTTGGTCAGAGTCTGAAGCAAGAGAAGTTCCTACCTGCCAAAAGGCAGAAGGGGAACTTTATGATAATTAGGCAATGGAGCAGGTTGCGTAAAGAGCTTATAGAGTCTCCATCTTTGTATGTCTTCAAGACCCAGTTGGAAGAAGGCCTGAGCACCCTAGTCCAAATGCAGTGCTCACCCTTCACTGAGAAGATGGATCCCTGCAAGAGGTCTCTTTTAGCCTGAATGGTTCTGTGACTCTGGAACTATGATTCGTAGTTACACTTTCCCTTGAAAGCCTTGATGATGGTGACTTTATGTGGTTGAATACCAGGGTTTAGTGGACATTTCCTTCATTGAAAGTGGAAACCACTTTCCTTATCAAAATAGAAAATGTGTTATATAGGTGCAATAACTATCTTAAAGAACTCCTTATGTTTTTTAATTTATTTTTTTTATGTATAGAATTGGGGTTTTCTGAAATATATTGGTGATTAGACAGCTCTTTTGACCATCATATAAATATTTAATATGTTGCCTTTTTTCCATTTTTTAAAAAATACATATAATATTACTCAAATTTGCCAGCTTATGTGTCATAAACTGTCAGATCAAAGTCAGTACCATTGACATCGTGAACTATAAAGGTCCTTTTAATGCACATTATGACCTATCATACTGAGGCTGAGCTATTAAGTTTTTCAGTTGGGGATCATTACCTCAATAAATCACAGCTTCTCCAAAGCAACAAAAGAAAAGCTATTTAACATGCTTGAAAATTATTATAAAATGAAATAACTCAAGTGTTCAGAAAACAACATGATGACCAAAGTGATTACCCTGTAATGTGAACGTTGCAGATTAATCTTTTTCTAAATGGGTACTTTAAGGATGATATTTTTTAATAATTGAAGAAAAAAAGTCTTAAGCACTTGATGTTTTCATTAGAAATAATAATAATTATTATTACTGCATACTTTGATTGAAATTGCTCTCCATTCTTCAGACAATAAACATCTAATTTCTTCTTCTAGCATTTTTTTCCTGTCCTCTTACAGTCTCCTGTCAAAGCCTTCAGAAAGCCTCTACTTTACCACACTGCAGAGAAATCTCCTAGGAGGTTTCCCCCAGCTATTTGTCTTGGGGAACTGAACAACACAGTTCTTGAGTTGACCATAGGAATCAGACATTGTGAAGGCCCTCCTTTCCCTTCATCTTGTTATTCTGAATAGTCCACCAAAATATGGAAAGAAAATAAAAAAAGATAGTTTCACTGTCTCATTCCAGTTCTATTTATGGGCCATTGCTGCAAAAATCTACATTTCTGTGAATAACATAAATAAGTATCATGTGTTCACAAATTTTGCAGTCCCCATTGACACTGAGAAATAATATCTCCACAAACATTTATCTAGCTGAGTTTTACATATCACAAAGGAGGCTTTCATTTAAGAAAAATGCTGTTAACCGTTCACCGTTATTGTTAAACAAAGACAGAATAATATGGTCTAAGCATCGCTCTAACGAAAATGGAACAGTAAAGCACAGGGTCAGATACTGTCCCAGATTATGTGAAGATGCCTTGTTTGGCACCAGTGGTACGAAAAATTAGAGTAGAATTTAGGTGAGAGTACAGAAAATGTGTTTACAGAGCACTCTAATGATGTTAAGGAATCAAATCATTGCAGTGCTAGGACCGTCACAACTCTCTAATTTTTTTGCAAAGTGCACATTGTATCATTGTATAACTGATGGCTCCTACAGCATTCCATTTTTGTTGTTCCACTCTGCTCAATTTAAAATAATACCAATGAAAGAAAAGCTGCCTTAATTTCTGTAAAAATGTTGTAAGTGTTACTTTTGCAATAAATTTAATACCAGTTTTCTATATTTTTGATGAAACACTTAGAAGACCAAAATTTTGCTTGTATCTCCCTGTACTCTTGCAAACCACCTCATGATCCAACGAGGCCAGCAAAGGTTCCCTTTTCTCTGAACATAAGATTGTAAGCAGAATCTACAGGCACTCACAGCCCATGGGGTGCCTAATGTCTCTTTTCCTGTTCTTCAGTCCTGCAATAGTCTGGGCCCAAAGATCACGTGTCCTCTGTCAATCCTTTGTCAGGCAGGCAGATAAGTGCTGTCTTTCCATTCCTTTCCATGCTATGGGCTTGCTTAGGTGGATCATAACCATGAGGTTTGTGTGAGTAATGAGTACATGCCTTGAACTAAGAGGAATTTCACAACCTAGTGGAAGGACCTGCTTTATTGGATAAGTTTTGGCCTGCTGAGTGGAAGCTCTAGTCAGGAGTGTTGGCAACTACCACGTTATGCCAATGCTCCTGACTTCAGGAGGCCCGTGCTTCATTCTTGACTTTGTTACTGATTTGCTTTGTTATCTCAGGCATATAATTATGCAAAATTTTCTAAATAAATTTAATTCTGCATAGTTAAATTTTCAGTTTTAAGTGTTGAAATTGAAATTAGTTAGGGTTTGATTTTCAAAGAGATCAAGAATCCGTCACGTCCAAGGTTAAGTTGAATTAAGTCAGCTGGCAAAACAAACCATTGGCAAATTCCTATGCAGTTCACTTCTGTTGAGCTGTTCTAATTTAAAGTGGTTTGGTACAAGTAGCAAGATGTAGTGCAGTGGGTTGACCTTGGCTGGACACCATGTTCCCACCAAGCTGCTCTATCACTCCCCTCCTCAGCAGGACAGAAGGGAAGAAAATATGATGGAAAAAAACCCTTGTGTGTCAAGATAAAGACATTTTAATAAAACAAAGGGGAGCGCTAAATGCAGAAGTGAAGGAAAAAAAGAGATTTTATTCTATGTTTCTCATCAGCAGGTGATGTCCTGCCACTTCCCGGGAAACAAGGCTTCAGTATGTGTACTGGCTGCTCTGGAAGACAAATGTTATAAATAATATATGACCCCATCTTCTCCCTCCCCTCCCTCCCCCCCTCCCACCTTTTCCTCCTCCTCTCTCTTAGTTTTTGTTGCTGAGCAGAGATCATGTGATATGGAATATCCCTTTGGTCAGTTTGGGTCAGCTGTCCTGGCTATGTACCCTCCCAAGATCTTGCCCATCCCCAACCTACTGGTGAAGAGGAACCTTGGAGAGACAGCCCTGATGCTGTGCAATCCCTGCTGAGCAGTAGCCAAAGCACTGGTGTGTTATCAACATCTTTCCAGCTACCAGTGCAAAGCACCAAACTATGAGGGCTGCAGTGGGGAAAATTAACTCCACATCAGCCAGACCCACTACAGGTGGATGCTGGACACTGAAAGAAATTAATTAAAGAGATATTTTGCAGAATTAAAATATGTTTAAGATCTTCAGACAAAACACAAAATAAGAGTAAACAATAAGCAGTTTGCTGAGCTATTTGGGGAGATAAGTGTATGGGCTAACTGTAAGAATTTGTAGAAAAAAGATTGTCATTAACTGACAAGGTAACAAAATAGGTGATGACATTCAGTGCAGAGTCATGTCACTCATATCCAAGCAAAACACAGCCCTACCTTTCTTGGATGGTGATCGGTTCAAAACTATTGTAGGTAGGACTGAAATCTTTGTGTGATAACCTATAGTTTTATGAAAATATTTAGTAGCAGTTAAAGACAATAGAATAAGTACTTTTAGGAAAAAAATCCAACCATACCACCATATACAGTATCCACAACTCTAAAGTCAGGTCAGTTCTGGCATCTATTCCAAAAATATGTAGAGAAAGTTAAAGGCAGAAGATGGTTAATTGTGTGGAATAGATTTCAGAGAGGGAATGATCAAACCTTCTGGTTCTAGTTGGGCTTGTGTATGGAGGAAGAAGGATAGTATAGAGGTCTTTAAAATCATTAATACCGTGAAGAATAAACAGAGACGTGTTATCTATCTCCTCCTCTAATAAAAGAAATATTAGATATAAAATATAACCATCAAACAGAAAGTTTAATCCACAAAAGATATTTCTTCACATTCTGAGTAGATAACTGTAAAATGCTTTGCTGTGAGATTTGATGGCTGCTAAAAGTTTACATTTGTTCCAAGAGCCATTGAACAAACCCAGGAAGAAAAATATATCAGGGGCTATTAAATACAAACATACACTTCTGACTCAGGATCCTAATCACAGAGATTGTATGTAAAAAAAGTTAAGGGTTTTTTCCTATGCTTGTGTGTAGGCAGCTAGTATATGGCTATCATCAGAGACATAGTACTGTACTTGGTGTAACTCAGTATTGGTATTTTTATTTTCATGTAGGAGGACAATATTTATTTCATTTTAGGTATGTTTTATATTCTTTCGCCTCTGGGTCCTTTCATTTATATAAAAAATGAGAGCATACATTTGATTCAAAGGCCATAAAGGACAGTATGAGCTAACTGAATTTTCAGTCTATCTTAATTTCCAAAGAGAAGAGAGAGTGACAGAAGTTGAAGAAGGTCAGAAAAATACATACATGGCTCAAAATATAGAAATAAGAATGTAGGTTTAAAGTGATAAGCAACCATAATATCTTTAGAGTTAAGGGATAAGCTTAGGAACACAATTTTTGGCATGACTTAGTAGCTGGAACAAAACTGGCCAAGACCAGACTAACAGCATTAGGTTAAACTGTTGCTTCTTATTAGGGTGTTATTTCATGGGTTTGATGAGAAACTTAATAAGCTGACACTGAAAACATAACTGAACTGCACAGCATAAGGAAATAGAAGCTGTAGTACACACAGCAGACTTTTCACAGTAGATGTCATGAAGAAAACTACCTGCTGCCCTGACAGCCTGACTTGAAAAACCTTGGAGAACAATCTTGGTGATTGGGAGTTTTGGTAGTTCAAATGGGACAAAACGTGACTTCATGGTTTGCCAAAACCACTGATGTTTAGCTAGGGCTGTCAATGATTTTTTCGTCTTAAATTTGGAAGTGTAGAAAAGAACCACCATATGTAACTGCCCTATTTTGTCTGTTGATTAAAGGGAGTATAAATAGTTGATAAATAATACTAAATTTTTTTTAATTTAATCTTTCCTCTGAGATGGAGAATTCTCTCTTTTCACTTAGATCAACATGTCTATGTACTTTACAGTCATGAATTAATTTGACTGTGAAGGGTCCCTGTCTGGATGAGACCTGTTGTTGTATTTATTATTCAGATAAGGAACTGAGGTGCAGATTAAGGTCAGAGCCTCAAGCTGCATTATTTGGGAGTGTGTTTCCTACTGAGTCTTCTTTTATACGCCAAAGTCTCTTTCAAGCAGAAGCTTTAGAATAACCTTTTCCCAGTCTGCTCCCAGTAATTTCAAAGACTAAAACCATTTTCTGTCTTGTTCAAAAAAATAGTGACAGAGTTAGAGGTTTCACCTTTATTGGCCCTCACACTAAGACCTTCAAACCGTTATCTTTTTCCCCCCATATTTTATGTAAAACAAACATTTTAAAAGTGATATTTTATTCACATGTTAATTTTAAAACAAAACACCTGTGTTTACATAAGTAAACAAAATAAATATAACATCACTTCTTGTGTTCTATGACTTAAATGATTTTAATACTTCCTTCAGCTGCAGCAGGATATGATTAGCACTGGAGAATTCATATCATGTCACTTTCAAAGAACATTCATAGCACAAAATAAGAGATGCAAGAGATGAGCATATGTAAATGGTAATATCTTATTTCTGAAGCAAGGTTACCTGAAAGTATCACATAATCCAAGCACAATATATTCTAGTGTTCTCTGCAAAGTTTTTCCTAAATACGTAGAAATAAGCATTTTACTTGACTAAAGTCTCTTACAAGGATAACAGAATCACACAATCACAGAATAAGCTAAAATAATTACCTTTTCCCTGCTAGTCAACCAACATACTAGTTGGCATGTGTGATCCTATTACTACTCTTTCATGCTATCATTATAATTTTAGGAAGTCATAATATATAGTATTTTATTACAAGAGATTGCAGTAGTTTTGTGTTCTCCACTGTTTTATGGATAGCTATACATTCAAAGATTTCTGAAGTATTTTTGTAATGATTCATGAAAAAGGTGGGTCAAGCATGTCTTGAAAACTCCAGAGAAAGTTCAGTTCCATTTGTAAGTCATCCTTTTATCTACCCTTCCACTGCCCACATATCCATACTTGTCGTATCTTTGCAAAAGTATGCACTTGAAGTAGAGTGAGAGGGAAGAATAATATTGGTAATATGGATTTTGAGAATAATTATCTTTTCAGTTTTTCCTAATGAAAAATCAGTTTCAAAGCAGGCTTCTCAGCTGCTGATAAGATTAATGTACTGATTAACACCTTTTCCAACTTGGATTGGAGGTGAAAGCAATTCCATTTGGCAAAACCTCATCCCATTTGCTGACATCTTCATTAACCTCACTGATAAGAAAACCATTTCACAATAAAAATTTCTCAGGGCTGGAGATTTTATCTTCACAGCTTCACCTAACAATGTTAATTCTCTGTGTGAAACACGCAGGTTCAATTGCCTTGATAATTTCACAGTGCCCTATACCTTTTTTTTTGGTTAAAAGGTTGACATGAAAGAAACCAATTACTTCGCACTCACTACAGAAGAGTGATTTTCAAAAGGACATTTCACCTTTTAACAAAAGGAGAGAACAAGGATGTAGATAAAAGTGAATGAAAGGGTCATCAGACAAAAAAAGTTAGTTGAAAGTACATATTGAAAGAAATAATGCCATGTGATCGTATTTGGAGCAGTGCCGAGCTCTTCTGTTGTGTCCTATAATTTCACTGGTTGGCAAACAGGCACCCTAATTTCCCTGTAGCTGCATTGTTAAGAGGACAAATATTGTGTCCCTTGCTCAGACATGCTAAGTTGCAGTGTTGGAGTCAGCTTTTGGCAACAGATTCTTCCCAGTTATTTTAAAAGACATATTTGCTACTGGAAATAATTGCTTAATTACTTCATTTTTAAGTAACAGCTTGTAGCATAAGAAGCCCCTTGTGAATCTGGCTGAATGGGGAAACTGTGGTTTCAACCAAGTTATAGCCTTATGAAAATGTTTTGCCATGTAGATTCTTATTCAAAATGTGTATTCACATAGGTAAATACTGCACATCATGTCAGAAAAGTCAGTGGCATTTTCCACTAGAGCTTAAGTTCAAGTGAAAATCAGTAAATACCTGCTTACCAGGATGTAGCAGGAATGTTTCGCATCTCTTTTACATTGTGCATTTGGAGTTATTGTGGACAGAGAAGAAAAGAAGCCTCTGGCAGCAGGATGTTCAACTTCTCCACTGTTTTTCTGGGATTGTTTATGTCCTGGGCTCACATGGTTTGACTGAGCAATAACAACAGACTTCTTAACAACAGAATGTCTGTTCAAAGGCAGGTCTTAATGCATAAGCAGAAGACACACAAAAAAAGAGAGCCTTGGGAGCAGACACCACAAAGGATATTTTGCAATATAGAGGAAGAAGAAAGGGAAAGCGAAAGGAAATTGGAAATTCTGGAAAATTTTCTTTTGCTTTCCTGGAAATTCCTTTTTCAATTGAGGTTTCCCCTCAGCTTCTTCTCTTCCAGCCTAAACAACCCCATTTCCTTCAGAGGGTCCTCATAAGACTTGTGCTTTAGACCCTTTACCAGCTTTGTTCTATTTCATAAGTTACAGTACAAGGCAGATTCAAGGACACGCTGAATTACAGCTGCTACAGCTATGGCTTGATCCGGTATAACTGTTTCTGTTATGGAAGATGGATTAACTTTGGTATATCCCAATTATGATGAATATTCACTATGTGTGCTCCCATGAATGGAAAGAAAAAACAAAAACAACATCTTTGAGCAGCACAGTCAGGCTGTGTTTTGATTCTGGGTTGTGATCCAGGAGTTTTTTTTCTGCTGGTCAGAATTGCCTTTCATCTTTTCAGACTGGGTCTCTGTTATTACTGTTTCACTTCAGTGCCACAATAGAAGAATAATAATTAGCAAGAATAAAAAATAACAAAAAGCATTTAAAAAAAAATTGCTAATTTTTCTTTCCATTCTTTCTGTCTTTACCAGCCTATTTTTTTCCAGGACTGCAACTTCAGCTTGCATAACTTGTTGTAGCTCCAGTGGCTTCTGGAACTATGCTGAATTACACCACCTAATGATCTCTCTCCTGCTGAGCAGGACCACAACCCGCAGCGCACGGTATCTCTGTGCTACCTCAGTCCGTTTCTCTAATTCCCATTTAGTGACTAAATATTTCTAGTTACTGGGTCTCTGTTACAGACATGGCAAATCTTCATGTATAAGAAAGCTATATCAAAACTGAAAGATAAACCCATTCCATTTCACTATGCTAATAAAGCATCATAACACCCTATGTTATGTAAATCAGTATATTGCAAAATCTACTTCCTGGGTTATAGAGGGAGTTTCATTCATGATTGCAGCTTTCACAAAGAAAATGTTTTTCCATTGTACCTATGATACATTTTTTCTGCAAAACTAAGTCAATGGCACCATTCGAACAGTAGAGTGACAATGTTGGTACGTGCCAAATTTGAGATCAAACCCAGTAACTAAATGAAAGAAATACTAGTCTGTGTGAGTACAGGAGAAATGTGCCTTGGATTGAGATAACAAATGACAGCTGATGAGACTGACAGCTGAAAAATGAATTTCAGATGGAAGCACCTCTAAAGGAAAACTTCTCTGGGATTTCGAAAATGAGAAAAAGAAGAGACTACTCTGATAAAAGGAGAGGAAGAAAGATTAGCTTTTGAAGACAGGCTAGAACTGATGATTGAGAATAATGACAAGGTTTTACCTCTTCAGAGGTTTCTGAAAGCAGCATGCACACACTTTAAATGCACTTTAAGAAGGAAACCTGGAAACACAAAAGGCCTAAAAATATGTTAGGATATTAAACAGACTCAGACATTAAGTCTGTGGGGAGAATTAACCTACAGAGGGCAACAGAATATGTCATCAATGATTGCCAACTACTTTACAGTCTTCATTTAATTTCTAGAGTCTTACTGAGACTCCACAGTCCTCCCCAGAGGGGTCCTGGAAAGAAGATAAAAGTTCTTCATTTTACTACGCTCTTATTGGGCAATGCTTAGGAAAGATACTGCGGGTTTACAAGAGTCCCTCTTTCCCAAGCCCTCCAGAAAACCTGTCAGGATCTTTCAGTCCCCACTTTCTTTAAGCTTCAAACCCAAGTCTTGGGACCTGCAGGAGGCATTCAAGCTTCAGAGAGCAGAAAGATATTTACGTTTATATCTAAGTATAACTAGGAGTTTAACTTTTGCATTAGGGTACAAAGCTGATGATATAAATGTACAAGCTCATATTACAGGAGAAGCTTGAGGACTCAGTATGTCTTCTTTCATAAATGCACTTAGATAAAGACATCTAACCAAGAAAGTCTGCATGCATTAAATACAGAGAACATAAGCGATAAACACTAGGGTAAAATAACATTCCTACCCCTGTCACAAATAGTAACACAAGAAGTGTTTGGAAGACATTCTTACTATTTTTGTTTTTGATACAATAAGATAGTTCCAGAACTAATAGTTTTGTGCAATTTCTTTTTGCTTTTACACAACCTGGTGGTTGGTGGTGTTTGTCAGGTATAAAGCTGACATTATGAACCTGAAACTCTCTCACACATGATTATAAACACGATGGGCACAGAACAGCAGTTTAAGCAAGTTACGTGTCACATAAAATAAAATAAAATAAAATAAAATAAAATAAAGTAAAATAAACAGGTATTACTAATCTGTTGGAATGTGACTAGACAAATTTTCCCTTTGTCCTTAGAAAAAAAGCACAGAATAAGCATAGCCTATTTCTTAGTCTTGTTATAAGAAATTGTCAAAGTGGATTGAATATTCTGCAAACATTTCTGTAGGAACTTCCATTCTCATTATAAGCCTGAGAGGTATCTCAGGATGTGTTTAGAATAAATCTGATTACACTAATAACTATATGCAGAAAAATCCAGTTGCTTTTCTGTGCAATAAAAACGGATAATAGAGTGGAATTCTTTTACTTGTTAAAAAAAAAAAAAAAAAAAAAACAAAACAAAACAAAGCAAAAAAAAACAACAAAAAACCCCCAAAGAACAAAAGCAAGAAAAAAAAAAGACCAACAACAAAAAAACCCCGAAACATCACCTAAATCTTTTACAGAAAAAAAATATATTTTTTTCCTCATCTGGAAGGTGGATCCATCAAAGAAAACTGGTTGCACTTTACAGGAAAAAAGGAAAAGAAAGGAGATCCATTGATTTTAACTAACAGTGCCAGCTAGATGTTCACACACACTTAAACTAGATATGAAACCCTTATTCTTTGAACTGAAATTTCCCCTCTTGATCAAAGGACCTATTTTGCAGTACCTGCAGTATTTATTTTTTGGCAGTTCTAAGATGTCTACTACAGCCTTTCAACCCCTCTCTTCACATCTATATTATTGGTAGGGTGTAAAAAATTTATTGTTATACCCATCTGGGGGCTTTCTTCAAGGGATTAGCTGTATAAACATACCATGGCATCAAAGACAGACAGAAAGCCAAAGGCTGCAATTATTTAAGTTAGGAAGGGGTTACCTAACAGGAAAGAAAGGAAAAAAGGAAAAGGAAAAGGAAAAGGAAAAGGAAAAGGAAAAGGAAAAGGAAAAGGAAAGGAGAGGAGAGGAGAGGAGAGGAGGTTTGTGATATGGAGGTCCTTGTTCACTACACATCGCTGTGTGGGCAGGAGCAGAGAGACGATGGAGCAGTCCTAGTGAACACACACGCACTTAGACACTGCAGGATTGTGCTCACAAGGATCGGGGCATGAGGGGTTTCCATCTCTCCTTCTTCCGGAGAGGAGAGGAGAGGAGAGGAGAGGAGAGGAGAGGAGAGGAAAAAGTTGTGAGAATTTAGAAGGAGGGATAAACATAATTCTTGCTTAATTTTTAGGCTCTTCTGCCTAAGATTCAGTCTACATAGCTGTAAAAACTCCACTAGTAAAGCAACCACCAAGCAAGAAAGAAGAGAAAATTCAGTACTACCTTCTAAGAAAAAAAAGGTCCTTTAAAGTTTTCAGACTAGAAAAGCTGCTGTTCAGGAGGGGTACCAGTGAGTTTGAAACACAGGATAAGACATGGTGGGGATAAGTGCCTGCCTGATCAGCCAGATGGAGGTGGGGATTTGTTTAAGGGAATGGTCAGTGCTTATTAGTTATGGAAAAAGTGTTAAATTTTCTTTTCCTAAATTCTGGTTTTTTCTATCCCTGATGATTTCAGAAGAAAGAAAAAAATATCTTATTCTGACTTAAAATAACCCGGAGTTTAAATTTATGAAAATAGTACTTAAGCAATGTCTGGCTTATTTGAGGGAAAGAAGGCATAGACCAGCCTTGCAGATGGTGCTACTCAATTTTCAGAGCAACACTTTTAAAGTATAACCATAGCTTCCTCTACTATATAATTAAAGTTCATGGGAAGATTGAAGAGGTGCTTAAAGTGAAAGCAAGGGAAGTGCTGTGATGCTACTATTGCAATTAATGGTCCTGAATAAAAGAATATTTCTTTTTTACTATGATATTTTATATTTTGTATTAAACTGGACTATTATCAGACAAATAATCTTTATTTGAAAGCTGCATTTTGTTTTGTTTTGTTTTTTAATACTATGAAATATTGTTCCATACTGCCCATACTATTCTGTACTATATTATAATTCCAATACTATGGACTATCATTCCATAGTATATACATCAATTGAATACTTCTTCCACAATTTTTTAGATTCTTTTAAACTTCTCTATTTATGTTAAAACTATTAGAATTATTAGAAAACCACAGGAAAGACACAGAGCTGTGCTCAACAATACTACTTAAATCTAGTATGAGGCCTTAGGTAGTGCCTAAAAATGAGTATAATAAAAATAGTTGTTATCAAAATTTACAGTATAACAAAATACATTTGGCAAAAATGTTTTTAGTGATGATATGCTAAAATTACAAAAAATTAAGAATCAAACTTTTTATCCAAGCTGTTATGTTATTTTGCAGTAACACCTTCTTCGTTTGCTCAACCTCCCATACACTTTTTGTTTTGTTTCTATTTCTATGTAGCTTCTAGTTACCTAGGGAAATACTTAGTACTCAGACAATTTAAAGGAATAACTGATTTTTTCTTTCCAGTTCTTCATAGCATGAAGGGCGGGGGGTGGGGGTGGGGTGGGACACGAGACAGGGGACACACAACAACACAGAAAGAGCCAACATTGGTATTAAAGTAATACTTAGACCAGATCTGAAAAATTCTCTTAAAACAGTTACAAGCATCCACAGGCAAACTCCATGGTGGTGAAAAGAAAAAAAAAAACATTTTTCTTATCTATAACTTAATGTAGGTATACTGATACAAAATTTTAATTATGACTTTATCCATGGTAGCTTGATGAATTTGAGATCTGAATCCAGGTGAGATTCATCTTGATCTTTCATGCAACTGATTTGGTACCTAGTTTAGAAAACTCAGCAGCCCTTTGAATAGCTTAAATATAGATATTGTCTTATTTAGCATATTCTGTCCTGTCTCTAACCCAACTGCAAATCCTTTTAATTGCTCGGAATTAGTATGCAAGTGATGTGATTACATTGCACTGTCAAAGCTCTAACTAAGAGAATACTGTCATGTGTCATGTGTTGCTATACATAAACCATCAGACTAACACTATATTAAAATAATCACTAAAGGATAGTGCTCTGAGCTTCTCATTATCCATTCAGCCCTTTGGCAATTACTCTGGCAAGAAATATTTGCCCTGTGTGAGTCAGAGCTGTCTGCAGCTACTACTTCGTGGTGCATTTCCCGATCAGCAAAGAACAGAGAGCATTACCAAGGTACTTTTTGCTTTGTCTGCTGCCGTCGCTGCTGCTGCTGCTTGGTTTTTTCACAGCTGTGAAGGGAACAGCAAGCAAGCTGTAACAACAGAGTGAAACAGTAAAAAGCATTAGTATATTGAAAAATACTCATCACAGATTTTTGTGACTTGACTCAGGAAAGCATTGAGCATGCATCTAACTCTAAGGATATGAATAATTGTATTGCTAAACTCACATAAAAAGTCACATTCATTTTCAGTTGTATTTAAATGCATACCAGTTCCTTGGCCCAATAGGAACTGGATTATGGCTGTGCCTAATATTACCACCTAATTAGTGCCTTTCTTAGTCGGGTCCTGTCTACTAAACAATCTTCTGATAAACAAATGACAGGAAAGTTCTCTTCCCCTTTTTACAATATTTTCTTAGAAAAAGCATTAATGAGAAATAACTAGCCCAGAATTATCATATGGTGCTCTTTTATGAAAAATAAAGTGACTATGCTCTTGTTGTGCAATTATGCTGTGAAACAGAATGAAAATAGACTGTAGGCGACACTTTTAAGTTGGCCCCTTTCTCTAACCTACACATCTTTTTCTGCTGGACCAATATTACTGCTGTTCTTTTGAGACTCTTTAAAGGTATTTTTATATTTGTAGTACAATTCAATCAAATTTTTCACTGAATTATGAGGCAGTTTGAGAAGAATAGAGGATTGAAAACAGTAGATGAAAGCATGACACAAAATCTAAAGATACACCATGATTGCTTCAGTATGCTTCACTATTTATTTGTTATGATAATGATATGGTTGGCTCTTATCATGTGTTAGAAACTTTGCAGTCCATTCTTTTTGCTAAGAAAATATCCAAACTTTATTTATGTTGGAAAGTACCAGAAGATTGGCGAGGAGGACTGTAAACACACTCAAGTGACTCACATGTGGGGTGCTGGAAAACACATCTATCACACTAATTGTTGCTTTGTTTTGTGTGCTCAACAGGTAGAACATCTGCACTTAGATAACAAAGGCCTGGGATGGATTAAGGGGCACCTTATCAAACATGCCTGAGATTCCTGCTCTGCTGTTGAAGAGATCAAAGCACAGCAGAAAACTCTGCCTGCTGGAATCCTTGAAATACAGGCCCAAGCAGCAAGTGGGAGCTCCCTCACTCCCTCACTCCCTTGCTAACAAGGACTCTCTTGCTAATAAGAACTCTGGCTCCGTGGTGCCTGCATCCCCTGCTTGCCTGCCTCTGCCCGGGTGCTGCTTCAGAGGTTCCCCGATCCATGAGGTATTGAGAAGAAATTTGTCTTTTGCCCTTAATACATGGTTTTGTGGTTGTTCCTGCGTCCTGCTTGTATCGGCTCACACAATTTTCTACCTAGTTTCTGTATTTTTTATGTCATTCAGCTGCGGGTAGATTTCATAAGAAGAATCCTCCCTTTCCTAACTGTTTTAAATGATGTCCAAGAACTTGTGATTATCCAAAAGGATTTGCTGTCTACTGAAGTCCAAATGAGAAGTGGAAAAGAATGAGGAACATTTTCTGAAACATGCCTGTTGGTGCTAACTCAAGACTAAGAATTTTAAAAACTAAGTGAATAAAAATTAATCTATGCATTTAACGCAGTATCTTTTATACTGGGTGCTCTACCCATTGGGTCTGGTTTTCTTTCACCTCCTAAAAACTAAAATACAGACTCAATCCAGAAAAGTCGTCATATTTTTGATTCATGAATATTTTTGATTTTTAAAGGAATGTCACTGAAATTAAACATATCTGTAAGCTCTTTGTCAAACAGAAACCTTACTTCTTTCCTGTTCTTTCTTCATGAAATCATTAGAGAATAATCTCTGCCCCCTATATGAAATAATAAATGAAAATTCCTTCATACCTTCAGAGAATGTAGAACCAAACAGACCAATGATTTGTTGCTAATAAAAAATGGCCAAGGTTTGTCTTTTCGTGTTACTGAGCTGAACAGGGCAAAGGGTACACATATACTCATTCTAATGGTGAAACCAAAAGAACTGTATCTTAAATATAATGTAGAGGGCTTATGGCATCATGAGCTTTTGAGAAAGGAGAGGGAATAACTTCTGTTATTGGCAAGCTATTTGAGCTTGATCTTGCAATGGTAGTTGACTATTCTTATCTTGTGTCTCTTAGTCAACAGCAACTGTTTTTCCTCAAAAAGTATTTTCGTTATTTTACAGGTGGGACAACACAGATACAGGGAGATGAAACCCCAGATCTTCAGTGACGCTGAGCCACCCATCTCCATTTGATAACTGCTGATCCCAAGCACATAATGCTGGTCAACAAGTGGAATAAAATTAAATGCTGAAGATCCCTTGACCTGTCAGCAGTAGAGGCAAGGACAGAAGTGCAGATCATCCCAGAACACGATGCTGTGTTGTGTCCCTGTAAATACTCAAGTTGCTCAAATAATGTGCATGGGGAGTGCCCCTGCTCTTCTTGTCTGCATGGACTAAAGGCATGTGGCAGCAATTAGGGCTGGCCTGAATGACACCCCAATTTGTGCAATGGTCAGACATCATGCCTTTAGAAAGCCTTTCAGTTGTTCACAGTCCTAAATTCCTGTTGTGATATTGCCATGAAATTCAGTAGTTTGTTGTGTGCATCCAGTGGCAAATTTCTATGTTATTCTGTCGTAACATTTCACCTGGAGCAGTAGTTAAACCAAGCACCTAAAGTTTTACCTGTCTTCAGCTTAAAGCAGAAACATCTGCTAAAGGCACAGGCTTCTTGCTGGCTGGGCTGAGATCAGCAGAATGAGACTTTTCTGTGTTTTTTATTTCATTCTGACCAGTTTCATTAAAACCAATGACAATAGCTACTAAGCACTTGAAGAAGCAAGAACACAGGCACAAACTGAAGTAGAACAAACTAAATATTAGAACAAAATTCTTCATCCTTAAGCAACAGAGAGAATATATATCTTTTTTTTTTATCCTAGACTTTGCATTCTGGTGTGTTTTTCTTATTTTTTTTTTGTCTGTTTTCCAAATTTATTGAGCTGCAGCAACCTGGAACTTAAAGTAAGAATTGTGACTTTGAGAATAGAGCTGATTTATCAGAAGGAGGATTTTGCATTCTGCACAGAATATCTGATGAGGTGAATTTTTTTGCTAACAACGTCTTACAGATTATTATAAAAAGCCATTAAAAAACAAACAAACAAACAAAAAAATTTAAGGCTATTCCACAATAAAAACAATTATTTTTTTATGGAATAGATTTTTCTGCAAATCAAGGGAAGAAGCAACTATGATTCTATGATTCTCCACATTATTAATATTTATTGAAACCATTTCAACATTCAAATATACTGTGTTTTAATTCACTTCAGAGTAAAACCAAACCAACCAACCAAACAAAAAAAATCCAAAATCGAATACAAAAACCCCACATAAATTTATTTTGAAATTACTGGGAAGACGAACACACAGCAAATGAACTAATATTTGTCCTTAATCCAGGTTGTGGTTTGTAGTGTGTGAAAACTATTAAATATATCCTTTTAAATGCTCAGTTTCAATCAAAACAGATCAGTTTAATTGACTCAAAAAGGGATATTTTTATTTATTGAAGGGACAGAATGGAAAACTTTTACATTGTCAGAGAAAAAATGACACTGTTTATATTGGACAAAATCATGATATAGGTAATAAATATTTAGTGTTCCAATGTTTTGTTGTACATATTTTTGCAACAAATATAGTGTATTTTAAATCAAAAATATGTGAAAAAGAATTCAGTTTTGTTGTAGAAGTCTCAGCTTTAAATCAATGAACTTTGAAGGACAAGTAGTTTTGAAATTAAAATTATTTTAGTTTTAAAAATATTTTTAGTAACATTAAACCAGTTTTATTTTAATGCTTAATGCAGCTACACTATCTGCAAATTTAGTTTTACATTCTCATTGCAATTCACGTATGTGATTTAAATTTTTGTACTTACAGTGGAAATGTTGTTAGTAAAAACAAATTAAAAAACCCAGTTCCTTACTGCTCCTTTGATGTGGTATGACTTTTACACTGCCTAGTACTTATGCAACATTAACCCAGTACTAATATTAAATAATGGTCAGTGTCTTGTCTTTTCCTTTAAATCACTGTCAACTTTCAAGACTCTATCTTTTATTCATTTTACGATTAATTAATATTGTCCTTTTGCACAAGCAGGGGGAAAAGCTGCACCTGTTAACATCGTCTCAATATTCTTCTTCCAGATGTAGTCAGGCAACTATTTTACTAGAAAACTATCTGACACCACAGCAATTTCTTTTTACGAAGAAGAATAGTAAATATCGTCTGTTATGATTTCTCCCTTCATATGAGATCGTGCTCATATAATGAAATAAAAAGATGAAGAAAATTTTGAAATGAAGATATTGTGTCCCTCTGCAAAAGAGCAATGTGAAAATACAGGGAAAATTGCAATCTGACTCAATGTTTACCTTCTTCTTGTAAGACAGACCAGTGAAATCAGTGGGAGCGCTGGCGTGAGTACTGCAGGCTCCCTGCACCCTGATCGTGTTTGCCAACAGGAGTCAACAAATCCTGTTTTGCACTCAGTAGAAGCCTCCTGCTTCCTGTGAGAAAGGCAAGTACAGTTTGGGACTGCTGAGTTGAAGAAATTATAACAGTTTGCTGTGAGGTGGCGCTTTTTTTTCTTTTTCTTTTTTTTTTTTTTTTTAATTATTATTTTGGAAGTGTTCTGATGAATTTTGCTCTTTCCTTTGCTGGAGGAGAAGGCTGGGGCCAACGTAGTAACAATGATTGCAATGGTCCATTTTCAGCCCCATGGGCATTGGAATGACTTTCTCCAACAATCCCACCTCTTCATCCCCTGGCTGCAAGTAATCCTCTAGGTATTAGGCTTGAAGACTAAAGCGAAGACTTTGGCCATCTATAAGCATGGATAATTTTCATAGTTCTCTCTTCAGAAAATGTCGTTTTTCAGGGTAAAAGAAAAAAACAGCTCGATGTTAGCCGTCACCTTTCACATGCAGATTTCAGGCAGAGGGCCAACTGTAATTGGGAGTCCTTTAATGAGATGCTCAGCATGATTTCAGAAGCTCCAAGGTCAGCGGCATGCAGGCTGTCATTTTAGAAGACATTTTGGATTTGTTTTTTTCACACCTAGAGATTGATAACATGGAGATGAAAAGCTGGAACCTAAAATAAAACCACTTTTGGAAACCTCGCCACAAGAAATCCAACTTATACTGATACTGTATTAGAATCAGTCTCCTTGATACAGAGTCACACCTTTGAAAGGTCTCATTTATTTGGAGAATTATCCTGAGATTTAACTGTGATGAAATTCCATAATAGCTGCTAGGGAATCCCTAGTGGGCCAGCTTAGGACAAAGGGCTGAGAAAACACTGAATGAACCCTTGAGTAACCCAGGGAGGCATTGCTTCCTCAAGATAAATGACAATTTTTCTGCCACAGCTTCCTTTCTTGGTTTGTGAGATAGAACTTACCTATATGGCACATGCTGCTGCTACCTCTATCCCACTACACTCTGAGCGGTTAGGGGTCAGCAGAGGGATGGATCTTTGTTCTTTGCATCACCCTACTCTAGGGAAAGATGAAGGTGCTGTGGCAGAGCCAGTCCTCTTCCTACATTTCTGGACAACTCCGGTAGCATGAACAAAGGTGTCAGCAGGGCACCGATTTCCTTTCCACCCTCAGAGAGATGTGCAGGTCAGCCTGCACTGAGGCTCGTGGGGAGCATTTCAAGGGAAGAAAGAAATGAAAAGCCAGGGAATACCACCAATGCTTTTGTATCACATATAGGGTTGATGGCACTACCAGGAAATACTATAAAATTATTGATATATTTACAGTCCTATATGAATAGGATCCACTTACTAAATACAGTCTGGGCTGGAAAGACTCCTTTAGGCATGTGCCATAGCAACTGTTAGCTCCTGCCAGCCTTTCTGTCTTAAATAGTAGAAAAAATTTTGCAATGTAATGACTTGCTGCAGAAGTTTAAAATCCATGTTAACTGTCATTTCTGTCACAATATTACTTTATTACTTATATTTTAGGAAATCATGGGGGCTTAGTGTTAAGAAGCATGTTGATACATTTTACAAAAGGAAAGGGTAATATAAGGACTTCTTGAAAGGGCACCTGTTAGTCTATCTTCATATTTGTGAAGGGTTAGTTACCGGAACGTTACTGGTTCACAGTATTACGAACTGCTGTCCCTGCTCTTTGTTACTCTTTGCAAACTGACAATATGTTTATGGTTATAAACATTATAGCTGCAAGGAAATCCTTTCTTAAGCAAAGAGGTTGGGGTCAATATTGAGGCAATGAGATATGAGCAAGTACAGACACTGCTGTCTTGGGAAACTGAGCAACAGATTGTAATTCTGGGACATAATATCATCAATACAGGATTGATAAGGAAGTAGGGGAAGGATCTACAGCTTAGTGTCTACAATAATTTCGGTTCAGTTTAACCTAGCTACACAGCAGGAGTCTCCTTTGTTACAGCTAAGCAAATTTACATAGCACCCATGACAATTTTTTTGAAGTGTGAGTTGCATTTGTATGCCTTCATTGAATAATATCAGTTATCCTCCCCCATCATGTCAATTCCACAAAAAGATCTCTTTCTATGAGTGTCTTATCCGCTATGAGAAAAAATGTCAAGGATTGTACAGCAGTTTTACAGCACCTTTATTTCAAAAGACTATCCATATTTTCAGTACTCTCAATTAGTCAGGTTTCATTACACCACTCCAAAAACTGTGTATGTCCATATGGAGCCCAGCCTTCACTGCTGAAACACAGGACTGTGAAGTTATTGTGCTGTCATGACAGGTCCTTTACATTATAATGAAAATGATTGGTACTTATATAAATAAAAGCAAAGCTGGGAAATTCTTGATATAAAACTATATTGAAATGTATAGATCCCTTAGAGATGGCAATTATTGCTTTTTAAATTTTAATCAATCTGCAATTAAAGTAGAACTTCTGTAGGATCTATGACACTTATCCTGTTTTGCTGATGCATTAATTCTGTATATCTATTGATAGGCTTGGAAATTTAAATTATTAATTTTATTTTTAATTAGTTCTTCTGTCCCAGAGGTATAAAGACTAAGGGGACTGTATAACCTTACTGTGATACTGCTGTGTAGCATAGTGCTAAACTAAGTTGAGTTTTACTTTGTTGTACCATTTTAAACTTAATGTAAGTGATTTGACTTCATTACATATAAAAGTCATAGTATGAATATACATTGCAATTTCTGCAAATAATTCCAGTAGTATTTATTTGTGTTAGTATTTCAGAAGGAATAAAAAGTTAAAATGCTACAAAGTGACAAATATAAAAGAGAATACAAATAGTGGAGGGTATTCTGGGAGTAATTCAACTAAGATTGTGTTAGGTGCTGCATGAAAGCATGGCAATAGAAAGCCAGGTGTGCAGGGAAGTTTCCTGACACGCACACCTTGCCTGCTCCCTGACTGTTAGCAGGAGCTGGAGCATTGTCCCATTCCCCACACCCCCGTGGGGGGACGCTGAGGTGTGTGGGCAGGAACAGTGCGGTGGAAGGAGCTGGAGGCAGGGGTTTCAGGATGTGTGTGGGGATGCTTTTACCCATCACCCGGCTGCATCCAGGGTGAATGCCTGCGTGCCTGCACTGAGACCACGGTGCCTGCCTGTCCAGAAGTGCACTACGATCTTTCAGAAAGCTACACACATTTTTGATTAATTTCTACGTCAAAGTCTGAGACATGGGACAACTCAGCTATTAAAGTTGAATATGCACCTCTTTTTTTTTTTCCTTTCAGCCTTAGGTCCTGTACAGACAAAACAAATCAATGGAGAGGGACAGTGCAAGTGAGAGTTCAGGCACAGAAGTGATATCCACGCCAAGGGAGCAAAATGGTAAAGACAGCAGCAAACTCCCCACTACATAAACTCAATTATGTGTCTTAAAGGCAAGAAGGCATTCCTTCTCTTCAGTCTAGCTACCAGAGACCAGATGCAGTATTTCTCTTCCTTAGATCAGAAGAGGTTCTGAAATCCAGAAGAATCTATACAGAAATTTGTTGTTAATTTGCCCAGCCCTAACCAATTTTAGGATCAATCCTGATTTCTTTCTCGCTGATGCAGAGATTATTTTCTATAGAGCAAAAATAACTAATAAGCATATTTGCTGTAAAAAATTCTTACAGTCACAGAGCCTTCCCTGGAACAAATGTGTATGAAACTAACATCAAAGGAAAGATTTCCACTCATCTATGTATGCAGTAAATAGAATCATAGAACCATAGAATTGTTTAGGCTGGAAAAGACCTTTAAGATCATCAAGTCCAACTGTTAACCTAGAACTGCTGTCCACCACTAAATCATGTCCCTAAGCACCGTGGCTACACGTCTTTAAATACCTCCAGGGATGGGTACTTAACTGATTCCCTAGGAAGTCTGTTCCAATGCTTGACAACCCTTTCTGTGAAGAAATTTTTCCTAATAACCAATCTAAACCTCCCCTAGCACAACTTGAGGCTGTTTCCTCTTGTCCTATTGCTTGTTACTTGGGAGACCAACCCCCACCTAACTACAACCACCTTTCAGGTAGATGTGGAGACAAAAAGGACTCCCCTCAGCCTCCTATCCTCTGGGCTAAATAGATACAGTTCCCTCAGCTGCTCCTCATAAAACACGTGTGTTTAGTTTTCATCGTTTTCACAGAATTAGTCTTGCAGTATAATTGTACTTAAGGCTTTTACACTACCACTACAGAGTGGTGTGCCACCATAGTTCCTGCGCCACCATAGTACCTGCATAGCTTTTGCTTGATTTAGCAAGCAGTCTGGAAGCATTGGCTAGACAAAATGCAACCATCTAATGACTTTTTTTTTTTTATTATTCTGTGCAACGACTTACAGTTTCTTTTGCTGCATGAATTATTTAATACAGTTTCAAAGAAACAAAGGTCCTTGATTTTTGACAGTGTTAATTTTAACTGAAGAAAATATCAAGGGCACTCACTCAAATGAGCACCAGAAAAAAATAAATTAAAAATCAGCTACTGTGGCTTCCTGAAAGCAAATAAGAAATGCCCCTATTTTCAAAGTTGCATTCAGTGTCATATCATGTGGTTTTACTAAGAATATAAACCACAAACAAATTGATTTAGGAGACAAAATACATTATGACTTATAATTTCCTACCACTTTGGAGTCAATCTTTAAAATCTATGCCCAAAATAGCATTCTTGTAAATGTTCTTTGACTTGCACACAACTTTTAATATTGCTGTGCTGATCTCAGGATCAAGTTTTTAAAAAAACAGGTGTCTGAAGTTTGACTTCTAAATCTATATTTATGTCCCTGAATTGACAGCTTGATTTTAAAAAAGCCTTGAGCATCAAGCAGTTCCCATTGATTTCATAATGGATTTGGATGGTACAAAATCAATACTCTTAGGTGCCTAAACACATTCCAGTATCAGGGCTCTCTGGTGGCTCTGGTAATGCTGTGTCTTGGTGACCAGTTATATAGACTTGTCACTACACAGTGTACATGAAATTTTATTGTTACTGTACATCAATATGTAGCCTAGTCCTGTGTTTTCAGCTAGAGCCAACAATACTGCAGGACCAATCCCTATTTCCACAATAATTAATCTGAAATAAATTAGTCAGACATTACAGAGATCAGATCACATAAGCGTTGCTTTTGTAATGGTTGCAAAAGGTCTCCAGCAGAAAAAGTCACTGACAACTGAACCACACACCTGTTGAAATGCAGAAATAGTAATACCAGAAACAAAATCAGAATTTCATCCAAGTATACACTTCTGTGCTGACCGGGGTGACTGTCCAGGCTATAAATGAAAAACCAACACAGGTATGAGGTTCAGGCTTAGGGAAGAATTGAATAAAAGAGAATGAAATAACCGTATAGAGGAAAATATTAAAGTTTATATATATACACATATATACATGTGGATATACGATACACTTATTTATATAAAAATGTAAACATATATACACGCATACGCATAAATAAATACTACGTATGCCAGTAGCTATCCTTTAGATACAAAAAGTTGTATAGACACAGAAGTCAAGACACTGCAAAGAAAGCTGCGATTTAAAGCATATAGTCCTCTGTTGAAACAAACCCCAAGCTCAGTCTAAAGATTAGGTCCAAAGTGGTTTAGACAATGCTTTAAAGGAGAAGGAGAGAAGTTAGGAGGAGAGGAAGTGAACAGCCAAGACTTTGTACGAGACTGAGAGCCTCCCCCATTCCCGGCTGGGATCATCCCTTGCAGCTAGGGCAAGCTTGGCCATTAGCACACTCACAGACATCTTATATTGCTGCTTGCAGAGCAGGCCAGCACATCCTTCTGTCAAGGAAACTATTTATTACACTTATTTTGTGTTCTTCTTCCTGTCCACTTAGATTCATATTCGTCACATAATTCTTAAAAAAACATGGCGATCTATAGCTGTCATTGTTGTACGTGCATAGCAACATGACAAAATCAGAGCAATTTTTTCTGTTCTGTGTTGAAATCTTTCCATTTAAGAGCCACAGCCAACATCTTTTACTGATTCTTTGATATGGAAAATACTTTTGTATTTAAACTGCTTACACAACTGCCACCAACACTAGAAAATGTTAGTGGACCTTTTTATTCAAGTGTCAAAGGTAAGTCAAAATAATTTCAAAAATCATTAAATAATAGAGTCAGGGAATAGTTTTGGTTGGAAGGAATATTTAAAGATCATCCATCCAAACCCCCTGCCATGTGCAGGGACATCTTTCACTAGATCAAAGCTCTGTCCAACCTGACTTTGAACACTTCCAGTGATGGAGCATCTACAACTTCTCTTGGCAAGACAACTTGTTCCTTTGTCTCACTGCTCTCACCATAAAAAAATTCTTTCTTATGTACAATTTAAATCTATCTTGTTTTGATTTAAAAACATTCCCTCTTGTTCTGGCGCAGATAAAAAGTGTCCCTCCATCTTGAGAACTCTGTCACAAAGCTTCTTTGTCTTGTGAAGTAATTTTGCAGAGAGCAAAGCGGGGCTTTTATGAATATAGTGCATTAATTCTGAACAATAGGTTTAGGAACCAGTTTTGTATCTAGACAGAAGAAACTGTCAAAGATTTTCCTGTCTGTACTTTATCTTACATATAGAGTTTCCTCCAAATATCTGTTTCACACCATAGCAGAGGCTTCACACCATCTTTTGTGAAATGAAAAATTATGCAGCATCTCCAATTGGAATATTGTGATGAAAATATGAAGTCATGAATTGGTTTGGATTTTAGGGTTTTTTAGGAGGTTGCAAAATGCATAAGCCTCCTGAAGGCCCAGTATTTTAAAATTTTGAAAACATTGAAAATATCATCCTTAGTCTAGTCCAAATTGGTTTTAATTGCTAAATATTTTTATAGGTATTTTTCTGGGTTTGCACTTAAGTTACTATACATAAAATCAACCCAAATTTGGGGGTTTGCAAAACTTAATCAATGGATTTGTTGTGCATAAGAACAATATTCTTTAGGAACACAAACAAATATTTGCAAAACTTCCACAATCATGGCACAGATCTGTATTTCCCATCATATAGTGACTTTTTTTTTTTTTTCAGGAGACACAACAATCTTTGAGACTTTGATCTTGGTCCATCCTTTGAGGACAGAAAGACAAGGAAACTTCTTAAATAATGCAACTTCTGCAATCTCCCAGGCAAATGGCAAATTAATCAGCCTCTGAATCCCTGTTTTTTTGAAGACTTGTGCATTTTTAAAGAAGATGGAGTAATTGTTTAGTGACTTCATGCCATTGATTTTCATTATGGATGGTGTTGACTGGGTCTGTGTCAGGTCACCTGGGAGAGATAGCCTTTGCATAGCTAAATAAAATGGGGAAAGTACCACTTCTTATTCCATATTCACGAGGAAAGCTCTAGTCCTTGAAGCAAGTTTTGTATGACCTTCTTGTTAAAGCAACTTTTTCTTCTTAGTCATTTGAATAAATGAGTAAAATGCACTTCTGCATAGGCCTGAAACAGAGGTCTGAATTTTATAGAGTGATAGTTTCCTAGTTAAGAAAAGTTGACCAGAAGAAAAATTTTAAGACAATACAGAGAAGCTCTCATTTGCTAAATGTGTGCAGTACTACTTGATTTCTCCATTAAAAACAACTAGAATAGAAAAGAAAAGATCCAATGAAAAGAAATGCACTTATTTTAAGGTGTGTGGTGGTTTGCAAGTTCTTATAAATTTTTAAAAGTTATGTTGGGCAGAAGATAGAAATGCCATAATGTACTTATCATATTTAACCTGCCAACCTCTAGGTCTCTTCTTCCTAAGATAGTGCTTACTATTTTGAAGTAGTTATATTTTTTTATATTTTCAGAAAGGACACAGAATTATTTCTAAATTATACTAAAATGTATACTTCCTTCCACTCCAGAGTACTGAAGATATATCAGTTCAGTCTCAGTTCATATTTTGCCTTCAAGTTGGGTATTTTTTTAACTTTATCTGTTTGGGGTATTTTTTACTTTCTTGCTCTCCTCTACTTTCTCCTGTCCAATTCTTGTCCATCTTTGCCATCTAAATTTTTTTCTGTTCTCAAAGAGCTCAGTCTCACTCAATCTCATTGAAATGAAGCCTATAATTTTAATGTTTTATGCTAGCTACTGGGTTTTAAAAAGAAATCACACACTTGTCATATTATGATGACTCAGTGGATTTCTTTAGAGGAAAATGTGAATTTTTGTTGGCTGGCAGTGCTTTTTAGATATCTGCCACAGCAAATTCTCTCTCATAATGATAACTGCATGATGAGAGTCTATGAGCTGTTACGTAGTTCTGCAGACAGAAAGAAGCAGAGTTATTCTAGAATGAGGTGTCTTGGAAAATAAGACACTTCAATCTGTGTGATAATTTACTTGTAAATATAGTCATCAGAAGCCAACCTGCTTCCATAAATATGTGAATTAAAGTATTATCAAAAGAATTCCTAGATAAAGGCAAAGGAACATTGTTAAAACACAGCGTTTTTGGATAGCTGACAGGTAATTTGAGATTACAAAGGTTTTTGATTCATTGACCAAGCACTTCTCCCATAGAGGCTAATATGAAACTCTTTAGAAAGCTATTAAACATCTCTTATACTTCCTGTGTTTGCTCTAATAATAGCTTTGGGATGCATAATACCCACTTTTCATTCCTATCGGTCAGAGGGGAGGAAATGGGAGGAAGCTAATGAGCATGAAGTCCATGAGGAAAACATAGGTGCTATTGCCAGTGATAAGTTAAATGTTTGGGTTTTTTAACAAGAAAAGAATACTTGTTTTTCAATACCATCCTGTTTTGGTGGAGCAGTCACCTACCATGAAAGGAGAGAAAGGGGCTGTGTCTGAGGTATTACTCACACTTAACTGTTTCCTCATCTGTAAAGTCCAGTGTATGTAGATGGTACTTGCTATACTGGAGTGTAAATAATGGTTGAAATTCCTTCAGCTACATCTTCAGGTGATATACAGCACACAGTTTATCCCAACATTTTTCCTAGAGCAAAAAGGCTGATCTGAAGAGGTACCTGAAAATTAGCACTGTGTCTTCCACTGTTACACAGCAAAGAAGCCTAGAGTTTTTCCACTAGAAATAGTCGATCAGTACTCTGGTGACATTTGTTAACTGTCAGTGATGATATAACAACTCCTGTTAATTATGCCTTTATCCAGAAGACTGTATGCTGGTGAGTCTGGGGGCGAGGAAGGGGAAGAGGGAAAGCTATATGCAAATTGCATATAGCTGGAGAGCAGCCCTGTGGAAAAGGATCTGGGGTTTTGTGTTGATTACAAGTTGAATATGAGTTGATAGTGTGCCCTGGCAGCCAAAAGGGCCACCTGCATCCTCGGGTGCACGAAGCACAACAGGGCTATCCAGGTGAGGGAAGCAATTGTCCTACTCAACACTGCACTGGAGTGGCCCCATCTCGAGTCCTGTGTGTGGTTCTGGGTACCTCAGTATAAGAAGGACACCAAACTATTAGAGTGTGTCCAGAGGAGGATGAACAAGTTCATGAAAGGCCTTCAGGGCAAGACTTATGACGAGCAGATGAGGTCACTTGTTTTATTCAGCTTGGAGAAGAGAAGGCTGAAGGTGCTGGTCTCCTCTCTCTGGTGACCAGCAATAGGACACAAGGAAATCATAGAATCATAGAATTGTCCAGGCTGGAAGGGACCTCCAAAGGACATCTAGTCTGACCTCCCCACAGTCAGCAGGGACACCCCCAACTAGATGTGGTTGCCCAGGGCCTCGTCGAGCCTCACCTTGAATATCTCCAAGGATGGGGCCTCAACCACCTCCCTGGGCAACCTGTTCAAGTGCTCCAGCACCCTCACAGGAAAGAACTTTCTCCTAATCTCCAATTTAAATCTGCTCCCCTCCAGCTTAAAGCCATTTCCCCTCTTCCTGTCACTGCAGGCTTTTGTAAACAGGCTCTCCCCAGCCTTCCTGTAGGCTCCCTTCAGGTACTGGAAGGCTGCTATTAGGTCTCCCCGGAGCCTCCTCTTCTCCAGGCTGAACAACCCCAGCTCCCTCAGCCTGTCCTCATAGCAGAGGTGCTCCAACCCCCTGATCATTTTCGTGGCCCTCCTCTGGACCAGCACCATCAGGTCCATATCTTTCCTATGTTGAGTGCTCCAGACCTGCACACAATACTCCAGGTGGGTATTTTAAACTGTTTTAGTTTATCATAAAGCAAGACTCATAGCATTTGGTCCCAGCAAACTCTTTTTTCATAAACCTGCTGGCAGGTTAACTATTTATGTGAATTAATTTAGACATGTCAGAAAGAGCTTTGAAAAATAATCCTGAAATTACTTAAAAATAAACCTCAAACAGTATGCTGAATTGTTATGTATATTATTCTCTCATATCAGTGGACATGAATTGAAGAGTATTACTGAAAAAAATCCCATTATTTCCAAGTAAGATTTTTCATTTGAATTGCTGTCTTTAGAAGAGGAATCTTAGTTAATACATTTGCAATTGTCAATTATCAATGAACATTGTAACGATCTCTAAAAACAATAATAAGCCATACTCTAGTTTCATATGGATTCACTGGCAATATACAAGGCTGGTTCGTGAAGCACAAGATACATGAGGCTATGGACATGCAGAACATAAGAAAGAGACAAGGTAAGCTATTTTACTTTTTTTTTTTTTTTTTAAGGTTATGATGCATGTGAGAAAATCATAGTCTCACAGTTCTGAAACATAAAGACAAAGCATTTTGTGCTCTTTCTGCTCCTTTAAGGAAGGGATAATCAGAAGACAGATGAAATACCACCTGGTTCCAGCCATGTGGCAATGCCTATTTAAATCCATTAAATGCTCTATCACAAAAACATCTTGGGAATTTTCCTAGATATCTGGATTTTTTCCAGAAACGTAGAATCATGTCTAGGACAAAATTTTGCAAATACAATGCAATTTAATGAAGACTTGAATGGTTATGGATGCAGTTCTGACAAAGGGGAAAAACATTACCAACAAATTCACTTTAGAATTCTCTGTTTCTGTTGTGTTTAGTCAGTGCCAAAGCTTTTCCAATGTGTGATAATTGAGGTGAAAAGATCAAGTAATCATGAACTACTCATGAATAGACAGCTAAGGAGAGAAAAGCAGCATAGTTTGAATGTTAGTATTTGTGTTTGCAGCCATAGATCTCCATGAATATAACAAATATTCAATCTATAAACTAATGTCTCCATGTAAAAAAAATTATATATTCTCTAACTGCATTGTTACATATGCTGAAGGAAAACAACATGTCAATTAACAAAGAAAAATATCATGCAAAGAGCAAAATTACGCTCTCTCAAATTCCCTATCTTTTCTCATGCAATATTCCATTAGTTGCAAGCCCAATTTTGACTTTGAAAAATGAAGTAGATCAAAGTGTTTTATGTGAAAGTTTGGTGTAAAATACTGACACTTCCCTATTTCTGTAGATAAGTTGAAGCATTACTTCAAGAGTAATGGAGTCACTAAAGACTGAAGTGTCCCAATGTCTCATAGCTACAGAAAAAAAATTGTTTTAAATGATGCACAGTGAAGATTTAGTGGTTGCTTTGTCAACATGTCTCCATTAAGTCAAACTTTAATTTGAGGATCAAATAGGGATTTTAGTGCACACTTAAAATTACAACTATTTATCCTACGGTCACAAGGATTACAAAGAATTCGTTTGGTAAGACTCAAAATGTTAATGTAAGCAGAATTTCCACCTTGAGCAAGAGATTGTACTACTTGTCATCCCTTTTGACAAAGTTTTCTGTAATTCTACTCAACAACTATCAGAAACATAATGTAATTAACTCACAGTAAAAGGTGATAATGTTGCAATCCTTTAGAACAGATAATTCCCAGAAATATAATCCTTGAAATTATCATCTTTTTCTGTTTTCATAATGTCTGTTGAGGCTGAAATTTCTCACATAAGTTTTCATTGTATGAATTATATATAACTTCTTAATGGCAATTCTGTGTTTTCTACATTTCAACAATGTTGATTTGTGAATACAATGTTTTTTCATATATGGGGTACTTTTCTGCTATGATTTAACATCTTTCTTTTTTTTTTTTTTGTTTCATATTAAAAGTTGGAAAAAGAATTCAGGAAATTGGACCCCTCACTACAAGAAAGACATTGAGGTGCTGAAGCGTGTTCAGAGAAGAGCAATGAATCTAGTGAAGGGTATAGAGCACAAGTCCTGTGAGGAGGGGCTGAGGGAGCTGTAATTGTTTAGTCCAGAGAAAAGAAGGCTGAGGGCAGACATTATTCCTCTCTGCAACTACCTGAAAGGAAGTTGTAGCGAGCTGTGGGCTGGTCTTTTCTGCCAAGTAACAAGCGATAAGACAAGAGGAAACAGCCTCAAGTTGCACCAGGGAAAGTTTAGGATGGATATTAGGAAAAAAGTGTTCACTGGAATTGTTATCAAGCTTTGGAACAGGCTGCCTGGGGAATCAGTTGAGTACCCATCCCTGGAGGTATTTAAAGACATGTAGCCATGGTGCTTAGGGACATGATTTAGTGGTGGACTTAGCAGTTCTAGGTTGACAGTTGGACTTGATGATCTTAAAGGTCCTTTCCAACCTAGATGATTCTATGATTCTGTGAAATGTAATCTGAATCTCTGAGGGGAAAAAAAGAGTGAACTGTAGGGGAATTCACATAGGAAACAGATAAGCAGAAGTAGAGAATATTAGAGTATTTTCAGTAGTTGTCTTTCAAGCCTGCATAAACCCTTCCTGAGGCTGGATTATTATATATATTACACTATGTAGACAATTAATTTGTCTTTTCACTTTTACAATTATTACATACAAGCGCAACCTTGTTAAACTACAAAGATACGCAATCCTATTCTGGCTGAAAATTTTCCTGTCAAATACAGTAGCCCAAGATATCAACAAACGTATTGAGGGCATCAGACTCACTTTTTAAGTGAGTGTTCTTTAATAGACCTTTCATGACTAGTTGTGCAAAGGACATATGATCTCTCAATGACTGCAAAATGCAGAAACAGTGCAACTATGTCTGTAAGAAACTGAATCTCTTCTTTGCATGCTTTGGGAAATACATTTTGATATACTTGTTTGTGTATATCTGCGTTTTACTCATATATATTTTTTGAAGCACTGCATTATCATGGAACCCAGGAGTCTTTCTACTGACTCAACAACCATATATAAACTGTAGATGAAGAGCTTTAATAATGTCTCTGGACTGGAATTACAGTTATCCAATAGTGAAATAATTCTATTACTTTAAAATAGATGTAGACCCTTCAGTTCCACTGGGGGAATGAAATTGCATAGTACCAGCTTGTTGATGGCATTCTTTTTCTGGAATTAAAAAAAAAAAGGAAGATGAATGAGGCCATTCTCAAAGATATAATATCTTTAATTTATTCTAAAGAGATATAATTGCCCTTGAGTAACTACAGTTCTTACTAAGGGCAGAACAAGGAAATCCAAATTGCAATGGATCAGGATATCTATACGTTTGTAAAAACATTTTGATTTATGATAGCTAATACTCATTCCTCTAGATACAGTAATACATTATCAACCCACCAAACAAAGACTTTTGTACTAGGGAACATCAGCCATCCTGCAGCCACATTTGCTGTTTGGTGGTGTAAATTGTGTCTGTAGTGAGTTCCGCACCAGCCAGTAATATCTAAGTGAAATTTGGCTCAACATCACTGTGATAGGTGCCAACAGATCCACTGTCAACAGACTCCTAAACGATTAAAAATCAAGGATATATTACTAGTTTCATAAGTCAATCTCACTTCCTCCAGTTTGTTGTGATATTTCTTCTGCACATTCTCCAAAAGAGGACTGAAAAAGCAGCCTTGATGGAACCATGAGCTCTCTGATGATCGTCTTTTGAATGATCAGATTTTCCAATTTTCCAGATGTTGCGTAAGAAGGATGCAAGAGTTGTGCAAGAGAGGGTCTGTATGTGTATTATTACTTCCCTTGTACTTTTTACAACATTTTTTAAATAGGCTAGGGTGCCTTTACTTGACTGCTGATGCATGCTTGTAGATCTGATGGAAGACACTGACAGACAGTGAGAAACATAAACTGAAAAAACCTATCAGAACATAAGACAGGTTTAAATTAACTCTGACAGAAAATATAACCAAATATATTTGAAACTAGTTTCCCCACTTTAAAAATAACTAATCTCAATCTGTTTCCTTTATACAATTTACAGAAGTTAGAGCTGACTAAACTTCACAGTATGAAACTATCTTGTCATTACATGAGTTTTGCTTCCATGCTGCTTCTTGAGACATAATTCCACACCACCACTAACTAATAAAACTTCTCAGTACACAATAGTTCATGTTCTGTTCGTGAGACAGTATACAAATTTAATAGATGTGTGCAGTGAGTTATCTGTAGGAGCAAATATCAACATACAATGTTCTGGGCACATTGACTGGGTTGTTGATTGTTTTTTTTTAAATCTATGAATAGGATGTGAATAGAGGAGCTTCCTTCATACTTCTAGCCCTTCCCTGTTCTTGTTCATTTACCATATTACCTGTGATTAGGGCCAAAGGTAGAATTTCTGAGGGTCTATGCATCTCTTTTTTTTTTTTTTTTTCCATCAGAAGTCCAAAATAAAAGCATATGGATCCCCTGGAAATACTTTTTTTATCTCCTAGGATGCCTTTCCTTGCTAACGTTGTGAAGCCTGAATTGACCTGAGTCTTCTGCATTAATACTGTATGTTAGCTTCTAACAAGAGGATATAAATACACAGAACTAGGCTAATTCCATGTATTTTTTATGCACATGGGAAATTGGAAGCATAGTCTCATTATCTTATAGCATTCCTCTCACTTTAATTTCAACACAGTGCTTTTATTTTCAATAGCAGCAAAAACAGCATCTGCTGCTCTAGTTGTTCAATCTAGCCTCAAAGGATACTAAATGACAAGAGTTAATTTTCTTTTACTGTCATGCCCACCTGGGGGACATTATGTGACTAACATGCTCTGGAATGGAGCATGAGGATGGGTGACTGAATCTGATGTTACCTTTTCTTTTTTGCCTTTCTTTTTAAAAAATTCATTTAAAAAAATCTTACTGTCACGCAAGCTACCCAAGATCCTCAAGTATCCTTTTCTCATCACGCTACATAGTTCAAGAAGGCCTGATTGCACCTTGTGGGTGTATTTTCACTGATTGGAGCACATCTGTTTTGAACATTTGAATGGTTTTCTTTATGCTTATACTTTTCTGGAGAATGTGACAATCGGGAAGTTTTAAAAGTGATGAGGTTCTAAATCTGGAACTAAGCAACAATGGTGCGGAAAACAAATGGAGACTGGCAAACAGGCACTGCAAGAACTGAAATAGGTGGTTTCACATATGATTTTAGATTGGAAGAGATTATAAACAGGAGTGAACTGCAGGTATAGACAAAAATATACTGTATTTTTAGATAGTTGGGAAAGGGATCAATACAATTTACAATTATAACGTTGAGTAATTTTATGACACAGTGACTTTTGGAAGAAAATAACTGCTGTGAGGAACTAAAAAAAACCCCAGGAGATTAAAAAAATCAGTAGTGAGTCTCAGAAATCAAAAGAGTAAATCCCTGCAGTCAGAGATTCTGACAGTATTAAGACAGAAGCTGTCAAGGTAGATTAGGTGCATTTAGTCAAAAGTTCATTCTCTGACATTATCCCTCATTTTAGCCAAAGATGTAGGAAGCCTGACATGATCAGGTCTCAGAGATCAGGCACCTATTTCAGCCTTCCTGAAGTTTGGCTCCAGTCCTGAAGTCTCAGGACTGTTATCCTCTGCTCCTTACCACCACCTTGGCTGGCTCTTGTGGTTGCTGTCTTTACACATATGCCTTGCTCTTCTATGATAAAATCTTGCTCTCCTTTGAATCCTAACACCCCTACTATTGTAAATGTATCTTAGTGTGAGGCATGCTCTTTTCTGGGTCTTGGCCATTACCATAAGCAAATAAGTTATAAGTATTCATTTAGGGTGTCCCTGTCCCAGGAATGCTGCAGGATGCAAATAATTAACATATCAAGTCACAAAATTCCAGCTTCGATGTCAACTGACCAGGGATCTAATTTTTCTGGGGGTGGGGGTAGTTAGGGTAAGACAAAAAGAAATTCAAGCAACAGGCTTAGTAGGCTTTAGCTCAAGGTATAGTTTCCCACAACATCTTTTTATACAGGTTACATGTATTGGGTCTGAAGGGGTTGAAACCCATTCTCTGTTTCTTAACAAAGATTCTAAACTGAGGCCTTAAAGCTGCCAGGCCTGGTATGTCTTGAACAAGAACTACAGGGTGATTTGAGAAAAGTATTTGAGAGTTTAAAACATTTTTCTGAACAGCTAAAACTTCTCCAATTTAGGTCTTCTTTGTCTTCCTGTCTTCTTTGTCTTCCTGGAAAACCAAAGTTGTGTCATCCTTCAAGTTACTATTTCCCAAGACCTGGATAAATAAAGTGAAATATTGTAACTATTTGGCCAATAAAAACAAGCTATTCCTGAAATCTGGTTTTCAAATAATAGGAGTTGCAGACAAGTATAGCCATTAAAGATTGTACAACAATATGTAAGAACTTACCACTGAAAATAAAAAGTTTACTCATAAAACCCATTAACAAAAACCAAAAACCCACAAATAAAAAAAAAGGAATAAACCAAAGAAGTGAGAGTTCATTTTAATTTTTACTGCAGATTCCTTGGTGTGTTAATTTAAGTATGAAATTTATACAAACTTTCTCAGAATCTACAGTGTACATTGTTCTGGAAATGAAGGCATCTTTGGCGTACAGGATGGAAATCCCTGCTGTATTTCCCATACCTATTATCAGTCTAAGCATGACTCTTGCATACTTTAAAAAAGTTGCCCCCCTTGTCTGACATTTTAACTTTACAGTCTTCTGATTCTCTCCAGCAATTGACTTTCTCAGAAAAAAAACATACCAGGAATTCTAAATCTGCATCTGGTATATTGGATATTCTATCAACTTTCTTTTTTTTTTTTTTTTTTTTTCCTTTGTTCCCCTCTTTTTGTGCCACTGAATGAAACCAATCATTTCATCTGCTTTCCCACTTGTAGGTACCTTTCAAGCCTAGTTCAACTGCTTTAGTGGGTATACTTGCAAATCTGCTGGTCTGAATCAAGCAAGGCTGGCCATTTTTAGCTTTACACAAGCCACTGGAGCCTTCCTCCGTCCATGTATCAGAGCATGAAATCTTCCAAGAAGGATGTCCCCTCAGCACAGGTCTCTGACCTCAGATAATTTCTCTGTCCCTGCTCAGCATAAGTATCTAGGTCTGAAGACTGAGATTGGCCTCTTTCTCCACAGCAGTCAGCTGTGCTTTCAAGAGAGATTTCACTTGAGCTGGTTTCTGTCGACTGCAAAATCTAACGCACATCCATTGAGGAGTGACTGAGGACCCTGGGCTTGTCTAGTTTAGAGATAAGAAGGCTGAGGAGCAATGTCATTGCTCCCTACAGCTCCCTGAGGAGAGGAAGCGGAGAGGGAGGTGCCGAGCTCTTCTTCCCAGGATCACATGCGGAAATTGTTCAAAGCTGCATCTTTACAGCAGTGGAGGTGGGCTCAGACTTGACTGAGGCTCAGACTTAACTTTAGGAAGTATTTCTTTACAGAGAAAGTGGTCAAACACTGGATGAGGCTTCCTAGAGAGGTGGTCAATACCCTAAGCCTGTCAGTGTTTAAGAGGAATTTGGACAATGCCCTTAACAACATTCTTTAACTTTTGGACAGCCTTGAAGTGGACAGGCAGTTGGACTAGTTGATCCTTGTAGGTGCCTTGCAACTGAAATATTCCCTTCCCTTCCTTTCCATTCCAGTTCATTGGGGTGGCATCCAGCCCTTCTGTATGGAGGGAATATGATGAATTACTGTTCCTTTTCCTTGAAAAAGATTATTTTTGGTCTCTGTAAGCTTTGTGTTATTCCTTAGTTCGAGTTTGTGCTGTGCTGCGAGTGCTTGTGCAGATCACCCATGTGCCGTCCCACCCTGTGCTTTGGGTAATGAATTGATATCCTTGGCCTTCCCTCCCCAACCTCAACAGATAAAAGTACATCCTTCCACTAACTTCCATACTTCTTTGGGTCCAGTTTATACTCTTACCAGATCATCTGTCCCCAAAATCTGGACTTTGCCAGACACCTGCATCTTGCATGAGCCTACTCTGTATGTGCAGCTGTTCTTTTTGGCTGAAAAAAAATATTTATTTCCCAGAAAACATTTTACCAAGATCATTTATGACATTGAAACACAAGTTAAGAACATAAGAGTGAACGAATGTATATTCAAATTATATAAAATGATAATTTGCAAGAAAGAAAGTAAATTGTCAGAAATCAAGATGACATTGGCATGAATGGCTCCTTATATGCAAATTGGATACTGCAGTGTACTGATAAGTAGAAACCCTTAATTTAGAGATCATGCTTTATTTTAGAAAACATATTTCACAATTACAATGCTAATTGTATAAATTAAAAGATTATTTTGGCAAATATGTTTCTGTTGCATTCATTTATTTGTAAAACAAAGAATTGATTTAAGCTAAATTTCATTCTTCGCAATTTTACTGGATAGTCCCAAGTAGTTACCATTTCAAAATTTAACTCTCCTTTCTGGAGTATGAGGTGTTTTGTTACTGCAACAAACAGTGCCAAATGGCTCTGTTCCTAAGATTTAGATAACAATAATATTATAAGGATGAGGCAGAAAAAAGCTCCATAAAGAACCTCTCCCTGATTCACTGTGCTTGTCACTGGGCTCCTGAAGTATAGGAACAAGCTCTGGGAAAATCTATAAATGCCATGAATTCCTGTGTAAGAACTGCAGTGAACATTCAACCTTAACCTCATAAAGATACCTTAAAAGAAGTAGTTAGTTGACTTCCTAGGTAGCATTTATATATCATAGAACGGTTCAGGTCAGAAGGGACCTTAAAGATCATCGAGTTCAAATCCTCTTGCCATGGGTGGGGACACCTCCCACTAGACCAGGTTGATCAAAGCCCCTTCCAGCCTGGCCTTGAACACTTCCAGTGATGGGGCATCCACAGCTTCTCTAGGCAACCTATTCCAGTGCCTCACCACCCCTACAGTAAAGAATTTCTGCGTGATATCTAATCTGAATCTCCCCTCTTTCAGTTTTAAAACATCACCTCTCATCCTGTCACTACACTTCCTGATACAGAGTCCCTCCCCGTGTCTTCCGTGTGCCCCCTTCAGATACTGGAAGGTCACTATATGGTCTCCCCATAGCCTTCTCTTCTCCAGACTGGACAACCCCAACTGTAGTTGTTGTAGTCATAATGAAGTTTTTTTTCCAAGAGAAGCAGTCATCCTTTCTAAAATCTGCAGTTCACAGCATATTCAAGGAACATGAGACAATAAACTTTCAGAGAAAATGCAACTTTATGGATGATAAGTAATTTCATCATAAATTTGAGCAAGAATAGGATTTCACTCTGTTTTACATGCCATATTAGCCCTTGATTACAGTAATGTCACATTTTTCAAGTTTAAAGGATACGGAGATTCTATGTAAAAAAATCCTGCCTTCCTTCAGTTTTTTAAACCCTGCTTCTTGTTTCCCATGGAGACTTCACCTACCCTATAGCAGGATTAATATATTCTAGTAATAAAGAAAAGGTATTTTCACTCACAGAAGTAAGTCCCAATATAAGTTTTAATAATGACTAGCCCCTGGTTTGCCCCTGTGCTAGACTTTTTAGAAGGTCCTCACTAAGAAGAAATGCTTTTTTACACTTATACACTGCATAAACTATTTCTATGCATACCATGGAAATAAATGGTTCGTTACTGTAATAGCTGTTGCATATGAGCTCTGTCATTTTGATAACCACTGCTATTTCTTCATGTGTTTACTGTAGGCTATTTTCAAAATCAGCTAGGTCTGCTTTTAAATTTTTTGCTTGCTGTGGTATGTGGGTAACCTGACTGTCCTGAAAAAGAAGCATTTAGGCCTGAGCCTTTGTCCTGAGCATGACCTGCACATTTGTTAAGGTAGTTCACCATGAATTGGAGGATCCATTTGTGTGGAGCAAAATCTTTTGTTGTCTCAGATGTTGAGGTGCCATTCTTTCTTAGATGCCAAAGAAGGCAAGTGAGATGCAAAGAAGGCAATTCTTCATATCCTAGTGCTTGTGTGTTACAGCATGGCCTTTGACAGACCCAGCCTGGGATCATTAGCTGTCATGAAGGGAGAGATTTACAGAAATACAAAAGTGGACCCATGCTTCACACTACTGATGGAGGAGAACTTTGTTTTGCACTTGAGATACCAAAATGTGCTGCCAGTGCTGCCACTCCTATGACAAATTGTAAATCACTTTTGACCCAACTTCTACAGTGAGATTTTTATTTCTATGTAGGGCTTTCTTCACAATGTTAAGAAGGGCCTAGCTGACAAAGTACAGCTGGAAAAGTCCACATTTTTCCAAGGCAGCCCTGAGGGCTGAACAGCAACATTTAGTCACAGACGTGAATCAGACATACTGAACTCCTCAGGGGGGGACTTGAAAAGTGTTGGGCTTCCTTGGCAATAAAAGGTTACCCAGTATTCTGAAAGACAGTAAGACAATGCAATTATTCATTTCTTTGGATTAACAGCTAGCACCATTTGCTGTCATCTTTACATCTGAACCTTTTGCTGTTATAGCCATAGATTTTATGTAATGTCCTTTGTCTTTGTGCTACTGTGTTTACTCTAAGGATCCCTTTATCTTCAGGAATGCGTAGACTCAGAAACAACTAGTCACAAGTCTAGAAGTAGAGAAGTATGGACAATGTAAAGAAACAGATTTTTTAACATTTCAGGAAATGAATCAGGTATGTACAAGCAGGTTGAACCTTGAATATTTATATAGACAGAGTCTCTGACCATTCCTGTAGTAAACTGTGACAATAAAAAATATTAATGTGTCAAAGCATCCTTAAATTAATTGTTTTCTGTGACATTAAGAAGTGTTATCTATTGATGCTTAAACTAGAAATCAAGCCAGTAGACAAGAAAGTTTCATTATAATCACAAGATTGACTGTACAAGCATGATTTTTTAATATTGTCTCTGTTTAATAGAGAAAAAGAAATATCATAGACAATGCAACAATGAAGAGTCATTTTAATATAGTGCTGATTCCAGACCCTCAATCAAATATGCAGTGCTGACTAGAAATCTGCTGAGGAAATTGTAATCACTACTCTCAGGTGAGTCAAGAACTAAATGAAATGAAAAAATAAAGGACATTCTCTGAGCTAATATAAGTCAAAGCTGGTCAATCTAAGTTGGTGATCACTAGTTGGTGATCTGTACCATAAACATTTTGGGTCAAATACAGCCTTCAATTTTGAGTTGATGTGTATTCAATCACATTTGAGTTGATGAAGTTATATGGGTTGCCAGCCAAAGGAGAACTGACTCCTAGAAAAAGACTACTGAAAAATGAATATCAAGCAGTGGACATTTACTAAGTAAGAACAATTGTACTTCAGTTTAATTTTCAAAGATCTAATATTTGCTCCTTAATAGTTACTTCTAACTATTTGATTCTGTATATTGCAGTGGTTTCTGAGGACCTATCACAAAATTATTGTAAAGAATAGGAAACATTTGTTACTCTAACATGCTTTTATACTTTCTAAGCGAAGATGCAAGAGCAGCAAAGATGTGAAAGTAACAAAGCAGACGCTTATCCATTTATGATTGCTCAACAGTGATAGATATACCAGATCTTCTTTGTTCTGACAGAATTTTTGCATGCATCTGCTACAGCAAGAGCTTGGATGTGAACACTTGTAGAGATGCATTTTGTTGAATCTGCTGTTTTCTTTTTTCAAGTATGCCTTGTGTCAATAAGTTCATTGCCTTCTGTTTGGTTTAACTTGTTGCATTTTTAATTTATTTGTCTTCCAAAAAATCAGTTCTAAAGTCATTAATACTTGCGTGCAATAGATTTTAACATTTTTCAGACTATTGCCATCTACTCCCCATCTACTGTCTATTTGATCCAAACCCGAGAACAGACATATTCTGATGAACTGTGTGTTTCAGTATTCATATGAATGTATGTGTTATTTTTAATACAAATTAACTGGATTTGGAGATCAAACCCCTACAAGGAAAATAATATATGGATAAAATTCACAAATGCATTTCTGTGATTGGGAATTTGTATTTTCCATTTAAAAACAAGACAGTGAAGTAATCTATCACTCCATAATACTTTAGATTATGAAACAGCAAGTAGTCTTGTGCCACAGCCCAACAAGACCTTTTAGCACCTAAACACAAATATCTCTTCAGCAAAAGACTTTGTAATATTACAAAGTTAGGCACATGACAAGATGTTTTGCTGGGAAGAATAGTTCAATGCCAGAACAAGTAATAAAAGGCTTTGAGGTTTTATTGGTTTACTTTGGATTTCTGTGAGAAAGGAAAAGTTGTTCACAAGAGAAGATACAATTTAAAGCTTATTTCTAGGCCCTTACTTGGTATTGAATGTTTGTTATTGCTTTGTTTCATTTTTGCATTTGAAACAAAAAGGGACAAACAGAAGCAGCAGTTAACCTAGCAGGATGCTGCTGTGTGTCCTTTCAGGGTAATAATATACACAAATTTATAGAGAGTGAAAATCTCAGCAGTTTTTCAGCTTTGCAATGTCAGGATGAATCAAATGTATCAATAGAGTTTTGTCAGAAGCAGAAGCCAGGCTTTATGGGAAGATTGATGCGGTCAGCATTATGCATTGTAATCAAGCCATGAGTCAATACAGATTAAATATTGACAGAGGTACTTTGACTAGTCTGAGGCTAAAAAAAATTCCTGAAACCTTCAGGAAACATTATTATTATATCAGTGAATGTATGATAATCCTGCCACTGCTTATGTTATTCATGGTGCACTGCTGGACTCTAAAGATGCATTTTCATGTGGAAAAGAAGAAGGGAAAAAAAAAAAAAAGAAAGAAAAGAAAAAAGCCCTGAGGCTGGATCAAAAAACTGTTATTGGATTTAGCAGCAGCATTAGAGAGAGGTTTTTAATGAGCTGGTTCATACACCATTAACCCATCATAAGGCAAGATAGAAAGTAGTGGCTTGGAAATGCCTTGAGAAGTGAACATACCTTAGTTATGCTTTATGGAACCACATAGGTGACCAGTCAAACAGTGACAAGCTTGGTAGTAGGTGTGATTTTATAGGGATGTCCTGGTTTCAGCTGGGATATAGTTAATTTTATTTCTAGTGATTGCTGTGTTTCAGATTTGATATGAAAGGAATGTCAATAATGTGTATTGTTTTAATAGTTGCTGGGCAATGTTTACACTATTCAAAGACTTCTTTCAGCTTCCCATAGAAGCTGAGAAGGAGCATAAACAGAACAACAGAATGGCCAGTGGAATATCCAATGGAATATTCCATACCATAGACATCATGCTCAGTATCTAAATGGGAGTGGTGGCTGGGGAGTGGAAACTCATGATCCCTACTTGGGAAGGTGTTGATTTCACCAATTCACTGGGTGGTGAGAGTGACTTGTGGTGATATTGATATTGTTATTGGGTTTTGGGTTGGTTTTGTTGGTTTTTTTTCTGTTATTGTTCTATTAAACTGTCTTGATCTCCACCAATGAGGTTTTTTCCCTTTCTTTTCCTCTCTTCTCCTTGTCCTTCTTTTGGTCCGTTAAAACTACAACAAGAGAAAGCAGAGTAGAATAGCACTTGGATTATCTTCAAACTATTACAGGATAGAAAATGTAGTTGGTTTTGAACTAGAGTGTGATGAAGTATAACAACATGCAAGACCCTTTCATTGCAGAATGTATTGTACAGCACAGCGTGACTACAGACTGCATGTTGAAGAAAGCAGGGATCATGAATATTGCAGTGAGTAGTTTGGCAAAACTTCCACCACAGTAGCCACATTTTTAAGAGAGGAATTTCCTATTTGCAAACTAGAATTTATTTTCTGTACCTGCATGAAATCTAACTAGCATGTTTCAGGTTTGCCTTTACTTTATGTGACAACTACAGACCTCTAAGATGGCTTTCACATGCAAACAATGAAAGGTTTAAGAGCTCAGCATAACTTTCAAGCCTACAACTTGGTAACAATACATTAGATTATTAAATTGCAATTAATTTAGAGTGAGTTTATTATGCAAGTTAGAACTTTGACTTTATTTTAGGGTAGCTCTTGGGATACATTTAGTAAATAGGTTAAGATTTACATGCATGCTGCTTTCAAGGACTACAATAATCAAAGTAAAGTTTACAATGCATTTGTACATCGAACTTTTTGTCTTGAATGCCATACATAACAATTTACAAAATATGCAAACAGAAAAGTTCAGGAGCTATCTGTATTCTTGGTAAGCCATGCACGATCCACATTTAACTCTATCTAATCTTCAAGGATTTATTCTCAATGGCACAGTAGCGGAGTCACTCTGGACTCTGTCAGGCCTAATAATTTGTGAATGACGTAGCCACAAGGTTTGGTGTTCCACTAAGCTGGAGTCAATAACAGCAGCTTTTCCAGCTGGAATAGTATTTTTGTTGTTTATCATATATAGCTTTCTGCAAAGCAAAGAGTAAACTCAAGTTTTTCATCAGCTGTCAGAGGCTTTTTGCATCCTGTTTCACCCTTGTGCTGATTGATAAGCAGAATGTCATACCAAAGTTTTCTGCAGGAAAAAGGACACGCAGAGATTTAAATCTGTCTTCCTTTCCTATCCTTCTCCTTCTTGTCTAAAAATCTTGTCTCCTTCTTGTCTACAAATCCAAGTCCAATGCCACTTTCAATAGTGAAAGCTGAAGGATAGCAAGACCAGAAGAAGCATGAAGGACATTACATCTCAGATAACCATGTCACTGTTTATCTCAAAGAATCCCACCTTGTTTTCCTCATTGCTGGTAGTCAGTGTTAGGAGGTAGAACCCCTTTGAATCAATGCATTTAGACATTCATTAAAAAAAATCTTTTCCTCCCAGAAGCAATCATTTTGTACAGTATAAAAATCACAATTATTACAAGTCATATGCAAAGAAGCTGTGCCAGAAAGAACAAGAGAAACTGTGACTGCAGAATGTAAAGTAACTCTCACATCAACAAGGAGTCCAGGAGTAACCAGAAAGGTGCTTATGTCTATCAGTAATTTTCCATAAAATCCACAGCAAATCTTTCCTATCCTCCAAAACACACAGAAGCACAGGAGAAAACTCTATTTCTAATATTTCCATTGGAGAAAAATCCTGCTCTTCCATGAATGCACTTTTGTACTTCCTTTGTTCTTTCTAACTAATGCACCCAGAAGAGAATAAGACCTGTAATCAACACTTCCCTTCAGTGTGATAATAATGAAGCAGCCTGTATTTACACCGTGCCCAGCACCCTTGAAACAAGCTCCACCCTGGTGCTCTACAAGTCCCATGCACCATGCATCCATATGGCAGTAACACTGAGAACTGTGGCTCGGCTGCTCATACAACCTCCAGCACCTTGTTCTGCTTCATGTTGACCCTTGTAAGGGCACCTTTCAGTTTATTTGGTACTGGAAACCCAGGAGTTTTTGTTAGAAGACTTGTATATACCCAAACACCCACATTATGCATAGGAACTCTTTGACCTCAGAGAAGAAGCCTTAATATTGTTACTACTAGACCCTGCACACAACCCTGGCTACCTGCACAGGTTTAAAATAAGTACTGTTTAGAAACTTTTAACATGTCTCTTTAAACTTGCATCTCTTTTAAGTTTCCAGAGATCAAAAGTGTTTGCACTTTTGCTGTTCAAGAAGTTGAAATTATCTACTGCACATCCACACTGCCAACACTGTGCACAGACATCAAGAAAGGAGATTGCTTACACAGGCACTTAGAGATTCCCACAAAGGGGGTCATTGGCAAGTGAATCTTTTTCATACCATATTATTGAAAACATAACTGAATTCTGTATCATATGGTAGCATGATGTATATTACTTTATTGATACCTAATAAAACTCTCTACTGGCTTGCCAGTAAAAACTCTTAGAAACTTTAACCTAAATTAACACCAAATTTCTCCTTTTTTATATACATAAACAAAGAACAGATTGAATATATCTATGTATAGAAAAATCTTCTATGTATAAAAAAAATCTTCCAGTTTAACATTTTAACATACTGTATTATTACTGCTGCTGAGATAGCACAAAGGAAGGATTGAAGTTTGGATTCTTCGGGTTGGGCTTTTTTTTTTTTTTTTTTTTTTTACACAGAGTACTCTGAGAAAACTCTTTGCATGGTAATGAAATGCAAATGCTCTCACTTATTAAAGGAGAAATACTCTGAGCCATCAGGAGGATCACTCTTCTAAATGAAACATGGATAATTGCATTAGAGTGGGTTATGTTCAGCTGAGCTCCGCAGAAGATTTTATTGAGTTAGCTGCGTATTTTTTCAGCTCAAGAGAACGGGTACAATTCACTGGAGAAAAATCTCATGATGGGGTTATTTTAGACACAAGCATTTGTTTTGAATAAATAACTGCATCTTCCTGTCCTAAAGATGTGTTACTGATGCACTAATAGCATTGGGCTTATCTTGTTATCACCAAGGTTTATGGATTTTTCTAAGGTTCATGGGTTTATGTATGCATCTGTTCCTACAGTGTTACCATATATAGCAAAAGTAAGAGCTGAGGTAGTAAAATATGCAACAAAATTCAGACTCATAAACCCTCAGCAACAATTCCAAATATGTAATAAATTTGCTCATTAGGTAAAGCTGTTTTGGGAAGGAATCTGTGCAAGACATAAAAATGTATTCTTAACAAATCATATTAGATTACTTTACTGTCATGAAAAATATAAATTAGATTCCCAACACTGACAACAAGTAGATGGTGAAGAAAATGCATTTAGAATGTAACCAGTCATTAGTCCATCCGGGAAAAAACAAACTATTGAGCTTATTACCATAACACATAATTGCCTTTGGGATAGGAAGAGAAAGGGTTTTTTTGCAAGGCTAAACTTGTGAGTCTGAAAGCTGTCCACAGAGCAGACTTGGGCATCAGAGCATCATTTCCTTTCCCTCTTGCCCTCTCATGTGGGAGTCTGAGGTTGTCTCTAATGAAAACTGAGCTTACTTCATTGTTACTAATGTACAATAGGATGTAATTGTCTTTGAGAGATACACTAATCTGCTTATCTCTGTGAACTGCTACACATATCATTACAATAAGACAATTGCACTTACATTGGACTGAATAATAGGCCAAGATGTCCAGCAATGAATAATTGATGATAGTTCATTATATTCCAAAATAATTTCCAGCAGCTTTGTTAGCCTGTAGCAGGATTTAGGAGCTTGTTGACTGCATGCGTATTACTCGTCAGACAAGCCAAGCTTGTGATACTTGATGCCTGCAATAATCTGGAATAGTTTACTCCCTAAAAGCTTGTTGCATATACACATTTTAGCACATACGTAGTAGTCTGAAAATAAAATACATTTGACATATTAGTTGATTGTGTTACTCTACTGATGACCCCTTAAGACACCAAATATTTTGAATCTGTCACAGGAGGACTTTTCCTGAGCTTTTTAGGTACTGAAAAAGGGACTGAAGAAAAGTAATGTATTATGAATATATCTAATGTGCAACAGCAACATTTTTTTTATGCCATGTGTTTGAACACATGCAAAAATAAATAAGAGTAGGAAAATATTATACCCTTACTCTGTTTCTCAGCCTAGCTGTGGAGGGCGCAGGGTTCCAACTCTGCAATGACAACGTGGATTAAGCATTTATTTTTCTCTTGCAAGGATTCAAACATCAGAGAGAGTTAGGCTTAGCTCAACAAAACAGGCAATACCGAATAAAAAGTACCACCAAGGCCAGGATGAAGGAAGAAACACTGACATTTGCATCTGTTCTGTGATTTTTATTTATCCATATCTACTTGACCCTCAAAACCCCCTTCTTAACCTCTCCTAAACCCAATTCTCATGTTAAACTTCAGAACAAGTTATAAACAGATAAGGAAAGGAAGTCTACAACTGGGGTGCTCATGGCTTATTCAAGAGGGGGAAAAAGTAAATCTGAAATTTATCCTTCTGTTTTGTCATTAAGTCATTGATTCTGAAAGGAAAAATGTCATAAATCTGATCTTCCAGTTTTCTGGAAAGTATTCTGGTTGGGGCTAGATGAAAAAGTAGTTACTAATTTACCTACATTTCAGAAATCTGTAAAATTTATGTATTACGCATATTGTCTTAATCCTAACATGACGTGTTTGAGAAGAGAATTTATACAAGACTTCTTGTGGTTTTCCTACCTTACACCTGTTCATTTCATGTCACAACTTGATCTTTACTCGCATTTGGTGTTTATGTTTATGTACTGACATTAATTTCAGCAACGTAAGGAAATTATTGTGACATAGGATGCAGTTACATTGGCAAAACAGGTATTAACTTGGGTATTGTCTTGTCACATCAGTGTATGATGAAGAAATGAGCTTGCAAACCCTCTCCTATTGTCACAGTTCTTTTTCTCACAATACATTTATCAGATGCTTAAATACCTGCAGGAACTTAATCATACACAGTAAGAGTTTCAGTTCGTGTAAACTTGTGCAGTTACTGATTTCAAATGCTATTTGTCCCATGTAACTGAGAAGCCAGTTCTCAGTATGTATTTCTTAAGTACTAAAGATATATAATCAACTTTTTTCTAAATATTATAAATAAATGACAAATGCACTTAAGGAATGTTTGTTGTGTGGTTGTTTTTTTTTCTCTGAGGGCATGGGAAGAAAAATAACAGAAAGGTGGGGAAGTGGGGAATAAAAACCCAGAAACTAGAACTGGATTTTTATTTCTACTAGGATGGACAAAAGAAAAATGATATTGTTAAAATTCTGAAGAAAGTGGGGTTTACTTTGGTTTATTTTATTTTATTTTTTTTTTCATCATGCACTACCTTGAGTCTGTCATGCTGTAGGAAAAATGGCTCTGAAGCCAATATCTTTTTCAGCCAATCCCTTTTTCTCAGGACTGTGCACTTTATGGTCCAACAGAGATCTAAGTCTCAAAGTTAAATGTATATTGATGCAATGACATATTTAATTATGAAATGAGAATGTACATCTACGTCAAGCTTTAATGCATATGAAATACTCTGTCCACAGCTGACACTTTTTCCACTGTTACCATTCCTGGAGTAGGGATAGATGCCCATGATCTCTCTCTCCATTTAGGAAAATAATAATGAAACAATTGCTTTTCTTCTGCAGCAATCAGCCTAGTGTGGGTGTAAAAGGAGAAGCCGAGGGCCAGTAGTCCACTACCAACCCTGAGCTCCTTAAGGAGCAGCTGGATGGCAAGTTTAGGGTGCAGTGCCCAGTGACCTCTGCTCTCCTTTAACAAAAAACCTGCAGAGAGTCCTCTCTATGCAAGTGCATGTCAAGCAAAGGAAAAGGGAGGCGCCACTGAAAAAATGTTAAACTTGGAGCTTTAAATGAGCCTATGTACTGTTACTATGAGTACTGAAGTGTTATTGTACACTAATCCATTCTTTGTCTACGCCTAATCCTACTTTGGGGTGAAATTATTTACTCTCTGCTGTAGACATCAAACCTTCCTATATTACAGCTGCTGTCGAGGAAGAACATCTACAGGGAGAACTGAATTGTCACCAGTGCTCATTCAATTTAACCTCAGGCAAGAAGTAAAACACTAGGCTGAAAAGCAAAAATTAAATTTACAGTCGGGCAAGGAGAAACTCACTCATGCCCACTAGCACTGCAAAGTTTGAGTTAACAAGGAATCTGGAAGCCGTTTAATTAAGCTGTCATTTTCCCTGTGAATACAAAAAAATTTTTGTGGCATAATTAATAAATATATCTAGGCACCAAGTCACCAGAAACATCTTATTATGCGATGAAAGTTGTGTTGTCAATAACAGCATTTACCATAGATGTGCAAGTACTCTTTCAATTTCTGCACATGTAAGCTCCTAGTGGAGCAACTTTAACTGACACATAGGAATTCTACTTAAAAAAATGTCAGGACAGCGACCCACTCCATACAACCACATTTTCAAGACCTTCTGTCAGTACATTCAAGTATTTTAAGAGCAAAACCCAACCCAAATTCTGAAAGGAATAACACTTATGGAGTCGGACAGAGCAGTTTTAAATTACATATATCAACTGTGGAGAGTACTAAGATAAGTTTCCCCCAATGAACTTTTCCATTAAAGCTAATTCCCACTAATTCCAAGTCTGAGAAACAAGGTGTGCACATCTCTACTCTCCGTGAGAAGGGTAGGTTTTATTCTAGGGGAGATTTACAAAACTATGTGTGGGAGACAGATGCACAAGTCTTATTAATAAGAATTCTGATCAGGTTTACCTTACTTTCAGCCGTTTGAAAAGACACCTTCTCAATGACTGATGAACAATATGTTCAGGATTCATCTAGTATATTAACTGTCTAAATGAAACTAGCCTCAGTTATATATAAAGTTAAGATGATTTACAAGAATTCCTGACACGCAACGATTTGGCATAAGAAATAACTGAAAATCCAATGGAAAGAAGTCCTATATTAACCTGTCTTAAAAACAGTAAAGGCTCAGCATTGAAACCTGCATGGAGAAGAACAGTGAAGAGTTTCTGAACTGGAGAGGCTCTTTAGGCTTTCAAAAGGGCAGTAGTTGGGATATGCTTTCCTTTAGCTTCGAGATGTAGCTATTATTTCTGTTGGATGATTGTTCTGAGATCACATTTGCTATTGACCCCTCAAGGAAGGTCACAGTCACAAGTTGCTAAGAGGTAACAGAGCTAAACTGTAAACCAGTGAATGAAGCCGAAGTGGGGAAAGGAGTATTAAAATGCACAAAACACATGAGTGACATCTTGCTTATACAGTACCTCAGCTTAGATTGTTTTGGTTGGGCTATGCAATCGTGATCTTGATTATAACCTTCCCCCGGTTAAAACCTGAAGCTGTCCCAGATCTACTTTTTCAGTCTGAGCAACTCATCCTGAGTGGCAGTGTAAGACCAGGAAGGAGCAATTATCTCCTGAGTCTTCAACACTGTTGCCAAAGTATCCTAATAAAAAATCACCTAAATATAAATACGTTTTTCCACAAACTTCCTTTTTTTCCCTCTTTTCTCTGTAGTAGTTTTGTCTGATTTAAGCCAGTATCTGTCCTTGTGGCTGGGGAAAGCATTACCATGATGAGATATCATAATTTATTTTCTTCTGTTTCCAAGTGAAGCTCAGGTGAATGACCATTTCTACCATTGCTCTTAATTAAAGCCGCCTTCTTGTCTAATATTGCCTTGAAGGCACAACTTTATGAGAATTTCACCTTGTAGAGTGTTCAATGTCAGTATAACTGCAATGTATATACATATATTTTTAATTCCCTATGTTTATAAAACAATTGCTTGGTTTGATTATTCTTCCAAGAATTTTGTAGAAGTTCACCTATTAGGCTGTATCTCCTTGTGTATTTTAATGTATGCAATAGCCCACAGGGACCAAAGCATTGTACATAGGAGGCAACTGTCATTTTGTCAGTCTTGTTACTGGAGAAAATGTAGCATATATTTGCCCTAAATCATGCACAAAGTAACAAAAAAAAAATAAACAGAGCTTCTGCTTGTCATATAGCAAGTGTCTCTTTCTTCTCAGAGTCCTTTAAAATTATATTTAAGGGACTGTTTTTCCCTCTTTTTCATTTTTTTTTAATTAATTTTAATTTGACCAAGTATTTTTTGCAATTTATTGCTTGAGGACTTTTAATTTTGCTCTGAGTGGTTAAGTGGTTTTGTTTATTTGTTTGTTTTGAGACTTTTCAATAGTTTGTACACCATAATCATTAATATTGTTCGTCTTAATAAAAAGTACAAGTTTTGTAATTTTGATGTTCAGGGAAGGAAAGTTATTTTTAGCTCAGTGTCTGGATCCATTTCTTCAATTTTGTGGGTTTTTTAACCAATCACTGTAGACTCAGGTTTTTCAGGTTTTCAGCCATTAGCAGACCGGAACGATCAGATGGAATGCTGGGTTCTCTTTCAAGATCCTAGCTAATCAGCTTTTGTAGACGTGTAGAATGTATCGCATTTCCAAATATTTCTACAAAGATTGCTTGTGGCAGCAAGGCAAGGTACAGCCCTTCTAAGGTCACCTCTTCTAATAAATGCTGGCAAAAACTGTACAATGACAGCATACTCAGAGCACAATTCATATCCGTCTTTTCTACCATTCAGCTTCAAAGCTTCTAGTTCCTCTCAGATATCATCAAAGAACCTCTCTGAAGTTAATGGCAATGCCCAATTTATATTGTTTCTCTTTGAATAGGCCAGAGCTTTTCCAAAGAAATTCAGCAGCTGTTTCTTCATTGTTGTTGCTTTACTTTGTAGAAAGTCCTTAACACCGTTTTTGAGGCTTTGGTTTGAATACATCCACTGCTGCTATGTTTCAAAGAGTTAATCTAAATATGGTAACTTCTTTCATGGAATATATGTAAAAACTTATGCCTGGGCCAAGTACTCAGTGATTCTGTTTTTCTCAGTTCTTTTTCTGATATACATTTATTTTAACGGTTTTCACTTTTTATATACCAATATGAAATACCAATCACTCAACCAGAATATTAGACAAGCTCTGGGATAGCTGCTTCCATCTTCAAAAGAGAGTTTAAATAAATCAGTCTTACTTTTATTACCTCAGAAACTAAAATGATTGCATTTATTCACAAGACCTGAAGTTAAATGTCATTTAGCTAGCTTCTATTCAGAAGTGGAATAGCAAAGCAGTAATGAGTTTATTGACTCACTTTGTCATCATGTACTCACCTTCACTCTTTCCCTGTTGCTTATTTTAAGCTACATACCCTTCAGTCTTAATCTGAGTGTTCTCCCTAGAAGTTTTGCCTTTGCAATGTAGTGCTGCAGTTATGATAGCTTCAGGAAATGTTCAAACAAAAATTGAGTGATGCAAAACTTTACCAAAGTTTTATCGCCAAAAAAGTTCTTGAGGAAAACTGAGCCCTGTACCTGAATATGAAATGTGCTTTTTTCTATTACATGATTTAAACATTCAGATGAGGGAAAAAAAAATTGTCATTTGAATTGTGAGCTCATTTAAGGCCTATGCTCAGAATTAAGACAATGATAAAACCCTTGTAAGTAGATATCAAACACATTAGGTAAAGCCTTGTTAAATACTTTTAGTACATCTCTGTTTATGGTCATAGTCTTCTTTTGACATCTCTGTTTATAGTCATAATTTTACTTTAGTTGATAGTCTTTTCATCCTTCTCTTATACTGTCTTGCAGTACTGTTGTGGAAGAGATTGGAGCAGGGTCAAGACACATGTTTAGGCTGATGTGTATATTCTTTGTGGAGCTGTCACTGCCATGATATGCTCCAGACAGAAGACATGGATTCTCAGCATGTCTCTGCTTATGCAGCTCTCAATATTTGTTAATGGTTCTATGTAAAAGAGAAGGATAGTGTAAGGTATAGGTACTGTTAATGTATTGAATTAAATCCATGATACTGCTCTACTGTAGACATTTTTTGAGCTCTTAGTAGCTATTTGTACCAGTTTGAAGTAAAACAGAACCAACTTTCTGTTCTGTAATTTTAAATCTTAGCTAGGCTTCTTCTAACTCTCTGAAGTTAACAGCATACTGTGGAGAAAACTGCTTGTTCTCAGAATGATAAGACCAATGTTTGTGCTAGATGCCAAGGAATGGTATGCAGAGAGGCCCTTGCTTATACTTATTGCTGTAGCAACCAAAGTCAACCAATATCATTATTTGCCCCATTAGAGGGTTGGAAATGGAAAAATGTAGAGGGGCCACATCTGGGGGGAGAAGCGGACAAGACAGGTGACCCAAACCTGACCAACTGGGGTATTTCACCCTATCTGCTACATGCTCAGTATAAAAGCTGAGGGATCAAAGGATCAACTCTCTTTTTTCAATGGCCGACATCCAAAGAGGACTCTGTCTGTTCACCTGTCTTTGATCCTGATCTGTGTTTTCCTGACTCCAGAGCTGGAAGCCAGTTCCCATCTGTCGCTGAATCCAGTCTGGGACTTCCCTAGTGCCTGCCGGTGATGTGGTTGTCATACTGGGAGCTTGATACATTTTTGTATATGTTGTATCTATTTCATTATTGTCTTCTTTTTTATTTTAATATATATTCTTCATTAAAGTAGTTTAGTTCATTCTAAACTCATAAATCTCCTTATCTGTTCCTCTCTTTTTTTTGGGGGGGGGAGGGGGTGGGCAGGGGGAAGAGACATCTGTCAGTCTCATTTTGGCAATTGTGGCTGAAACCACAACACTATTATATACTACTTTTTTGGAAACTCAAAAACTTCATAAATATCTTACTCTTATCCTTATTGATCCTCAGATCCTTCAAGGAAAATGGGAACAAGTAACATGTGTGAGGCTGAACTGATTTGAGAATAAAGTAATTTCCTTACAATAAGACAGACAATTACAGTTGTCTACATTGTCTTACACTAAAAAAACCCGTTGATTTATGATGAACGCTGAATACACAGATACACAGCCACAAATATATTTAAAGTGAAGAAATTCTCTACCCATGTCTTTTTCCACATTTTTATTAATTTGTTTCTCTGTTTCATGTTTTATTATCTTGTTTGTAGGAATATGATAGCAAACAACTATTTTTCAAAAAATGAATGCATTTACTAAGAATGAGTTTGGTAGGTAAGTACCAAGAGAAACATGTTTATTGGAAGTGTTTTAATGTCACTTGAGCAACTGCGTTTAACACTGGCACTGTCCCACATGACATCCTGGTCTCAAAATTGTGGAGTCACGGATTTGATGGATGGATCACTCAGTGGATCAGGAACTGGCTGGGTGGTCACACTCAAAGGGCTGCAGCCAACGGCTCAACCTGCAAGTGGAAGCCAGTAACGGGTGGCATTCCTCAGGGGTAAGCACTGAGACCTGTGCTGTTTAACATATTTGTCGGTGACATGGACAGTGGTATAGAGTGCACCCTCAGCAAGTTTGCTGATGACACCAAGCTATGTGGTGGGGTTGACACAATGGAGGGAAGGGATGCCACCCAGAGGGACCTGGACAGGCTTGAGAGGTAGGCCCATGCAAACCTCATGAAGCTCAACCAGCCCAAGTACAAGGTCCTGTACATGGTTCATGGCAAACCCACATCCAAATTCAGGCTGGGCAGAGAATGGCTGGAGAGCAGCCCTGAGGAAAAGGACTTGGGGTGTTTGTGGGTGAGAAGCTCAACATGAGCTGGCAGTGAGCGCTTGCAGCCCAGAAGACCAACTGCATCCTGGGCTGCATCAAAAGAAGCATGGCCAGCAGGTAGAGGAAGGTAATTATCTCTCTCTACTCTGCTTTCCTGAGACCCCAACTGGAGTACTGTCTCCAGCTCTGGAGTCCTCAGCACAGAAAGGACATAGACCTGTTGGAATGGGTACAGGGGAGGGCCATGAAAATGATCAAAAGGCTAGAGCCCTCTCCTATGAAGACAGGCTGAGAGAGTTGGGGCTGTTCAGCCTGGAGAAGAGAAGGCTCTGGGAAAACCTTATAATGGCCTTCCAGTACCTGAAGTGAGCTACAGAAGAGTGTAGTGACAGAATGAGGGGTAACAGTTTTAAACTGAAAGAGAAGAGATTTAGATTAGATATCAGGAAGAAATTCTTTAGTGTGAGGGTGATGATGCAGTTGAATCGGTTGCCCAGAGAAGTTGAGGGTGCCCTGTCCCTTGAGGTGTTCAAGCCCAGGCTGGGTGGGGCTTTGAGCGACCTGGTCTAGTGAGAGGTGTCCCTGCCCATGGCAGGGGGTTTCGAACTCGATGATCTTTAAGGTCCCTTCCAACCCAAACCATTCTATGATTCTATGATTCTACGATTAATTTTTTTTCATCATAGGACTCCAGTATGCACTACTGGCATAGACTGTTATGAACACTGTACAAAAGATACTAGAAGTCACATTTCTTTTAATCTTATTTCAGAGAAATGCGGGCAAAGATAAAGCATGTGAATTCTTCAGTCAGTTGACAAGATCGCGGTGCTGTGCATTCTGAAACATTTATGCAAATCACCTCCACTTTTGTATGCTTATGAATTATTTCATCCTCACTATTTTCCACATCCCTTGAAAATAATAAATTTGCTCTGAATGACTTTCAGAATAGCAATGCCTGACAGCATCATCGTCTAAATCCACTTTGGCATCAGCGTGAGGCAGTCAAAACTGTATACACCTCTGCTGAGGAGAAAGCACCCAAGCAAAAGAATAAGGTGGTCTGGAGTGAGGGAGAAGGAGCTTCTGCACATTTCAAGGAGTTAGAAGAGCCAGAGAAAGCCCAGACACATAGACAGATGTTTCCTGATAATCAGTTGCACTGAGGACTTCTTTTTTTGCACTACAGATTTTTTTTTACGTTATGAACAGTTTGTCAAATGTGCCATTGAGGGCTCTGAGACCATTGTGGGGTAACTAAAAACATCAAGCTCTGCTGCCAGGCTTACAGAGGAAAAAGGCTCATATGCAAACAGCAGATGGAGATTTTGTGACAATACTTTTAAGGTCATTTTTGAGCTGTTTATTCCCCCTCGGAGTCATGTACTTCATACAACAGCTAGAGTATTCTGTACTGGATAATAACAAAAGGTCAGAAAAGCCTCTTCTCCACTTAAGGTGACATTACTTATAATTTCATGGCTATGTGGGTTTATCCTGAATAGGTTGGGTGGTCTTTGATCTGATGCGGTACACTTCTTGGTTGCCTCTAAGACAAGGAAGTGCATCATCTAAACCTGAATCTACATCAAATGTACCCCTCCTTCAAATAGCAACACAAATTAAAATTGAACTTGCAATGCATAGATTACTTTCTGCACTCAGTAGTACATTGACTCACCTAAACAAAATAAAGGTGTGGAAATCAGAAAGACTAACTGTTTAGGGTGACTTCCACTTACACACTGCTTTTCTAGTTTCCCCTAGACAGTCATATTTTCAGCTGGAATCTTGGAATTCCTGAAAGCTGAATATATTCTGTACTACAAAGAGAATGAGTTCATCTTTGAGGGAAACATTATTTCAAGCAAAAACCCACCCCATTTTGAGGTACATACATCTTAAATTTGTGGAGGTATGGAACCAGAGGAATATATACACTTTAGAAAACTTGATATCCATCACAGGTGCTGCAAACTGCATTAAGTGAAAAATACATATGTTACAAGATCAAGACTTTATAATGAAAATTATAATGCAACTGAAAAAAAGGAACTGCATAAATATTCTCCCCTCCAAGTCTCACACTCTCCAAGCTGTTCTGGTCCCTGCATAGGAGTCCTATTGCCCTTGAAATTCCAAAAAGAATGTAGGCTCTGGAATACCTTGGAGGATCTGGGCACAAACCAAGAGTAAATATCATAGATTTTTAAATTTTCTATAGACAATCCTTAAACTGTGAAAAGAATGTGTAGAGAAAATTAAAGATCTAGTTTTCTTTGCCTTTGGGATTTTTTTTGGTGATTGATTTTCCATTTCTCAGGCAGGATTTTTTTCTTCAATTGTCTTTCTCCTGCTCTTTAACTTTCCTTCAACTCTGCTCTTTCTTTTTTTCTTACTGCATTAATAACCAGTAGGGTAGTTTATAATTTTCCTGAGGCATTCTAGCACTATGTTCTCCATTGTATAGGCCAGCCACAAAACCATGTTAAAACAAGTTGATACATAACTGTTTCGATTCTATACTGTAGTTAAATTATTTTTAGGAGCTGGACATTAGCCAGTACAAATCAGCTATAATCAAGGCAGATTTCAACAGGTAAGAATTTTGCCTGCTTTGTATGGTTTCTCTTTGATATACTCCCTGTAGTTTTGATCTGGTATTTGTTCTGCGTTTGTTTTCTCTTTACTTTCCTGCAGAATTGAGTATTCTCTGTCTAATCATTTTATTTTTGCATTTGCTAATTTCTGATTTCCTCCAAAAAATTATCCTTCAGTTATGTGAGGAAAGAAACATATATCTTTTTTTCTTTCGTGACCTTGGTTTCCTTCAGTTTTAGGATTAGAATTGCCTCCTCCATTACACATCATTTCTCATAGAGTGGTAATTACTTGTTTTCAATCAGTGAAAAAAAAAAAAAAAATTAGTTCCTGCATAAAAATTGTGGTGACTCCCTTTATGAAATCCTTCCTTTTCCTCTATTCTCCTGTCTTTAAATTGTGTCTGTGCTCTGTATTTTTTATGCTACATAGAAACAAAGTAACAACTTATGTCTTCATCTTTGTCTGTCAATGGACTCAAACTAGAGAACCCTGCTGCTCTAACTCTTGGCATGACAGGAAACATTTGTTGATAAAAGCTGTAATAGAATTGCTTGAGGTGTGTTCCCTTCTACATGTCTGCTATGTGTGGTTGTGACATCTCTTCTTGTACAGTAGGAGTACCTGACAAGATTTTTTTAAAAAGTCAGACTTTGTGTAAGCACATAGAATCATAGAATCATAGAATCATTTAGGTGGGAAAAGACCTTTGGGATCATTGAGTCCAACCATCTACCCTACTATACAAAGTTCTCCCCTACACCATATCCCCCAACACCACATCTAAATGACTCTTAAACACGTCCAGGGATGGTGACTCAACCACATCCCTGGGCAGCCTACTCCAATGCCCGACCACTCTTTCCGTGAAAAATTCTTTCCTAATGTTCAGTCTAAACCTGCCCTGTTGGAGCATGAAGCCATTCCCTCTCATTCTGTCATTAATTACCTGTGAGAAGAGACCAGCACCAACCTTAGCAAGGTTTTGGATAAGTTCCCTTAACATGTACTAAGGGAACTTGTCCAAATCACTGAGTCATCACCTGCTGCCTGGGTCAGTGCTGCCAGCAGTCTGGTGGGGTCTGCTTGAGTCATCACCCACGATTCAGCAGCTTGGATGCTTTACAAATGCCTGGCAACAAATCAAGCTTCACTCCACCAACACTCCTTATTGTGACTGTACCTCTGATACAGGTTCTTCCCCTTTCTTTTTATATCAACAGGGTGGAAACATGGAGAGTAAAGGAAGCATAAGATGTTTCCTGTTTGGCCTTTATGTTATTTCAATAGGAAGGTTTAAATAGTTGTCCAAATCAAGTTAAGTCACAGCAGATCAAGTGATGGAGATCTCCCACATAAAGAAAGAAAAGATTTACATAGTCTGAAAAGATCTAATTTTAGGTCTTTTAGTATCTACACAAATAAAAATGCATTGCTCTTTTGAAGATTACAAAGACCTGGCTATGAAAAACTTCACAGCTTGATCGGTATTCTGACCACATATAAGGATGTACATACCTACTGAATGGACTTCTTAGTAGAAAAGATGTGGCTGTTTTGGAGTTAACATTCCTAATTTCAGCCATCTTTCTATGGGCTAGGTATGCCACAGTGGTCAAATCTCACTGTTTTGGTGGGCTTCCTTTTCCATAAAACCTGGCCCTGGGTATCAGCAGTCTTAGACACTGTGTTCTATTTCGTAAGGTACTGATCTGGGGGGTTGTCTCAGCTTTATTTGCTACTTCAGACAGCAACAAGATAGCTAGAGATAAGACATGCAACATAGAGGTCCAGACAAAAAAGTGACACTGCAGAGTAACAATGCTGGTAAGATTCCACTCATGCCAACACAAAACTGCATATGAGGCTCCAAGAAAGCCAACAGAGTCAAAACAGCAATCTAGGAATTTCAGAGATCAGACCTTCTAAGGACTACCTGCAACTGATCTGATGGAGGCCAGCACTGTCCTACCTGACTGATGGCTGCCTGGCCACTAGAAGCATCTTAGGTTCATTCAGCAGGAATAGCGAACATACTCAGGTTTAGCAAGCTGGCATGTTCCCACTAGCCACCTTTTTATCTGTTAACCATGAGGTCATTGGTAACATCATTTGCATGTGACCCCGCCTGCAGAGTCTCTCTGCAGAGCAAAAGATGACCAGTTACAAATTACCTGATAGAGGAAGGGATGAAATGTGCATGGCTACTCTGTCTGTTGAGAAGGGCAATCAAATATCTGGTTCCAAGAATTTATCCTAGCCTATCCCAGATCCTACCCTGAAAATTTTCTTCTTATCCTAAGCTTTATGACAGGATGATTGAATGCACTTAAGTGTTTAATAAAGCAAAGAAATTAACACAACAGTTTTAAGGTCTTAATAAAATTAGAATAGGTCTATATTTTTCAAGACTTCATTGATTTCTTTTTCATATTTTATGGTCTACGCAAGATTTTATTTACTTATTTTTCTCAGGTGTTTACAATGGTGAAACTTAAACAGGTTTGTATTAGGACAACGAACTCTATGAGGTCCTGAATTCCCAATCTCATAGTGCTCTTTAGGTGAATCCTATGCTGAAATAGTTCCAATATCACCAAAATCTAAGGAAACATTTAAATAATGGTTTATCAATTTAAAAGTGATTACAAGAAAATAAAACTAATTAAAAACCTGCAAACTGTTAAAAAACTTGCTGGGAGTAGTGGGTCATGGGGTTCTGTGTTTTGGGTTTCTGATGAAAATAGTGTTGATAATGCACCCATATTCTAGCAATCGCCAAAGAGTGTCTGCACAACATTAAGGTCTTTTCTGTTTCTCATGCTGCCCCACCACTGGAGGTGCAGAAGGGGCACACAGCTGAGACAGCTGACCCACACTAACCGAAGGGATATCCCATGCCATATGACATCATGCCCAGCAATAAGAGCTGGGGAAAGAAGGAGGAAGAAGGGACATTCAAAATTATGGCATTTGTCTTCCTAAGTAACCATTATGTCTGATGAAGCCCTGTTTTCCTGGAAATGGATAAACACCTGCTAGCTGACTGCTTTACCTGTTAAACTGCCTATATCTCAACTCATAGAATCATAGAATCGTCTAGGTTGGAAAAGACCTTTGGGATCATTGAGTCCAACCATCAACCCTACTCTACAAAATTCTCCCCTATACCATATCCCCCAACACCACATCTAAATGACTCTTAAACACGTCCAGGGATGGTGACTCAACCACCTCCCTGGGCAGCCTGTTCCAATGCCCGACCACTCTTTCTGTGAAAAATTCCTTCCCAGTGTTCAGTCTAAACCTACCCTGTTGGAGCTTGAAGCCATTCCCTGTCGTTCTGTCATTAATTACCTGAGAGAAGAGACCAGCACCAACCTCTCTACAGTGTCCTTTCAAGTAGTTGTAGACAGTGATGAGGTTTCCCTTCAGCCTCCTCTTCCTCAAACTAAACAGTCCCAGCTCCTTCAATCACTCTTCATAAGATTGATGCTCCAGGCTCTTCACCAGCTTCGTTGCCCTCCTCTGCACTTGCTCCAGCACCTTGATATCTCTCTTGCATTGAGGTGCCCAGAACTGGACACAATACTCCAGCTGTGGCCTCCCCAGTGCTGAGCACAGGGGGACAATCACCTCCCTACTTCTGCTGGTCACACTATTTCTAATACAAGCCAGGATGCCATTGGCTTGGCCACCTGGGCACACTGCTGGCTCATATTCAGCTGCTTGTCAATTAGAACCCTCAGGTCTTTTTCTGCCAGGCAGCTTTCCAGCCACACTGCCCCGAGCCTGTAGTGCTGCATGGGGTTATTGTGGCCCAAGTGCAGGACCTGGCACTTGGCCTTGGTGAAGCTCGTACCATTAATGTTGGCCCAATGATCCAATCTAAGTGTCTCTGTAGAGCTTCCCTCAAGAGATTTTGCACTTTTAACCTTCTGATTCTTTCTTCCACGCCACCAGGGAGTGATGAGAAGTTATCTAGCAAAGGGGGAAACAAAATCCAGATAGAAATTTTGTGTCTTCAATCACCTCTACTTGCAGCATGATATAGAAAGAAATAGTAATCAACTCAGTCTCATAGCTCTCTAATTGAGGAGCACTGTAAAATGCGAAGGACTAAAAGCTATTGGTAATGTAACTCTATGCCCTATATTGCCAAATAAAATATCCTGAAATCAGTTGATACTACACATCAGTAAGGAAAGAAAACAAACAGTGACTATTTAAAGACAAAATTTTCATCAAACAAAACATTAAAAAGGCAGAAATTCTGCCAATCCCTTCTCTGAACATCTGACTTGAATAGTTCATTTTATAAAAGGCTTAAATGTTGGACTTTGTGGAGTGCTTCTCAAATAAATAATTTTTTCCCACTTCCATTTTCTAGTATGGAGAGGTTTTTGTTCTTCAAAACCAAAGTATTCTTAGAAAAAATCAGGAGAATTGACTAAAATGAAGGAATACAAATGAAGCACTCCAGAAAATGTGTTTACTTGCTTTGATATTGCCTCATAGATCTGCCTTGTGCTACATTATCTCAGTCCCCTGCTGATCATAACAGTATTTTGAAACATTTAAAAATATTTTATTAACTGTAATTGTTAGAAATAAGTGCTCATGGGTGAGTAGGAAAGCTTTTTTCTTGGGATAACCTTGTCTGATGTGCTGTATATACTGCTCCAAAAGAAGGTGATAAAAGACTTAACTAATCTTTTGTGACTTGAATTTCAGAAAGAAGTCTCAAAAACTATGTTAATAAACTTTAATCCTACAACTACAACCAGAAAGCCTACTAATGAGCCACATTAGCTATACAGATGACATATTAATAATCTATATTGGCAATTAATTATGCAATTTTAAACTATATCTAGGCAGAGCAGTCTCCTCTGATGCTATACTCTACAACAGAAAATAACTGTGGAAGAAACAATCATTATTTAGCATTTCCAATGTCCTTTCTGTGCCTTTTCCATTTCTTTTAGAATGTATGTTGCAAATTTGTCATGTCTATTTACATGGCAAGATCACCAAACAAAATATTTTGTCTTCCTCTTTGCATATAGACCACCAAATACAGTTAGTTCTTTTAATATATATAGGCAGCAAAAAAAACCAAAAAACCTTTAAAGTAATATTCACACATTTCAAGGCAGCAGACATAAGCTTTTGATAGCACCAGTGTTGTACAGAGACACAGTGAAACATTAAAGCAAAGCTTGGCTTTGGAAATAGCAAACAATGTAAATCTTATTCCAAATGGTAGCAGTTATTTAGAAGCTGAATAGAAGTTATTTAAAAAGAGGGAAGAAACCAAACTACATAAAGCAGACAGCCCAGACACAGCATTAGCAAAACTAAATCATAAAGTAAACCCAGGCTAGCAATGGGGACCATCATATGACTTTGCTTCGTCTCACTAATAGCTTTGTCATTCTTGTAGCATTATATCAGGCCACTAAGTGGAAAAATGAAATGATGCTTTATAGGCAAAGTGACTGATAACCCACGCAGCTGGATCTCCTTTGAGGCTGACAAATTTGGAAACCAATGCCCACTGGTTTCAGCTGGCATATGTCACCACACAAAAAAACCTCCCAGCTTCTTTGTGGTTTCTGAAAGGAGTTGCCTTATGGGGCCCTGAGGCAGAAGAAAGCTGTTTCTGGGATGATATCAGAGGTACCACCTGCCACTAACTGCCTGCAACTTGAGGAAGGAGGAAAAACACTTCTCTGAAGTGAGCAGGATAGGAAAGATTCATGCCTCATTAGAGTGAATAAAAAGATACAGACTATCATCACCACTCCACAGTCAGAAAATGCCATTTTCACACTGACATCTTGTGTGCCTAGTGAAGATGGACAGCCTCAGTGGGGTAAGTTCCTTGCAGAAACTTCTTGCAAGCAGAGCCCTGAGGTATATGTGCCTGCACAGTCATCTCCCAAAGGTTGTATAAGGGAATAAACACAGATTTTATCACAGCAACCTAGAAGACCATGTCTAAGAAGGGTTTGTTAGAAAACAGCTACACAACATGCAGCATCTCTGCCCCTCCCTGCATCCCTGCAGGCGTCTCCTCCCACCTGGGCAGCTCTACCACTTGACTAAGCTACTCTTGGACTCACACAGAATCGTATAGATGATGTGTCATGTATTCTGCTGGTGGTCTACTGTTTGCAAATATCCAGGAAAAAATAGTCTTATATAATAAAAGAAGGCAGTAAAACCTTCTGAAAAAGACATTTATTAGCACTAAGTGCCTCCATCACATCAAAGATATGTGACAGTCAGTCAGATTATGACAAACAAAAGAAAAAGTGCTGCATTTAATATTATTTTGCTACCTTAGGAGAATACTGCAAAGACAAACTGGACATCTATTATAGTAGCTGTATCACTCTAATAACAACTGCTCTAGAGAGCAAAAATAGCTACTGGAACTTTGGGAGTCATTTCTGCTAGGAGTCAACCAGAATGTCTGCCCAATTTCTGTTTCCCAACAGTTTCACCTTGTAGTGGATGTTCAAAAATGTATACATGGAGTCTCAAGTAAAAATCACTGTATTAACTGACTTTACTGCTATAACAACTGGCTAAAACATCTGCAGAGATCTGCATACAATTAATGTGATGTAAGGAAGAGCAATTAAGTGAGAAATGGCGTCCCAGATCATACATGACTTATCTCGTATTTCTTCTTTTCTAGCCCAGTACTTAACTACAAGAGCACTGTACCATTATCCAAGTGCACCAGATGGACAATAACAGTAACTCTGTAGTGATAAATCACTGACATTTCTATCATGACATTTTGTAATTCTATTATGTGTTTACTCCTATAAATCGTAGTTTGCAACTGAAATAAGTATCTTTCAATAGAACGACCTTTTTCTATGGGTGTGATATTAAAACATGTGGTAAGTATTGCATGGTGTATCTCTTATCTCAAAATCTCAAACAGGAACAGTTTGAAACCCCAAATTCATTGTAGGTTTTTTTATTTTAAAAACATTGAAATATTTTCAAGGTTAAAAATTATTTAGAAAGTGGTTACTATGCAAAACAATTTCTACTGTAACCTGGTATTTCCAAGTAATTCAAAACTTTGACCTTTTTAACGACATTTTCCATATTCCATCTGTGTCCAAAGATGAACACTTTAGAAAGAGTTGAATAAAAAATAGTCCACATTCTAAAAGAAAACATCTGGTCTTTTTTTGTTTGGATTCTTTATTCTTATCTCCTGGACTACCTGCTTTATCCTACCATATTATACAATGCCTCCTCTGCTTTTCAAGAACACCACAAAATGAGTAGCTCTATGCTTCTTCTTTCTAAAATAAAAATGAAAAATTAAAGCAATTTTACCTGGGGGAATTTAATAAAAAATATCATAATAATAAGCAATTATTCATAATAATATTTGTCTTTAAAAGAGATTGTGCATGTTCACTTCAAATTTGGTCTGCCTGACTTAGAAACTGCATTGTTTTTGCCTGAATGTTGACTGGTTAAGGGATCAAGAGCACCAGTGGTTTTTTTCTCTATGCTTCCAGTTGTAGGGAAAGAAGACCTAGCTGATCAACACCTGGCTGCAAGACTGGAGTTTCTGGCAGAATTTTGAGTTTTTTGATTATGGGTTGGTCTACATGACACCATGCTGGTAACAGATGAAGCGCACCTTTCTCAAAGGAGAAAAAGGTTCTTTGTGCAAGAGTTAGCAGGGCTCATTGAAACAGCTTTAAACTAGAATAGAAGGGGGAAAGGGATAAACCCAAATTTGGTTGTCTAGAGCCTGAAAATTGTGATGAAAGAGTCAAGTGTTTATGGCTAAGAATCAGAGGAATAGCCAACAAAGCAGCTATTATGGTGAGAGACTGTTATAGACCACCCAATCAGGAAGAATAAGCGGATGAAATATTCTATAAGCAGCTGGGAAAAGTCCCACAATCACTAGCCCTTGTTCTCTTGCGGAGCTTAAGTTATCAGATGTCTGCTGGAAACACAATAAGCAGAGACGAAGCAATCTAGGAAGTTTCTGGAGTGTGACACTTTGGCCTGTTTAGGGGCCTGGTTAACAGAGTCCCTTGGAAGGCAGTCCTGAAGGGAAAAGGAGTCCAGGAAAGCTGGACATTCTTCAAGAAGGAAATGTCAAAGATGCGGGAGTTGGCTGTCCCCATCTGCTGAAAGAAAAGCCATCGGGGAAGACCAGCCATGCTGAGCAGAGAGCTTTGGGTGGAACTCAGGGAAAAAAAGAGAGTTTATGAAAGGAAGTTTATGACCTTTGGAAGAAGGGACAGGCAACTCAGGAGGACTACAAGAATGTTATGACACTATGCAGAGAGAAAATTTGCAGGGCCAAAGCCCAACCAGAACTTAATTTGGCCACTGCAGCAAAAGACAGTAAAAAATGTTTCTATAAATATATTAGCAACAAAAGGAGGCCTGAGGAAAATCTTCATCCTCCTTCGGATGTGGGGGAAAACACAGTGAAAAGAGATGAAAAAAAGGCTGAGAAACTTAATGTCTTCTTTGCCTCTGCCTTTAATATTAAGACCAATTGTTTTCAGGGTACCCAGCCCCTTGAGTTGGAAGACAGGGATGGGGAACAGAATGAAGCCCCCACAGAATCCAAGGGAAACTGGTTAGCGACTTGCTACACCACTTAGACATACAGAAATTTATGGGGCTGGATGGCGTCCACCCAAGAGTACTGAGGGAGCTGGCAGATGTGCTTACCAAGCCACTTTCCATCATTTATCAGTAGTCCTGGCTGACCACGGAGATCCTCGTTGACTGGAATTTAGCAACTATGATGCTCATCTGCAAGAGGGGCCAGAAGGAGGATCTGGGGAACTACAGGCCTGTCATTCTGACTACAGTACTGTGGAAGGTTATGGAGCAGATAATCTTGAGGACCATCACACAGCATGTACAAGACAGACAGGTTATCAAGCCCAGTCAGCATGGATTTATGAAAGGCAGGCCCTGCTTGACTAATCTGATATCCTATGACAAGGTGACCCTCTTAGTGGGTGAGGAGAAGACTGTGGATGTTGTTTACCTAGACTTTAGTAAAACCTTTGACACCATTTACCCCAGAATTCTCCTGGCGAAACTGGCTACTCATAGCCTGGATGGATGCTCTCTTCACTGGGAAAAAAAAAAAAAAAAAAGAGATGCAATGGCAATACAGAAATTAAATTGCAAAATTTCTTTTTAAAAAACAGAAGGGAAAAAATGAGCAGTGGGGCCAATAAAGAGTGGAAAGGCAGGTCCTGCTTGACTAATCTGATATCCTATGACAAGGTGACCCTCTTAGTGGGTGAGGAGAAGACTGTGGATGTTGTTTACCTAGACTTTAGTAAAACCTTTGACACCATTTACCCCAGAATTCTCCTGGCGAAACTGGCTACTCATAGCCTGGATGGATGCTCTCTTCACTGGGAAAAAAAAAAAAAAAAACTAGCTGGATAGTCAGGTCCAAAGAATGGTGGTGAATGGATTTAAATCCAGTTGGCCACTGGTCACAAATGGTGTTCCCTGGGGCTCAGTGCTGGGGTTGGTTCTGTTTAACCACCTGGACAATGAGATCAAGTGCACTCTCGGTAAGTTTGCAGATGACACCAAGTTGGGTAGGAGTGTTGATCTGCTGGAGAGTAGGAAGGCTTTACAGAGGGATCTGGATAGGTTGGATTGATGGGCCAAGGTCAATGGTATGAGGTTCAACAAGGCCAAGTGCCTGGTCCTGCAGCTGGGTCACACCAACTCCATGCAGTGCTACAGGCCGGAGGTAGAGTAGCTGGAAAGCTGCCTGGCAGAAAGGGACCTGGGGGCATTGGCTGACAGCCAGCTGAATATGAGCTAGCAGTGTGCGCAGATGGCCAAGGCGGCGAATAACAACCTGGCTTGTATCAGAAATATTGTCCATCAGGACTAGGGAAGTGATGGTCCTGTACTGGGCACTGGTGAGACTGCACCTCGAATACTGTGTTCAGTGTTGGGCCCCTCACTACAAGAAAGGCATGTCCAGAGAAGAGCAACAAAGCTGTGGAGGAGTCTCAAACACAAGTCTGTGAGGAGAAGCTGAGGGAACTGGGGTGGTTAAGCAGGAGAAAAGCAGGCTGAGGGGAGACCTTATTGCACTCTACAATTAGAGGTTGTAGTGAGGTGGGGGTCAGTCTCTTCTCCCAAGTAACAAGCATTAGGGCAAGAGGAAATGGTCTCAAGTTGTGCCAGGGGAGATTTAGATTGGTTATTAGGAAAAATATGTTCAATGAAAGGCTTGTCAAGTATTGGAACAGGCTGCCCAGAGGAGCAGTTGAGACATCATCCTTGGAGGTATAGAAAGACATGGAGATGGGGTGCTTAGTGACATGGTTTCAAATTTTCTTATGCAAATTTATATGGGGTTATATACATTTTTGTGTAATGCAAATGTATATGGGGTTATATACAAGATACTGATGCAAATTCTCAGCTGCTGTTATCTGATGATCAGCATGTCTTGCTTTCTCCCTCTTGCTAGTCCACAGGGCTGTTAGTATGTCACAGGCCACAGTTTGAACAGCCAGCTCCCGGGCTTCAATTTGAGCAACTTATGTTCAGACCTAGCAGTATCTGGCTCTTCCAGCAGCTGCTGTGTAGACATACTTACTCCTACACTGGCAACTTGGTGTCCACCCTTATGGTGGACCTGATTCCTTAGAAAACCACCTGTCGCTTTTCCTCTGCAATAAAAAATTCGCTGGCAATAAGAGCCTTATTCCTCTGTTCACCTGAGTTTCAGTGCTTTTAACTGCAAGCAACCTTTGGCTTTGACTGGTCTTAAAGTCTCCTAGGCTTTCAAAGCATTTTGTAAGCACCGAGAGGAGACTGTTTTCATGTGATCTATCATTTTTATGTTTGTGCACCATATGGCACTAGTGAACTTATCTGATAGTTGAGTTTAGGTGCTCCCAAAACATGTGTTAAAAGATAATATATTGTAACTAAATTCACCATTGATAAATGGAGAAAGAGGTAGAGATAAGGCACAAATCACAGAGTTATCAATTGGCCCTGGGAAAAGAATTCGGGGATTTCAAATTTCAGTAAATTCTGATTACCAGAGAGCAGATTATTCTTTCACTTGTTATTATTCAGTTTGGCAGTTTGACAAGTCTTTGACTGTAATTGTTTATTGTTCATATTTTCTGGCTATTTGGCTGTATTTATTTTTTTTTTACCTAAGTCTACTTTCTTTTATTTCAGAAGGACTTTTTTCACGTGTTGTTTTAAATGAGATTGTTCCTTTAACTATGGACATACAAAAAGGACAGAAAACTTCTTTTCAATTCATAGACCCTCTCTGGTTTTGGTGGGTTTTTGGAGGGGGGAAACAAATCTCTGAAGCACTGTCATTTAAAGATTTTTAATTCCCATATATCATAATTTCAGTATAGTGCTGCTAGGACAAAATAGAAAATTATTCAAGTTACTGTAACTGCTGAATTCTTTATAAAAAGTAGATTTTTTTCCCACTTTTTTTTTTAGTGGAAGAGTTAGTCTTGTATCTGAAGTCTAGGACTGCATGTTATAGTTATGTTTATCTTCAAACTCTATTACAGGACCTCTGCTGCCCTACAGGAATGATCTTACGTCATTTAAGATCTCGACTCCGCAGTTTCCTATTCAGTAACATGAAGCTAAAAATCCAGTGAGGCAACTTGGGAGTATAAAAGCTGTTATTATTGACATACATCAGCAAAAAGAACTTCTAGCTTTTGGATTTTACCATGGACTCCAGAAAACTTTAAAACATAGATTTCATTTACATACACTCAGTAAGCAGTCCTCCTTATTTTCTGTACCTAGTAGTAGTTTTCTCCTGTCTTTTTTTCCATCTTTATTTGTTTCGGGTTTTTTTTTCCTGCTATTATGTTCTTTAAAAAAAGCAGAAAACATGATTCTACATGATCAGATGTTTAAGAGTTAAGTGGTATTTTTCCCATAGCTGTGTAGTTCTTGGCACTTTGGAATAAAACACTTAGCTCTGATCAATTGAAAGTTGCTTAGTTAGATCCCAAAACACAATTCTCTGAGGAAAATGTGATTTAAGAAAAAAAAAAAAAGAAAAAGGTGGATGTTGAAAAACTGTTTAGCTAAGCCTGACATTTTGCTTTTTAAATATTAATTATACTTTGGGCTTCTTCCTATTTACATACTTAAGTGCTTGCTTGGGACATAAATGGTACTATATTGTCTTGAGGAAGCCACAGAGCAGTTTTGTTAGATAAAACTCCTTGCAGCTGGTAATTTTTGGCAATTAATATTATGAATTCTTGTCACAAGGGGCCTGGGGAAGGCACTTCCAGGTTGCTACTTATCTCTATAAAATGAAGGAAAATGTCAGAAGTGGTGGGCCTGCTGAGAGGATCATTTCTGGGAGGAAAAGAGGTGGCAAATGTTAAAATTACCATATTTATGGACACTGTGGAAAATGAAAGTCTGAACAAGCTGCTCTTTTAGAGTTAGTGTTAAAGATTTTTAAAACTTTCTGAACAGCCTAATGTAACATAAAAACTGTAACTACTTCTCTCAGAAATGCAGCGTTAGTAAAAATCTTGAAGTTTGATACAGTTTTGCTTACAACTGCTACTGTCTATGAGTAGTATTCATAAAGGGAGGAAAGAGTTGCTTTCCAGGAAAAATCAATTCTCTGTCATTTGTAAATTCCTATTCTTGGCTTTTGGGCTGGGGTGGGGATATGGAGCTGACATTCTTTCCTGTTTTCCTCTGAGGTTAAAACAAAGTACAAAAATTTGTTTTACCTTTCCTAGTCCAGAACAGGGTGGTAGACAATACTTGCATGAGCCATTCACACTCAATTTTTCACACTGCAGGTATAATTACAATCAGACCAGTGTTTAGTGTGTCTTTGAGCCTGCCGTGAGCTGGTAGTATATAATAGTCCTGTGCATTTTTCAGGTGAAATAGCAACTATAACACAATACTGCTATGGCCATATGGTTTCAGGGCCAGAGCTACAATATGATTGTACTCCACCTGGTCATGTAGATATATACATCAGCTTCTGTGAGAGGTCAGACTGGGACAGAAGTGTTTCTGTATTTCTGGTTTTACCTTTGTTATTAGCAACTAGGCTTAACAGTCCTACAGCATACCATTATACCTATTGGAGTCTCAAGCTCTGCTTTTGTCTTTGCTGGCAGACAAAAATGAGGACAGCTGTTGCTAAGTGAAAAAACACAAACAGTAACCTGATCCAAATGGGATGGATGGACACATGGTAGTAAAATGAATTGGTTTCATTGACATTTTTATTTTGCAAATAACATAATCAAACTTATGCCAAAATTACCTCTATATATTGGCAAAATACACCATTCTACTTTCTCTCATTTGATTCCTTTGGCAATTTTTGAAAGAGATGCTGGAGGACATGCTAATAACTCAGCAAGCTTGGGCTTTGGTCCATCAGTCAGAGTATCATCAAAACCTACAACGAAACTAGACCTGGGCTGCCAGCAGGGAATGGACCATAGAAAAGGCTTGGGAGGCAACGACACTGTGATCATTGCCATCTTGGCTGACCCAGTGGGAACTGACCCAAAGACTTATCATGCAAAAAGTCTGTGCGGGAGAGCCATGACCCTGTACCTCAGGCTCCATCTACCATCTTTCCACTGAAGCTCAGCCCTTGGTGATGATCTGGAGCATGCATCCAAGGCTGGTGTATTGTATGAATAAGGCTGTGTGTTGGAGTAGCATTATAGGGTGCCTAGAAGATATCACATAGATGGTAGATTGCAAATGCTACAGCAGAAGCTCTCTTGGTTACTTCAGTGCTGCATTTATTTTTTTTTTTTAACCTCTGTACAAAGTGTTGTAAATTAGATGTACATGATTAAAGGTTTTCAGATCTAGTCAGAAACTCAATCTTAAAGCTTTGAAAAAATAACTGAACAGAATCCTGACAGAGTTTGTTCTGTATCTGCCATCACTGCATCAAAGCACTACATGGTAGAGAATTTTAATTGCTTATAAAACAGCTGAAGTGTGCTTTCTTCTTTTCATCTTCACTGATTGAGGTTTGGGCTGCTTCACAAAGAGAGCTAAAAAGTTACATTTCCACATATGTTACCTTGCCTGCTTACTTTGGTGTTAGCTGTCCATGTAACATTGTTTTGTGAGATTTCCAAACCACGCTGAGCAAAACAAGCATTCCTTATAGCCAGAGAGGTTTTCTGCTTGTGCAGTTTAGCTGCTTGCACGTTAATAATGCTACAATATCCAGACTTTATCAAATAATCCTGCATCGATAACATACAAAATTGTCACTGATTGTTTCCTAGTTCTAAGTTTAGGTAGAAGCCTAACAGCAATTACTGTTACTGTATAAAAGCTGTTGTGCTGTTCCGTTCTTCCCATGCTAAATTGGATTGCACTATCTGCCACTAGGCATCAAACGCATGCTTTGGGCCAATGCTCGGCTTGGGCCAACTGAAGGTTCCTCCTCCTGTTACCATTCATTTTCTTGTGGCAAAAGGCCTTTAAAAAAATAAAAAAAAAACAACCCACACCCTGTCTTATTACTGCTTTTTTAAAAATAATATTATCTTGCCTCAACAAAGCAATGAGTCATGTATGTAACACCATTTTTTTTTCCCACAGGAGAACACTTCAATTTCCAGTTAAAATCTTCAAATTCCCTCTGGTATCATGACATTTCTAGCATCTGGAACACTGGGACATTTCCTGAAATGGGATGTCCTTGAAGGTCTTCAGCCACAGGAACAAAAATGCTAAACTTTACATATGCATCTGACTGAATTACCAAGTTTCAATACTGAGCCTCTGAGGCCTTACACTGGAGAACCCAATATTCCAAATCTGACCCTTCTGTAGTTTGTGCTGGTTCCTTGATTGTCAGTCAGGCACAATAAGCCTCTCACAGTCTATAGATGTGGGGTTGCTGTTTTTTTTTTTAACTTAATGTTTCAAATATTTTTTTCATCAAAATTGTAGAACCAACAAGGCACCAATAATTCTTTAGTAAAATGCCTGTGAAAATTTTGTTAGACAAACGTCAGAGGAGAGGGAAGGAGGTGAATATCTTTAAAAACTTGACCAGCAGGTTATACACAACTTTAGAAATGTCAGAGACACAAATGCTACAATAAGAAATGGCTATTGGATCACTGCTTTGACAGATGATTTATAAAGAATCCTAGCACAGAGTGGACAAGGGCCATACCTAAGGAAGTGAAAAAGATGTGCTGCAGTTCGATGCCCTATCTGACAGACAGAAAGTAGCTGTGGCCAACTAATTTGAACTCACTTAGATATACATATATTGTTTAACATACAAAGTATTACTCCTCTTTCCATGCTGTATACAAAGCACCAGGCTAAAGTTTTAGAGGGCAGTCTTGTAGGAAAATGTTCTTGTCCAACCATTCTGTCTGTAGCCTTAACAGCAGATATCAAGTGTTTTCCATGGCCACAAGTTAATATCTATGCATGAGCCTCCTCCCATCCCTTTTCTAATAAGGGTGTCCTGGGGTCTGAGGCATAATTATAGATCACACGTTACATGCCTGAAAGATGAAGAGGTTAATATTGTACAAATGCACCCTTTCCATAACCAAATTTCCAATGGCACTCTGATGTGGAAAGCAAATCTTCAAACCTTGCAGTTCTCTGCACTATGCTCACTCCTGTCTGTGTAACTTGGCTAGCTATGATTAACAGGTATATAATATAAAAGCACCAGTTAAACTACCCCAGTAGATTTCTTCACATTTCTCTCTGATCCAGATAGTGAGCTACCGATGAAATAATAAGCCCTGGAGACACAAATACATTTACACTTGCAATAATAACATGAAAACAATGCAAATCTTTTTCCTTGTATCAGACATTAGTTTAACAGAATATAATTTAGGGATGTGATAGCAACCTAAGTCAAGTCTGAGAAGTCAAGGGGAAATATGACATTGAGCATCAAACAGCAAAACCCTGCAACTCTCTATTTCTGACATATATAGGCGTGTGAATGAAAACCAGTGATGTGAATCCTTTTTGTAACTGTTTTTCCTGCTGGTGACAACATGCCAAAAGTAATGTTTTAACGGATAGGTGCCATACGTAAGTGATAAACCTGTGAGCTGAGGACAATACACCAAACATGACAGAGACGCACTGTGCACAGCTGTGCAAAACCCCCATTTTTCTTGGCCACGGCTAATTTATGTCACAAATCTGCATGTACATGAAGATAACTGCGGTGTGTGTTGTAGTGAAGTATCAAGGTTTCTCTGGGTATGTAAAGTGATGTTTTTTTCCCCTCCTCCTTTTTTTCTGCAGTTAAGTAGAAGAAAAAACACCTCCCCTTAATGGAGCAACAGTTCATTTTCCAGCTCAGGATCAAAGTGTCATTCCTTTACTCTTTTCTCCTTCTTGCTTTTTTTCCCTGAGGGTTTCATTAAATTATTTAAAGTTCTATGTTCTTTATTCATGAATGAATTGGGTATGTTTTGTAGCTGAAATTACCATAATAGAATAGACTCGGAAAGATCTTTGGATTTGGGGAGTAAACTAGTGGTTACCCAGAGTTTCCAGAAGTGGAGTTAACAAATTTCTCCCCAGTTCAGTTCAAGATTGTTTGAGTGTTTATTTTCCAAATTAGTGGTCATTCAAGAAAAGCCAATTATAAGAACAATTTCCAATGACAGGTGAAGGGAGAGGGGAGGGGCTATTCTATGTACAAATGAGAGACCTTTCAAGGAAATTAAACACACTGAAGCATAATGTCTTTGACTCTTCCTCATACTTTATAAGACTGTATAGTTATGAAAGTACAGCTTAGAAGAAACACACCTCAGCAAGAAGTTTTTGTTCTGCTTTTGTGCAATCAATAACAAGATAGTGCTGTATGTACTTTTGTTGTTTGATTTTTAGGCAAGCACAGATCTCTATATCCAGTACTAAAAGAACCTGTCTCCTAGTCATACTTCAATCATACAGTAAGTCCAATCATATTTATTTTTGTAAATCTGTAGTGTGACAACGGACCTCGTAATGGATGTTACTAGAGTTAATTTTTCCTCTTAGTGCTTTCTTTTGTTCTGGGGCAGCAAATTAATACAAGAAGGGATAAAATCTGAGAAGCCACTGAATTAATTTCAGATCATTTCAGATGTAGTTATCTAGTAATTATATGTGTGTAAGAAATGTTCAGAAATTTTGGGTCATAACTTTTGAGGGCTAGTATTCAGCAGCACTCAACACAGGGTAGAAGTGAGAACATGTGAATCACCATTATGTTTAGAGAAAAAGACTGAGGTCTCCTAGCTTTGGGGAGTGAGTATTGTTCAGAACAAAGTTAGATGGTATATGAATTCCCTGTCCAAATGGCTATGCACTCAGCAACCATCAAGCAACAAAAGTAAGTGAGACGTGGTGGATGGTGTCAATATGCAGGTTAAAGTCTTCTCTCTTCCTCCAATCTAAGTGCTATTCAGATGCTGCCTTATGTTAAAACTGACAATGGGAACTGGCCATTTTTTATTATGGAGCTTTCATTTAAGACTGGACAGCATACTGGAGTATAATGAGGTTGGGAGTGGGGAAGTGCTGTGTTTGTCTACCTGCAGTCAGGAGGTGACGAGTCACCACAAAACTAGCTTTAATCCAGCTATTGTAGGCAATGGAGTTAGGCACCCATCCAAATAAGTGTACAGTGTATGCAACATGGAGATACTTGTGCAATATAAGCCTTGCAGAAGAGAATATTTAATGTTGCGTCTTAATGTACTCTGGGAACTTGACTCTGGGACTGGGCATATTTTCTTTCGAGTATTATAAACTTTCACAGCACTGTTGATCTTGAATGACCAAACTTCACAGAAGAACACTGCATTTGTCCCTTCACAACTCTGCTCTAGCCTGCCCCATGTACATAGCTGCGTTTCAAGGATGTAAAGGCTACTTTCATTGTTTTGTATTTAACAGGCTAAAGTGTGAGTAGTTATCACTTCCAATATATCAGTTTGAAAACAAATTTAGCTTGACAGCTCCCCAGATTTTTCAGTGATTTTTCCTGAGCACTTTATTTGGCTAGATTTCTTTTTGACTGCTTTCTTTTTTTTTAATTTTATCTATATTTTAAAATGGGAAATGAAAGCTTATGTCAGATTGTTTCCTCAACAGAAATTGAGACCAAATAAGCAACTCACTATCAAACATTTAAGTGGATGAACCAGGTAAGACTCAGGATTAGCTAAACTGTGACCTTGTCTTCTAGAAGTCTAGGACCTAGTGCACAAATTGGATATGTGGGAAATTTAATAACAGTTGATTGCAGTTAATGTAGCAGTTTATGGATCTTCTTTAAAAACTGGTGATGACTTATTGAATTCCAAGTGGATATCTGTGCTAGATCCTTGGCCAGAGTACGTTCTCTAGTACTTATTTTTCTAAGGAAAATTTCAGCAGTGCTTCTCATACAAACTTAGGTACCCAGGTTTTATCAGCACTGATGGAAATGACTCACTAGTTTTCCCTTACTGAACCAAATACATTTGAAGATACTCAATTTTCCTAGGATAATTAAGCTCTGAATAGCAACAGTTACTCAGGACCAGTGAATTGTCACAAGCAGTACAAATTCCAATCAGAATGAAAGCACAACCTGAAGTTGGTTAAAACTTTTCATTAGAAGTAGTTTTTTTACAAGGAAACGTCACTCATTCAAAATGGATGGTATCCTTTTGCAGTAACTCATATGAGACTAAATAAAGAAATGTATCAAGCTCCTGACTATGTGGCACAAAATCATGTGAAACAGATTTTGTCTGCTTTGAACATTTGCTCTTTCTGCAGTGCATCAGATGAATCTGCAAGTAAAAGGCAAGTAGAGCATCCACTCTGCCTGAAATTTCTTTCTCTTTTATGACAATTCCTTGTCATTTTCCATAAAGCTTGACAACAGAACAGTCTGGGTGAAATGATGCATGAAAATGCTTTCTGGTCCCCCTGCCCTGCCCTGGTTAAATACAGTTAATGAACTGGAAAACTGATATTGATAAAGCTGGCTCTGGTTACCTATAGGGCACATCAGATTGAACTGGTCAGTGATTCATGTTTAACCTGATTAAAGTTAAATTGGCCATGTTTTTTCTTTCCTTGCCTTACCCTGAATACTCAAAGGATGGCCTATCACTGTTGGCTGACCATAAAAGTATTGTACAGGAAATCTATCAGAATAAGTTAGATGGAAAATGCAGAATAAAGTGAAAAAAGAAGGTTAAAAGCCTTGGGTAAGTAGTCATGTAATATCAAGCATTCAGACTTAAATCTGTGCCATGCAATGATACTTGGCTTTTAAAAACTTATTGGCTTAAAATAATTTGTTTTGAAATGCAGATCAGGGCAATATTCTTACACTTGTTTACTGCAAATATTCGTGGAGAAATACTCTAGTGTTGAATCATATTTTTTAGTTTAGAATTTTACTTTCATTCTAAGAATGGTAAATATATTACATAGCTTAATATTTGTCTTCTTTTTGTTAGATGATTTACTATAAAAAAAAAATTCAGGAAAATTTACTAAAATAGAAATATGCAATAGAATCTGGTATTCGCTTGTTTTTAGATATTAGCAATTAAGTGCCATGATGAACAGTGAATTGTGTTTTTATTTGCAGTCTCTATTGTGGAGACTGAAAATATTTTCTAAAGAATCCCACACATTGTACATGAACTTACTGAAGAAGTTCACAATATATTCTTGAAAATAAATTGCAGAATAAAAATAGTTATGACCAGTTATATTTATCATAAACAAGACAAATGCTTAATGGTATGAAATTACTATAACACACATTTTTACATGAGTCTGAAGGTGCACTGCATTTGTATTTAAATTAATTTTTAACAATACCTCAATTACTGAACACGAATTGAGAAATGTGTGAAGTTCTGAAAAAACTGTGAAATGCTGAATATGAGCTGGCAGTGTGCCCAGGTAGCCAAAAGGGCCAATAGCATCCTGGCTTGTATCAGAAATAGTGTTGCCAGCAGTACTAGGGAAAGGATTGTCCCCCTGTACCGGACGCTGGTGAGGCCACACCTCAAGTGCTGTGTTCAGTTTTGAGCCCCTCACTACAAGAAAGACATTGAGGTTCTGGACTGTGTCCAGCGAAGGGCAGCAGAGCTGGTGTAGGGTCTAGAGCACAAGTCCTGTGAGGAATGGCTGAGGCCACTGGGGTAATTTATCCTAGAGAAAAGCAGGCTGAGGGGACACCTTATTACTCTCTGCAGGTACCCGAAAGGAGGTTGTAGCGAGGTGGGGGTCGGTCTCTTCTCCCAAATAACAAGCAATAGGACAAGAGGAAATGGCCTAAAGTTATACCAGAGAAGGTTCAGTTAGGATATTAGGAAAAACTTGTTCACTGGAAGTGTTGTCAAGCACTGGAACAGGCTGCCCAGGGAAGTTGTTGAGTCCCCATCCCTGGAGGTATTTAAAAGACGTGTAGATGTGGTGCTTAGGGACATGGTTTAGTAGTGGACTTGGCAGTGTTAGGTTAATGATTGGACTTGAGGATCTTAAGGGTCTTCTACAACGTAAATGATTATATGATTTTACCATTAAAAAGCACATTACTTTTATAGTTCTGGAACACAAATGTTAGCCAAAAGGGCCAATAGCATCCTGGCTTGTATCAGAAATAGTGTTGCCAGCAGTACTAGGGAAAGGATTGTCCCCCTGTACCGGACGCTGGTGAGGCCACACCTCAAGTGCTGTGTTCAGTTTTGAGCCCCTCACTACAAGAAAGACATTGAGGTTCTGGACTGTGTCCAGCGAAGGGCAGCAGAGCTGGTGTAGGGTCTAGAGCACAAGTCCTGTGAGGAATGGCTGAGGCCACTGGGGTAATTTATCCTAGAGAAAAGCAGGCTGAGGGGACACCTTATTACTCTCTGCAGGTACCCGAAAGGAGGTTGTAGCGAGGTGGGGGTCGGTCTCTTCTCCCAAATAACAAGCAATAGGACAAGAGGAAATGGCCTAAAGTTATACCAGAGAAGGTTCAGTTAGGATATTAGGAAAAACTTGTTCACTGGAAGTGTTGTCAAGCACTGGAACAGGCTGCCCAGGGAAGTTGTTGAGTCCCCATCCCTGGAGGTATTTAAAAGACGTGTAGATGTGGTGCTTAGGGACATGGTTTAGTAGTGGACTTGGCAGTGTTAGGTTAATGATTGGACTTGAGGATCTTAAGGGTCTTCTACAACGTAAATGATTATATGATTTTACCATTAAAAAGCACATTACTTTTATAGTTCTGGAACACAAATGTTGAGCAAGACAACAGAACCTCTAGAAAAAGTTATTCAGTAAACAAAATAATTTAAAAGAAGATCAAAAGGGAATTTTGATCTGTGAGTATTTGAAAATAAGTAGTTAATTGATAGCATTGTTTTTCAACGTTTACTATTTGCTAGTAAATACAGACTGAAGTGTTAAGACAATCTTGGAAAGAACAAATGAAAAGAGCGTTCAGGGCAGAGCTACTCTTTCACTCACTATGATCTAATAAAGGGTTAATCCTTCTGCTGAGAGAGGTGAGTTTAACCTCTAAAGCAAAGTCTCTGAATTCATCCCACCATTGCCTGGGTTTTTTTTTTGTTTGTTTATTTATTGCTAGAATGAGCTGTCTTTCCATTCATACTTTGACCCCTTTTAGAGTGATAGTCAATCTCACAGGTAATGCAAAGAAATGCAATATTCATGACTTGATGGCCAAGCTGTTTACATTTAATATGTTTCTCCTACTGCAGCCTGTTGAACCATTTAAAACTGTATCCATTTCTTTGGGGAAAAATGTGGAATCATCATCCCTCATAGGTTACTATTTTTGCTTCCATTGTTGCTAAACCTGCATCCATTTCTCTAGACTATTTGTCTTCATGTATTAATCATTGTTTCATTTTGAGGCAGCAAACGTATTTGCTCCTTATTCTTCAATATATGGGAAAGGGCACTGAAGAACGGTAAATCATTTCAAGAGTGATTTAACCCAGTTGCCCTTAGCTTTCAATGGAGAATTTATTGAACAACTCAGAAAAAATATCTAAGAGTTACCTTGTAATTGGGCAGGGAACTGGAAAGCAACATCAGTTAAGCAGCAGCACTTATATCTAGAGGTGTGCCAAATGGATCTAAAACAAGCTATATTAAAAAAGGAGAGAGAAAAGAGAGCTAGATGATTTAAAAGTTATCAGACTTCTGCAGTCAAAGTATCCTTTGGGAAGATAGCTCATAACAACAAATATAAATAAAAATGCAATACTGCTTACACTAGTGAGAAGGAAGCAGAGAAAGAGAACTATGACAAGCAAAAGCAAACATAAAATTTCTCTCTGGTAGTCTCCTTTTAATTATCTTTTGCAGCAATTCTCTCTAGTGCAGCAAGTGGTACACAGCCATTCTCATATAGCAGAGTAAAAGATGAACAAGGAAAAGGTGCTTTAACTTTCTTCAAGAAAAATTTACCCTGTCTTCAGGAAGAAGCCTGCCATAATAGCTTGAAAATTTGAATGTATGTGTTTAAAGCATGCAAAATAGGAGGAGAGAAAACCACATTCCTTGTCACACTGATTTATGTGTTGTCTTTATATTTCTATGTGAAACAAAAAAGAGTCTCTTAAAACAACCTGACCTTCAGAAGAAAAGTTAAACCAGTGTGGCTATGCTTTCCTTACCTGTTTTTTCTTGCTGTGCATAGGATACGACATGGAAAGTTTTTCAAATTGGGACTGCTTGGCAGATGCTTTAATGTCAGAGGAAGGAACAAATGGCGTAAATATCCCAACCAAAATCAAGTCAGAGTTCCAAGAAAATATAAGCTTTTCATTTCAGGTCTCATCTGTATAAACCACAAGAAATCTACCAGAAATAGATTGAGTATTTTCTTTCCAGGAAAAGGTTAGACTGGAAGGAAAGCACAATCAGATGCTACAGATAATTACATTGAAATTGGGTAAATATCTGAATTCTGAATGGCTTTTTAAACTAACAGTCCAGCAAGCTCTTTCTCTTTCCACAGTAATGTCTTTAAATAAGAATGGGGTTGCAGTCACTTTGACATTAAAGAAAAAAAGACAACTTGTGAATATTTGTGCTTGTGATCTGCCAGCTTTCCACTTACCCCAGCGGATTAGTCCTGATTTGTGCCAAAACACGGGAGAATCATTGCTCTACTTTATTTTCCTAATGCTCCCCATTAAGGCTATTCATCACATATCATATAGGCCACATTCACATATGTAGGCCCTGGCAATTCATAAATTGTGCAGGCTGTGTCTCAACCCTATTCTTTCGCATGAAACACATTTTTCATTTCACTTGAGGGCAGTGGTTTCTAAATTTCTATGCAAAATCCAAAGCCTCTTACTCCTTTCATAATTTACCACTGGGAAAGAGGTCTGAGATCTACAAGTAATCTTTACAGCTATCTACAAAACACATTCTAGGGAAAAAGAAGAATGTTGTTAAAAATATATATAAAGGAGAAATAGGAGGCAAACACACTGAGTAAAAGATGTTCTCCTAACTGCTAAAAGAGAAGGTGATACAGTTAATAATAGATAATCCTAAAAGGCCTCTGACAGAGACTTCAGGTGGCTGATTGACAAATCCAAGAAAGCAGCCCAAGAAAAACATGCAGGTAGGCAGTCCTTACAAGCAAAGTCCTCCTATAAGAGAGATCAGGAGGTAGCCAGGGGTCACTCTCCTGTGTTACACTCCATGTTAGAAAACCAAAAAAAGCCCAAACCAAATAGACTACATTCTGAGATATTTTACCCAATGTAGGTCCATTAATTTCAATACAATTGTACCAATTTGAACTACTTAAAAACTGGTGTTATACAAATGCAAAAACCTAAGTTAGAACGCAAACAGTGGTAAATACTGCTTAGGATATCTGACGGTGTTATTTTCCCTTGTATGGCTTTCTAATTAAACATGGGATTTTTTTCCTCCCACAAATAAACAAATAAACAAAACCCATTTAGTTAGCATCATAGGAATAGGAAATAATAAACCTAGGAAAGTTTAATAATTTTTTTGGATGAAGGTGTGAAGGTGCAACCAAGAGTACTGTCAAAATTTGCTGCAACATTTCTAGCTTTCAGTAGCAATTGTTCAGTGTATTTGAAGTATGAATAAACTGAAGACATTTTTAGGCTAATCTCTTTTTTTTTTCTTTAGTGTTATTATGGTATGTACTCATTTCTAACTTTTCATTAAACCCTATTTCTCAAAAGGCAACAATTTAAACTAAGATACCCTGTGTATTCTGAAAAAGTGGAGATGATTATGGGCACTACTATTACCTTATAAAGCGCTTGTGATGCAAGAAAACATTTTTTACTGAAATAACAAGGACTGAAATCATACTTTATAATTTTCGATGTGAGCTTCATTCTCTTAAATGATTTCAGGACAGGAGATGTTTAAGAAAAACTATCAGGTACTTTAATGATTCTCAGCACAAGGTGAAATACTACTACGGTACACAAGCATGATTTATTACATGGTGCTTGGTATCAGGATATAAAGTTATAACAAACAAATGGCATATGAAACATTAAACTGAAACATAAATAGGTTCAAAGAAACCATTGAACTTCTTAACCTCTAAAGGTTCATTGATTGCATCAGAATAGCATCAATCTAATTTCAACAAAGGTCAAAAAAATTGAGATGCCCCGCCAAGGTTTGTGTATGACAGATTTGTGTCCTCTTGCACAGGGAGAAACTGATTTACTAGAATGCTAGAACCTGAACTGGCTCTTACAGCCATAACAGAAAATGTGTTGTCTCAACTTTCTTTCTCCCAGAGAGTGTAGTAACAGCCTTTGGATACTCAATTAGAACACCCAGATTAGTTGAAAATGTTCTGAATTCAGCCTAAAATTACTGAGAACACTTGCTTCAGGGGACTTCAGGTCAGACACATGAAGACTCAGTATCAGTACTTTTCAAGGTTTGTGTCATATTTCCTAAATTCAGAAGTATTTCCTTAGTACAATTTTTATTTTTCTCTCATCTGATAGCATTTCCCAAAGCAGGGAACTTCAGCAGACAGGTTTTACATTCATATTACTGTGCTTACTAAATACTTGTACAACCTGTAAGGTCCAAAGGAAGAGGAAGGAATACCCAGTTTCTAATCTTGTTCTGTCAGAAATACATGAGGAAGGTGCCTTTTTGCATTCAGGTAGAGAATTCAGCATAAGGAAGCCAGGCAGAGAGTCAGTTTGGATTGCAGAGGCAAATCTTGACTAGAAAGCTCAAAAATGTTCTCTTAGAAATGTGGTTCCTCCTGTTCCAGTGCTTCCACAACCCTCTGTTGCATTTTTCCAATGAAGAATAAGCAAGAGACACTGTCAAGCCTATAAGTCCCTATGAACTGAAGAAGACTCCAGTTTTATATATGATCTTACACTAATTGCTAATCCCATCCTTTTCCCATTTTGTAGGCTGTGGTTTTGTAATAGCTGTTATGAAAGCCAGCTTGACAGACTAATTTGACAGTCTCTGGACCTAAAACCTACATCTACTTTTGAGTTAAAGATCCTTCTTATATCCAAGGGTTGTGATAGAATTTTCTACTTTTGGAACAGGACAGGCACAGTGATTTCACATGATTTCCCACCCATTCCTGTTCAAAATTCCTCCCCTCAGAAAAAGCAGTAATTCAGTCCGCACTGAGATGGCAGTAATTATAGAAAAGCAAGCCAACTACCAAGGGATGAAAATGCTATCGTTATTCCCTACACATATCCCAGATGCTCTAAGCTAAGCTTTCTCTTTGGGAAAAAATTCAAGAGGATTAAAGGAAATGTATTGACAGGTTTTCTCCCTTTCCCAAGTACCCACACATGCTCAAATTGTTTAGGCAGAGTCGTACGTCTTGAGAAGAAAAAAAAAATAATTGATTTTAACTCAGAAAATAAAAGAAAAAGAGATTCAGATGTTAAAAGTGTAATACCTCAGAGGCAAGCTGCAGGCTACTGAAAGGAGAAATTTAGATTGAAACCAGTGCCGGATGTGTTGTAACTCAAAACTACATCAAGAATATGGCTTTTTTATTTTGACTATTGAAGTTATTAATAAAACGACCTTTGCTTTTCTTCTCTCTTTGAGAACTCGCAATGTGAGTTTCTGATGAAGACGTCTGGGCACCTTCTAATTTAATAAAAACATGTAACAGAAAGCCAGTAAGTACATCCTTTTGTCTCTGATACATGTCATGAAATGGAAGTAAATAGATTTAAAACTCTAGCATTGCAGATGATGAGATTAGAAAGCCATTAGTAGCCATATAGAGTATTAGAACACTGAGCACCAAAAGGCTGTTATGGAGAAATTTCTTGAACAGATAAAAACATATTGATATCATCCTTCTTCTATTATCCAATAAAGCATTTTGTTTCGAGCCCTGCTGTGATTTGTGCTATCACTTTGTGCAGTAGAACCAACAATAGAAGACTTTCTAGATTTCTTATATATTTAAGGAATGAGAGGCAAAGAGACTTCTCTACTTCAGTGGTATGTAATGCCATATTAAAGTCCAGTTTTGGACAAGCAGGTGATGTTACCATCTACTAATCATTTGTCTCTCCTCCCTAAAAATTCCCAACAGTTTCCAGTCGCTCAAAGAATTTGAATAGAGTGCCTGATTGTACCGTTTTGTTAAAAGGAGAGGGAAGGCAAGTGCAATTCTAAATGGGTGTCAGGTTATCTTGCTTTGCTGAAGTCTAACCATATGCCAGTCAGGGGTCCTCCCATAACTGGGAGCCCTGGGAGGACAAAAAAAATGCAGAAAAACATGATAGATAGTTGCTTTAATCAAGAGTCCTTTGCAAGACCAGTTATATGTCAGTGCATCTGGCAGAAATGAGAATTAAGGGAATAATCCTCTGGCATGACAATCCAAAGAATGAACTAGTTTACATCTAATGTTAACAATTCAGACAACTGTTTTAAGCTATGTCTCATGTAACAGGGGAATTTTTCAGGACACAAAGTACTGCCCACATGTACTGCTGGAAACTTGTGGTCTACCTTTCCGCCAGGAAGAACATGGAAATGCATTAGGTACTGTTAGTAGCAGTAAAAATGAATACAGCTGCTTTCCCAGCCAGGCAGGAAAAAGGTAAGAAGTTGTATCTACATCTGAGTTGTATCTACAATTGCTTTCTAAAAAAGAGAAATAGTAGGAAGGTACTGAAGTACAGGAATAATTCTCTCTTCTGCCTGTATAATGGCTATAAATATGGAAGTAATCCAGGAACTCTGGAATACAGTGTGGTTCTATGTAGAACACTACTGGCCTGTCAACTGTACTTGTTTTATCTCTGCAGTAGTATAATGCTGACACTCTGTGTAACACCCCTGCAGTTAGAGGAATGCTCAATTGAAAACAAAACAAAACAAAACAGTTCACACTAATTTCTACCAGTTCCATGTAATACTGCAATACTGGACAGCAGAAGGTACACCAATAAACTTTAAGATTTCAGATTTAAAACTGATGTACTGTATTTCTTTGTAAAAAAGTAAAAAAAAAAAAACAAAAACAGAGGCATAAAAAGTGAAAGACTACAGGGACACCTTAAAAACATACATATTTGAATAAAAGAATGTACCACATTAGTGGGTCTTCATTTAACTGGATTAAATACATTTGGAAGGCTCCCCATAAATGCCTGTTGGGCTGTCTCCCAACAATATCTGTTCCATAATAAATATATTCAAGTTGTGAGGAGTATCTGAATTGTATTTATAATAATTAAAATAAATGGTATTCTTGCAAGACACATTTATGATTACAGTAAAATATATCGGGTTTTGCGTATATAAATGATACAAAACAAAGATATTTGCTGTCTTAAATGGGATTTATATTTGTGTACAAGAGAAAGGACTTTGCCTAAAGCCAAGTAAGAAATGGTTACATCATTTTAAAAGAAATAAGTTTATGCCTGTAGTAATGACAAGCTGGTTTTACAAGAACTTCTCTTTATTTGCATTATCAAGAGAAGTTCAGATCTTGCTAAAACTTTTTTAGAGTCACTTTCCACATTTAAATGGTTTAAGTGGATAGTGCACGAATGTTTGCAGTACTGATGCCTGAGTTGTTCATGTTCAAATACACATACTTGCCTTTGATATTCCATGCATTTTCCTAAAAAATAAAGTAAACTCTTCACTTTACTTTAAGCCACTGATGGCTTCCTCTTTGGTTTCATGAACTCATAGGAGTCTCCGTGGTCTTGTGAGTTGTGCTGCCCCAGTGGTGGTGAAATGTACTTGGCTAGTCTTGGTTGCAAGGTTCAATGGGATGTGAATACATCCACAGCTGGTGGTAAAAAATTGTGGCATCTATCTGGCATTTTTGCAGAACCCTTGCACTATGCCCTACTTTATCTTCTTGATTTTTCCATTCCTAAAGAGAAAAGTCATGTAACTCTAACCTGGATAAGAATAAATAAACCTGCTCCAGGAAAAATAAGAAGTACATTAATTCACTACTAGCCTTTTATTTAGTTTTATGGTGGTGGTTGGTTTTGGTTTTTATTTCTTTGTTTATTTGGTTTCAGAAGGATCAGAAATTCTTAAGTATTTAACTTTTGTTGCTCTTTTCCTTGTTTTTCTGAACTTCTGGATTTAAGCAAGGCTAGAAAAAATTCAGATATTTAGCTATCCAACTTTGACATCATTACTGGTCTGGTGGGTTTTTCATCCTTACAAATCAGGATTTTACTAAAACTACCATAAAACAAGTTTGTATTGGGAACCTCGTGAAGGTTCTTGCAGTGATCAGGAAACCATGGCTTTCACATTTATTGTAGCTCCTTTCCTTTCAGTCTAGTTTATGGCAATGATATCTTTCAGGCATTTATACAGATTAACATTAGTCCTGTGCCTAGCTCTGATGCCCTTTTTCTGTTTAGGTTAGGTCTATATGAAACCCAAATATCTTTAAGGTCTTTGTGCTCCTAGCAAATGCTACAGGCAACTACAGATCCCACTTTCTGACAGCTAGCAGCCATAACACCCAATGCACAACAGGAGGTTAAAAGTATTTTATCTATGTGTTGATGAAGATTAAATGACAAATAAAGATGATCCCCCAAAAAGGGAGGTTGGGACAGGGGAAGAAAATTATGGAAGAGTCAAGACAGCAAGGAAAATGAGAGGAGAAAGTATGCTCTGTGGAGTCTTGATTAAAGCATGCAGACATACAATAAAGCCTGACCAGTGGGTTGTTAAAATTCAGGTGGTATAATGATGGTTTAGAGTTCAGTTTACCGCTATCAAAGAGGGCAATGAGTGTGAAGTTATTTCCATCACAAGGGCAAGAGCAGATGCAGATATTGCCAATGCTTCAGTAAATCTCTGTTTACATAAACAGCTGTGAGGATCTTATTTTCTTAAGTGCAATAATCTTTAGCACATCCTCGTTCAGGCTGATAAAAAGGCAGGGTGAGCAAGGTAATTTACTTGCACATGTTCTGCAAGATCAACACGCATTTCATATTTTGTAACCCACTTCTTCCTGCAGTCCAAATGAGTCATTACAAAACAACTCTGGACTGTTATATAAGCAGTATAGTACTTTTTTACTGAGTTTAATATTTTATTTCACCCGGGTTGTGATCCGGAGTCCACAAATATAAAGTGATGTTTCTCTATTGAGCTCAGTGGGTAGCTGATGAGCTTGAGTAAGTCTGCAAGAAGGAAAAATACATTCACTCCTCCACTCATCATAAAATGTTTAGGCTCTCTTAGTAGACATATTTATGCTAAAATTTTGCCCTAGTTGGTCCATTATGGAGAAACAAATTCCAAAAGACCTACAGAATAAATATCACTTTATTACCACCTTCTCAACTGCAGCTTCACTTTACCTGTTTCTAATTTGTGGCCTCTGTTCCCTATTGCTCTGATAGAAATTAGAGATTTTTTTGTTCATTTTACTTAATAGTTTTGTTACATCTTTGTATAGACCTCCGTTTGCCTGATAACCCTGATATATTTTTTCTATTTTCTACTTTACATAGACCTATTCAGCACAATTTTTAAAATGCTTTTGTTTTCACGTAGCTTAAAAATCTCTGATTGTAACTGCTATTCTCAGTTTCTTCCTTTGTCTCCTCACATTATATCCTTGAGAACTGTGAATTGTCACTGAACTACACTTTTACTTTCACAGCTTATCTCCAACAATTTTCCCTTTTTTGTGGAGTAATAGCAAAATTGCAGAACTCTTATCTCAGTCTAAATTGCAAATCTGATACACAACTGTAAATAAGAACCCTTATAAAATCTATGTCTGTAATTCTCAGATCCTGGACTTTCTTATTTACCCAGCATTGAAAAAAGAAAAAAAAAGAAATCCATGTAGGACCAATGTACTCATCTGATAGCAGTGATGTTCCTGTTGTCTAGGTTGCTTAAGATTAGTGGAGGACTAACCACTTCACTGTCTGAAAACTGTCTTACACATAGTGCTGATTCCAAGAGAATCTTTACTTCTTCAGTAGTGCAGCAGATAATCCTTGATATCTGTAATGTTAAGATACTTCTGTAGTGACAAAACAGGGAAAATCTACAGCTATCGAGCATGGTAATTTGTACTTACCCATTGTGTATTAAACCACTGGATTCACTAGGGTAACTTGTTTCCTTAAAAATAAAAACTGTATTACATACTGATAAAATTAACACCTGATGGGCTGGTAAGCAGCTGGGAGGGAAACAGAATTGTTATAACAAACTCAGTGATCTAGGCACCATATGAAATAAAAAGTTTTCTTAAAATGTCAGAACATATGAAGTACCAGGCAGCTGCTTCTTTTAAGGGAAAAGCAATATGCCTGACATTGTGTTTTAACTGATAAAATCTAGATCTATATAGAAAAAGGGCCTTTTTTTCTCTGTAATTAAAAAAATATGCATCTGAAAGCAAGGCCAAATCACTGGCAATTTAAATTGACACATAAGACAATTGAATAATGTTGAAAGTCTTCCCAATTCTGGACTTTCCAAGTTGAGTACTGCAGAGCAGTATGGGTTGCATGTATGCACATGGATTTCAGTCTCTTGCATACATGGTATGGAGGATTTAGGAAAAAGCAATGTCAGCTCAGTTAAAAGACTTCTTGCAAAATAGGACACCAATTCTTTCATTAATATTTCCCCTATGACTAGGAAAAATATCAAAGTACTCAAGCACAAGTAGCTATGTCCTTAAGAATCCATGGACAACATCAGGCAGAGTGAAAATAAAACATAGGTTTATCCACTTCAGGAAAGCATAGTTTTACTATGTTAGTTTTATTACTCAGAACCGATTAATTGTTCTATGCATTTTGCCTGTGGTTTACTTGTCTTCTCAAAATTGTCTTCTTTAAAACTTAATTGAACAGTGAACAAATGATAATTTCCTGCTAGAAATCATCTGGAACTCAGAGCTAAAAAAAGTCTAAATGTGGGATTTTGCACTTGTGGAACCACTTGACCTGAAAATAAAGCTACTACATGCAGATTTCCTAGAGGAGATAGCAATTTGAATAAAACATGAAAATTTCAATACCCTGTTTTTTAAACAAATATTTAATTTGAAATTTTGTCCCGAAGCATTGCAATGATTATCCCACAACTTCAATATTATTCAAAATATGTCGCTAAGAAGGAATTGCTATAGTATGTTTTAGCTTCACTTTTTTACATTTGTTACAGAAGACAATTATTAGAAATATATATCTATAAGCCAGTATCTTAGAACTACTTAGTTAAATAAAGAGCTATTGCATATGTCTTCATATAACAGAGCACAGAAACTTAAAGTTCTCTAATCTTAGAGTGCATAAAGTTGCAGTGCCTGCAATAATCACATATCCTGCAGGATTTATGGCAAGCAAAATTGTGTTCACTTAAGTGTATGTCTCTATGCGTCTGTGTACGAATTTATGTTCACTGTCCATCAGTGTAATTATATTTATGTAAAGATCTCAATGGCTGTTAGAGTGCTTCAAAGGATTTCTAACAGGGAGTCCAAAATATTTCTTAGGCTCAGAATGTCACCAAGAGTTCTGTGATTTCCCCACTCATTCTTTATTAACAAAAAAAAAAAAAAGATATGGAGACACCTGATTGAGGTCAACATATTCAATGCATGGCGTTGAATCAGGAAACGCCTCAATAAAAATTAATTGCATATTTTCATCTAAGTACTAAAATGAGAAAAATCATGCACAAACCTATGTAGAACCCTATCCTTTAATTTTCACGTAAAATGAATTTGGGGTGTATTATTTCTAGGGTAGAGATTGACATTTAGAAAAATATAATCCATTAAAGAGTAGAATAAACTACACAAGCCAACAAACAGTGACAATTATTATTAATCTGGAATATAAAAAAACCCCACAGGTTAACCAAAATTATTCAGATTAAAACTGAACAAAATATAAGGAGAAAATTATAAATCCACATAAGAGTATAGAACACGGCAATTATAAAAGAAGTATACAGATGTTAGTCTAGAAGGTTAAAAAAATGAAATTTTTTAAAATGTAATCACATCATATCACAAATATGAGATCATATCACAAATATGATATGATATCACATCATAGCACAAATATGAAATCACCTTCATCAATCAATGTAAAATCAGGATACAACTGGAAGACAGCAGGAAAGATTTCACCAACTGTAATTTATAAAAGATGTACTTAGATTAGAAACACTGTGAAAATTTATGCTGCTTGTGACATTGATTTATGCTAATTATATACTCCTTACAAACTGTTCAAATACTTTACCTTGCATACACCTTCAGAAGAGCTACCTGAACATACAGCTGTTACAGAAAACACAGCTAGTTACAACAAGAAGTATGTTGGAGTGAGTTTTGTTTGGTAACAAGAGAACCCCAATGACATTTTTTTTATTACAAATTTTGTGGAATTTTATTACAAGTAAACCAAGCAAAAATATTTGACTTAGTTTGGTTTAAGCTTACCGTCCTCAGGGATTTTAAACACCAAACCCTGTAAATAGCCGAAGTGGTAAAGCCAGGACTTCAGTGATTCTTCTGTGACTTGAACTTCCAAAAAGTTAAAGGTTTGATAAAGCAGAAAGAAAAGGCAAGGAAAGCCTTTACTAACACAGCTTTTTTATTATTATTATTCACTGTCTAAAGACAAAGAGAAAAAATGACACCACAACTAATTTTGAGCTTGCTTTTCTTTGTTTCCCCTCTTCTAAACAAACAAATTATTAGTCTTGAAGAACTACACTAATTTCTATGAGCTAAGTACCCCACACACCTGCCTGACTCAGTGAATCAGTGTTGTTCCCTGATCCAGAAAAGTGACAGGCATTTTTAATTCCTACTGAAATCAAGTATATAAGAATATCTCTCTGTGCCTCTCTCACACATATTCTCACATTACTTTAATAAGGAAAGAGAACAATGTTTGGGTATTGAAGATCCTGACACAGGTGGTAATCACTGCTACTGTGTTGAAATTAGCACTACTGTGGCAATTTATACCTGGTGAAAATGTGTCCTCATCAATGTGTTGTGCTTTTTGATTGTCTGTAGTCGTATTGAGCTTAATTTTCAATATCCTGGGTCTTGTTGATACACCAGTAGATACAGGATCTTCACCAATGGTAATATGTATTCCATTTGCCAGCAATAATAGCTCTATAAAAGTACTTTCCTCTGAAACACCTCCAGCTGAGCACTTCGCCACAGGATACATTTATGAAGTAAGGACAAGTTAATTGAAAATTATGTGTAAGTTTATTATATAGCTAATTTTAACCATCCCCATTTGTTGTGACTCCTTGCTTTAATTCAGTAAAATATAAACAGGAGGCCCAAACAGGGTAATAAATTACCACAATCACAAGTAAATGAAATGGATAAAATTCTGCTTCTGCGACTGTGTCACTGAGGAGGAACATGAAGTGAAAATAAAAACAGCAGGTCACATGACAGAAGAGTGTCTTTGTTTCCACTGAAGTTAATCAACGCCTAAAAGTCGTTTTGATTCACTGAGCTCTCTGTAAGGAACATATCTGCACCCTTCTCAACTTGCTTTATTTTTGTAGTGTCAGAGGAAAATGCCAGTGATGCTAAAGGTGTTCCATTTTCACAGGATGCTACCACTTCAGTTTCTACGGGGTAGAAAGCAAACAAGAAGCTGAGGTGCACTGCAAGATGTGTTACTCCCTCTGTACGGCTGCAATATGCAGCAACGCAGTCCATTTGTACCCAGAGCCCCTCGGGAGCATGAACAAAATATGCCTTTCCTTCTGTAGGTCCAAGAAACAGGAACATCATTAAAAACAGCCAGATGATAAACAGACAAAGCCAGGGGTGAAAGAAAATTCAGAGCTTTCAAATAGACCTCTTCCCAAAAGCCCAGGGAGTGGTTCAGACTAATAGCATATTGGTTGGAAAACCAAAGCACTAATTGACATGAGGAACATCTTGTGCAATCCAGTTTACCAGCAAGAAACAATACGTTATTTAGTAAGGAAGCTAGGAGAGCTGTTTTTTATAATGAAAAGGAAGGGGCTACAGCAAATAGGAGGTAACTCTGAACACAAGTGTCACAAAAATTATTGCAAACTACAGGACTCCATCTGTAATGTGAATAAACCACCAGAAGTCTTACAGTATGATGAACCATCTTGTTCTGGACTATGACATAGATGAGGTGAAAAGAGGCTCAAAACCAAACAGAAGCTCAGCCACATGCACAGGCAAAAACCATCAGAGAATAGCTTAGAAGCAACTCCTCACTAACAGCAGGAGAATATAGAAGAGGAAACAGATTGTTCAGAGGACAAACACACACACAGAACCTACTGGAAAGAGTCCAACAAAGGGCTACAAAGATGATCAAGGGAAGGGAGCACCTCTCTGATGAGGAGAGACTGACAGCCCTGCATCTGTTTAGGCTGAAGAAGAGATGACTGAGACTCATAAATGCTTATCAATATCTCAAGGGCAGGTGTCAAGAGGATGGGGTCTGGCTCTTTTCAGTGGGGCTCAGGGACAGGCCAAGGGGTAATGGGAAGAAACTGGAGCACAGGAAATTACATCCCAACATGAGGAAAAACTTTACTTTGAGGGTGACACAGCACTGGAACAGGCTGCCCAGAGAGGTGGTGGAGTGTTCTTCTCTGGAGATTTTCAAAACCCACCTGGAAGCATTCCTGTCCAACCTGCTGTAGGTGAACCTGCTTTGGCAGGGGGGTTTGGACTGGATGATCTCTGAAGGTATCTTCCAACCCCTACCATTATGTGATTCTGTGACCTGAATGGCCATGTTGTCTTACCTGCAGCAGTGTGCTTGTGCCAAAGGTTGTGCTGCTTGGGATGGGGAGAAAAAAAATGGATTTTCTGAGGTTGCAGTAGGGAACAATTTAGAAACTGCAGTGGGGGCTTCTTTGTACGTACATCACCCTCTGCAGCTGCAGCGTTTACTCACCAAAGAACCAGTTTGCTTACTAACCAAAATCCACTACCAGCTCACAGCAGGAGACCTTACACATTCCTGTCAACTTCTCTGATATCACGATCCCCTTCAATACCTTGCAATCGATCACACAATCTTTTTATAAGTGCTATCCCCAGAGAAATTCCACTTGTAAGATACAAGGAAAACAGTATCTTTCACTTAATGTGCTTTATCAAATTTGGTTTTTGAAAGGACTTTTAACTGCATCCATATCCCTAGACCAAATTCGTCTCCAATGTTTAAAATATATTTCTTACCTACCAGAATTCTGACTTGAATTCCAAAATGCTGTCTTGAAAAAGGGAGGAAACAAAAGCCTGGTCCACTGAAGTCTTACACACCTAATCAACAGCAATGTAATTACTATAGCACAGATGACAGGAAATCATACAAGGATGAATTTATCATTAGTTCTCACTCAGTGAAAGAAAATTATTCTAGCCAGAAATCAAAGGAGAAGTGATCTGTTCGGGGAGAAAAATACAATGTGTATAAACAGCCATATTGAGGAGGGACATGGCATGGATTAAAATGCACCCAAGTGACTTTTCTGTCAGCCTACTCTTCTTAATACAAATACTTCTCCTTGTGCTAAATTATTAAGAAACTCTGCTTCCCAAACAAGATGGCAAAGTTTTCATTCAACTGACAAACATGCTTTAAATATTTTCAGCTATTTAAGAGAGAATAGTATATGTGCCCTACACACTGACCTCACAGACATCCTTAGTAGTTAAGACATCACCATCTACTTTTTCTGTAGACTGTCTAACCCTTTTACCCTTCTGTTTCTCTTCCCTGTCCCACTGTGGGGAGGGCGAGCCAGCAGCTTCGTGGTCCTAGTGTCTGGCTGGGGTTAAACTGCAACACGGGTATAAAAGGAAAACCTGGCCCATTGGCTAAAATGTCAACAAACGGGCTTTGACCACAGAATCTTACAACAGCATAGAGGAACTAATATTCCTCTCCAGAAAGTGGAAAAACAATGCAAACACATTCACTCTTTCAGTAATACAGGAAATTATTTTTCTGAATAGTAAGGGGTTTACAGTTACAGATCTGACTTGTCAGCTTCCTCACTGACCTGGATTTTCCTCAAACTCCACACCTGGTCCTCCTGCAAATAGGCATAAATTACTTTTGCACAGATGCTGTAGAAAACAGAAATCAAAGCACTGGTGCTGAAATTGTTCATGTACATCACTGAAGTATGACTGATTGCTGCTAATTCACATAGTGAAAGTACAAAAAAAATTTACTTCAAGAATTATCCAAAGTCTATGTCTTTGACAGCTTGTTACTCTGCATACTAGACTTTAATGAAAGAAAAAATTATGTAAGGAGATAATAGACCTGAAGATAAGTCAGTGTGAAGCTATCTCTTTCGCAAGTAACACAACTTAGAACGAATAAGAAGCCCTAACCTGAGCAGTCCCAAAACATCTAAACAACAGAAACAATGGTTAATGTACATACTTGCCTCTTAGATGTAGGACCCTAGTTATCTAAATAAAGGTCCTGAAAATGTTTGGCCTTAGGAAAGAAAAGAAGAGTCCTGGACTTGCTTGTATTTTTGGTTAGTAGCGAGCCTTGCCCCTGCCCATGAGGAAGGAGTTGCTTTGTCAGGAGATTAGAAGTACCTTGTGGGCTGAGGTACACTCTTGCTCAGAAATGCTCACTAATTTTCTGAATGATAAGTGCAGTATTCACTAAAAGACAAAGCATTTGGTCATGCTGACTAGATTATCTTTTCTTGTCCTGAATGATTTAAATTACAAATGTTAAAGCTAGCTAATGGCAATCTTTAGTCATCCAAAGCAGCTGCAATTTTTTGATTATCAAGAATATAAGTATTCTAAGCTCTTACTGTTTCTCTGAGTCCCAGACTATTACCAGCCCTAATTAATGAGCCTTTCTCCATATATATCCTGGAAATAGGGAAAAACTACACTGCACCTGGTTCAAAATTCTTTGACTAGAACTAGGAGTTGCCCAGAAATGAATGTGTGCTACACCACAGCAAGAACATGATACACAGGATCGGCATTCCCTTTCCATTTATGTAGCTAATAAGCTGGTGAGTTTATTGACCCATAAGAAACCTCATCCTCCTGAGCTCTGTGCAAAGGGTAGAGAGTAAGTCTGTAGCTGTGTAATTAACTTACAATTATGTAAGCAATAAAGGCATAATTTAAGGTTATTAATATGTTAAAATTTGTAAGGAATTTTCTGGCATTTAATTAACATTTGCCAAGACAGTCTACAGAAAATTAAATATCAATTAATAAAAATACTGACATTTAGTTAGATACTCTATTGGTTGTCACAATTATTAACTTGATATTGCTGGCTTTTTAAAATCCAATTAAGACCCTAAATATTCACTACAATTTTTATGTGCAGAAAATTTAATTATATTTGTGCCCTATAGTTTTAACTAGATTACCCATCATCTTTTCTATTAAAGATTACACATCATCTTCTCTATCAAGTCTCAACAAATGCTTTTTAACTATCAATTGCTGCTTAATTGACATCACTGTCATAAAACCACAGACATTTCTTTCTCTTCATGAGTAGGTGAACAATTGAGTGTATTGTTTTCTGAATTCACTGCACATGAACATCACAGCTTGCTGACTGCGTTATTTGAGGCCTCTTCTTTGTTAGCATCTCTTTGTGGAACTAATTCATAAATGCTTTGAGGGATAAAGTCGGCCTTTCAGAAAAAAATAAAAATGCAGGTGAAGACCAATGATCTGAAGAGTAACCATGAGCTAGAACTGGTGCAATCTCTCTAAACTGAAGAGGAATTGCTGCATTTCATAAGTATCTGCAGGAGGTCTAGCTCAGAGTTTCATTTCACAGAAGACTGGTACAGAATTCTCTTACAAAATTATACAAAATTTGCTAATCACCTCCTTGATTATACATTTGTCTCACCCAGTTGCCCCTGCACCTTCTTTTCCCAGTTGCTGTTATATCCCATTTTTCTCTCCCCTTGCTTGCCCTTTGCCCTGGTGTTACTGCTACTCAAGGTTTTTTTGCTATTAGCTTCAGCTGAACAAGTTCAGAGGTTTGTCTGGATGTAGTCAACTTTTCCCAGAGACATTAAAGCCCCCAGGTCATAGTACAGGTAGACAGGTACAAGACCAGCACAGGTCTTGCAAAATTAACTACATTTTTGCCTCATTAGTCCCCTAATTGTACAGGCAAAAGAAGACCACTCAGTTTTCCCCTCCTAGGCTCCTTGAGCACACCAACAGCACAGACTCAGGCGGTGGGAAATGAAATGAGAATGACAACTATGGCATAAGTTTGAGTGGAGTTTATTTTGCAGTTGGCAGCTGGCCTGGAGTAGAGGGTGAAGACATGATGTGTTGCAGCTGTAGATTCAGCAGGCAAGTAACACTGTGTTTCATTCTCCCTTTGTGGCTCAGTGGCCATAACCCCAAGACAGCAAAGGTGCTGGAGGCTACTCCTCTGCCCCCCACACTGACCTGTCCACTGCTGCCATTTTCTGGTCTTTGTCAGTGCCAGAGGAGGGACACAGTGCCCAGGAACTTGTTCCCGGGCAATGCCTGCTTGGTCACTCTCCCCAGTACAAGGTCCCTCGCAAGACAGGACCACCAGGAGGGCACAGTGTCCTAACTGCCTGGCTGGTGCACAAAGTTCCCAGCACAGACTTTCTTCAGCAATTTTCACCTGGTTGGGTTATTTTTCCCTAACACTGACCTGAAATACGTTTTATCAAAGAGAAGTTACATCCTAAATGTTGGTGTTAGTAGTTCCGTGCTCAAAGCTTTGACCGATCAACAAACCCTTACAGTGGAAGGAGGCTCAGAGAGGGGAACAGTTGATGCCCATTCCGGTAATCATTCCTTATGATACTCAGGAAAGAGCATAAGGAGCAACCACAGCTGTTGTAAAGACAGCTGAACTTATCTCAGTGATAAAGGGAGTGGAGAATGGCTTTTGTTTCAGATTAATTTGTATATCAGTTGAGTGGTCAACTGGTTGTGTAGGTGGCCTGAGTTAATCAAAAGGCACGAATGTCCTCCTGACCCAGACAGAACAGCATGGGGCTCAACCCAACTTAAAGTGCAAAAATTGAGCAACCAATAAAACAAACTTTGAAGAGAGCTATGGGCTTGGACTGGCTTCAACCCACCTATTTCTTTCTGGTGGCTGGAGATAGTCAGCGTCATGACAGTGAGCACAGAGAGATCAGTAATGGGAATTTCATTTGTGTTGGGATCCAACTGGATGTTGGATATTGTGCTTGTATTGTCATTGCTGCTTCACTCTGCTAAATCAAAATCCTGCTGAAAATCAAATGTCTTCTATGTAAATTTATACATCTTGATGTAAATCTGGTAGTAACACACTAAATCCTCCTCATGTGGCATATCTAAAAGACCCTGGCCAGAGCGTATCAGATGAGAGTAGCTCTGGGACTGCAAGTCAGCGTGGTCAGGAAACACCTCACCAGGCAGTAGTGCTTCTCCAAGGGATTCAGTTTACTCAAGAAAATGCACACAGCAGCGTGACGCAGGGCGGTTTGAAATGGCCACCCTTTTGTAGCATCAAGGACAGATGGGAAAGATATAAGAAGACAGGCCCACATGCACTTTATAGGCTGTGTACAACCTCCATACTAATGTAAAGCCACAACTTCATGCAAGGAAAAAAGACAGCAGGTGACACTCTTTTCCGACCTTGATTCAGCCTAATTTTTAATCGCTTCAAGAATACAATGATAGTAAGAAGCCAACAGCTTTGCATGTATCAAAAAGGTATAACTCTAAATATATTTATTATTCAGTTACATTTGCTTTTCATTGCACAAATTTGGTTTTTATCCCCATGTTTTACAGTTCTTTACAAAGCTGTTAGGAGTTTTAGAAACTGTTAAAATGATCTCTTAAGTTTATTTAGGCACAGTTCATTAACACATAACTCCATTTTCTCCACTTTTTTCCCTGTTTGAAAGATTTGTGGCTGCATTTAAGCTCTGAATTGAAATACATTTCACAGTCTATGCTTTTATGGGCATACTGTCTAAAAAAGAAATTTTTATTGAATAGTCTTGCCTTTACATTGCCAGTAAAGCCTAAACAAAAGCAACTTCTTTTCCAGAAATGCTGAAATTGACACAACCCTAAGATAAGAACCTTAGTGGCCAACCACTTTCTATGCTAGCCAGTCATACGATAACAATCCTCAAGCGGATTTAAATATCCCCTGGAAAAATTACTTTAACTTGGAAGTAATTTAAATAATTTATTTTGTATGAAAAATAAGCAAAAAAAAAATATAAATTCCAGCAAATAAAACAGATACAGTGACAAGGAAAGTTTCATATCCTCTGGACTGCTGAGGCTGCGTCAAGTGCTCTCCTTTCTGATAATGGTATCTTGAAATCCAGAGGTTCATATCCCTGTGTGCTACCCTCTATGAAAATGGTTTTGAAGCTTGAAGCTGTCAGGCCCGTTTGACATGGCTGAAAAACTATGAGTTTCTCAATTTCTCATGTAGCTCTTCTCTTTGGTGAAAAAGCCTGACCACTTCTAGTGTAAGATTCACGTGTTTGGATTAAAGCTCTGTATCTGGGGTGAGCTGCTTTTGCATGTAACCGCACATAGCAATGTTCCCAGGGCACAGGAAAGTCCATTCTAGAGGATCTGAAATGAGTTGAAGTTTGTTTCAGCAACTTTGTTGTAATATATTACTTTTTACAAAAGGAGAAGTATTAAGTAATTGACTGATGCTAAAGGACTCTTCCTTAGGAATATGAACAACTGCTCCCTCTCTGTAGTGCTGCAGAAGCAAACAATATTTGTGACTTTTTAGAATCCACATTTTCTGTGGCTATTTAGAAATGAATGAATTATTTTTGAAAGCTGGGTGAAGTCTTTGCAGCAAAGCCAAAGGGATGCCAAAGTTTGTGTGATTCTCATTTAAGAATATCTAGTGCCCTAATGAGCTTCCTGCTGGCTACTGCTGTCAGGGGCAACCAGAGGGGCATCTCACATGAGCACAGGCAGCGCACCGCCTTCGGTCCCCTTGCTAAGGAGTCCTGTCTGTGGGAATTTCTGACTATGGAGATTGATTTATTTATTTATTTAGACTTTGGAAAATCATTAGGCTTCAGGGAACTAGCAGGGCATAGAATTCATTCCTACACAGAGGTCTACAGTTACAGGTTAAATAAACAGCAGTTGCCTGCTCTGCTGATGTTGAAGACATCTCCGTGAGCTCTGCATTCGGGGCAAGGTAAAGCATTCCCCTCACAGAGCTGCTGCTGTGCTCAGACCCCAGGGCCACTGTGACTGCGGTCCCTTGCCCTGCACCGCTGGAACAAATGAGAGGAGACCCCCAAGGATGGGCAGGTCTGTGCACTCCCCCGCTGCTGCTCTGGCCTGTCTGCACGTTGCAGGCTGACTCCATAAAGCTGGTCACAGAGGCCAGCCCTGAAACCAAGGATGGGACCAGCACCCTGCAGCTGCTCTTGCCCTAAGCGAAGGGCTGGGGATGGCAGTGAGCCAGAGGGCTGGTGCTGAAGGGCACAGATGAGCGTGGCTGCAGGGCTTGGGGAGATGGGCAGCCCTGGAGGATGCAGGGGGCTGGGAAACAGAGCTGGGAAGAGGCAGCCTGCAGCTGTAGGTGGCTGAAGGCGTGGGACAAGGTACTGGCACCTAGGAGTTAAGGAAGCAGCAGCTGTGGGCACAAGGACAAGGAAGCTCACTCCCACAACCAGGGAGGGCTGTTTGTGACCGGCTGCAGTCCTATTATCCTCCATGTGGTTGACACCATGCTTCTAGCACCATTGCTGAAAGGTCTGCAGTGGGTTGGAGGGTTCAACTCCTCCCTCACTCTTTTCCCTTTCGGCAAACCCCCTGTGCAGCTTTATACGTTGCCCTCATTTGTCTGAGCACCACAGGACCACAGCCCCCAGGTGACTGCAGCTGGTCTTTGGCAGAAGGAGGAAAAGAAGGCCACTGACTCAAAGGACCCAGCGACCTCTTCTGCACCTGCAGCTTCTCTGGCGAGAACCAGCCTACGCCACTGCGCTTTTAAAGTAGTACCTCCAAATACCAACTCTCCTTCACCCACCACAAAAGTTCTGTCCCTTGGCAGCCCCAGTGCAGCCTCCCGCTTGCAGCGGGACTATCCCCAGCACCAGGTAAGGGCAGCTACAGCTTTGCCTGGGCCACCCAGCTGCACAGGACCAAGCCATGAGGCAAGAGGGATGCACGGGGATCACCTGAGAGCTAGAGGTGCCTCTGAAGCTCAGCTGCACAGTGGTCTCCCAGGGCAGAAGAAAGCGGCCACAGGAGCTGCACTGCTGGGTCCAGGGGTGGGAAAAGAAGCTGACAGCCTTCAGTCTCCCGTCCTCATGTCATGTGGAAGGGCAGCAGAAAACATTGTTCCTAGAGCTTAACAGGTGGCTTCTCCAGGACAAGAAAGAACAAGATTTTCCAAAGTCTCTCACTAGCACTAATGCACGAGCTTCTTACAAAAGTGAGCGGGCAAGCAAGGGGAGCCTGAAGAAGCACATCAAGTCCATCAATAACTGTCTGGTGATGATTAGGGAAATTGTGACCACCACAAGCCAGGAAAGTCCACGTTGCTTGAAGCATCAATTTTTCCCCCCGCAAACACCCTAGGAGTCTGCCCAGTTGCCAGGGGGGCAAAGAGCTGCAGGCCAGCACCCTCAGTGATTGCCTGTGTCCATGCAGAGGTTTCTGAGCTCCAGCTCCAGCTGCTTAATTTGGACATCTCTCTGATGTATCAGCCCACGTAGTCTACGGATTTCTTCCTGTTGCCGGTAAAACATCTGCAAAAGCTGTAAGAAGAGTCACTCTTTACTTTTATATTTTACACTGAAAAAACACAGGCTTAACTGTCAACTGCCACCAATCCTGTCACATCACTTCTGAGAGAAAAAGTGTCTGAAGAGAAGGCCTTCAGCCAACAGACTGAACATTAGCAATGCTCCTGCTGTTCCCTAGCCTGGACTATGAGGGCGGGTGTTTCTCAGCACCACTTAGTAATGCTACATCTCCTTAATTCTAAGGAAAAGAGCAGAAAAAATAACCTTTATTCCACTGATCACTCAAAGAGATGATACTTAGACTATCTGGAGTCTAAATTCCTGGATCTGCCACATCTCCTACTCCAACCTTGGGAGGACAAGCATCTTTTACAGTTTTTTTCCTGTTGAACATGCTCTGCCCTCTCCAGATGGGACCAGCGTGGCCTTTCACTGTGCACACAGCAGAGCACGCAGCTCTGCATGGGTTGCTTCTATAACTTCAAGGTGCCAGCTCAGAAACATGCAGAAGATCCTTTTTCAGACCACAGGGCAATTCAGCTGTGGAAATTTTTGCCCCAACAAGCTCCAGACACTAAAATGTTACAGAACTGAAAAGGGGACCTGAGCATGGCTAAGGGAAGGAAATCCTTCCAGGGCTCCTAAAGCAAACAAGTTGCTTATACTCAAAAATGTCCCTGGGCTACCAGTGACTGGGGGAGCGGGGCGGGGAGAGGTTGCAAATCACCACAGAGATCTATTGCTACACAAGCTTTGTCAGGGTCCACAATACGGTTTGGCCCTTCAGACTACATGGATGTGCCATGGGCCAAGGGAGCAGGGTACATCCACTCCCTCCACAGGGGTCCCTGCTGCCTCATCAGGCTCTCCAAGTGCAGCTCTCGTTGAAGGATCACACCCTTTCTCTTCTCCAGAATCTGGAGGTCACAAGGATCTCCTTGTCTCCAGCCAGCCAGCAGTCAGGCCTGTGCCACAAGAATTACTAACGAGCAGAAACACTGATTGCTCTATCCTTTCCAGATCCCCTTAGCTGAGGTGCTGCTGGGCCACACTTCTGCTTCCCGTGTGGCAACCAGGGCACGCAGAGCTTCTGCCCTGGTGCTGGCAGACCTCGCACTGGCCCGGGGCTGCAAAATAAACTCTCTCAGATCCTGTCACCTTGGGAACAGCATCTGCCAGCTGACTCTGGGCTTCCCCCCACAGCCCCAACCCTTCACCCCAGACATTCTCACCTCGTTTTCAGTTTTAGGTGGTGGACACTCGAATATGTCAAAGTCATTGGAGAGACGCACTTCCTCATTTTTTGGCATTTTCTCCTCCACTTTCAGCTGTTTTCTCCTGTCTTCGATATCACTTTGCTTCTGTAAGTCCTCCAGTGGCTTCTTTCCTCCCCAGCCCTGGCGCTGGCTCAGGTCAGTAGTCTCCATGAGTGGCTCTGGCTCAGGAAGCTGTAGTAAGGAATTCACAGCTCCAGAGCCTGGTTTCAAGGATACCAAGAGGGGCCCTGTGGAGGGAGGCAGGTGGTGCGTTAGCACAAACAATCAACACTCAGATTATCAGCTGCAAACAGTGCATTCAAACAGCCTGCAGGGATAAACACGGAGGCACCCAGAGCAGCTTTCAGAGTTCACAGTGTGAATACTTTAGCCACCAAACTACTTTAGCTCACAGACATAATTATGTCTCTCCTTTTTCTCCCTTCCTCTTTCTCTGGCAGTTAAAGGCCAGAGAGCCAGTAGCAGCTTACCCAAGCCCTGGGGAGCTGAAGGGCTGGGGAGTGCTCCATGTGCTGACCTTTGTTAACTCCGTTCAGCCACTCCTGTGCTGTCAGTGCTGGCTGGGCTCCTGTGGTCAAAGGGTAGATGTCTTCCTGGTATGACTCCGACTGCAAGTAAACAGAAGTCCTGAGTCACTATGTTAGTGAGGTTTTGGCTTACAGGTACCATACTGGTTTGTGATGGAGAGAAGTATGTTCCACCTCAGCACACAAGTGTCATGAGCACTCAGCAGCACAGACATAAAATCTTCTCACCTGCCCTGAGCCTCTCTCCTCTTCACCCCAACTCAGAACAATTGTATCTGAAGGCTTATTTTAATTCCTGCCAGTAAGGCCTTTACACATCCAGGCAACAAACTGGGGGAGGTTGGTGACACAGGCTCACCCAACTCTCATGAACTCAGCGTTCCTGAGTATGAAGAAGTGGATATGAATGATGCACACAGGTCACAAATCATCAGCTGATCACCAGCTGACAAAAACTGGCCAAGGTGACAATGTTGGAGGAACATGTCTGATTGGTAGCTACAATGAGCATTAGCTCTGCCTCTTCCTTGAATTCAAGGCACTCATATCTTCCAATGCTTCTGGGAGTACAGGGGACAGTACTGACAATTACAATGTACCTTTACTCACACAGTCACATGGGAGCTACTTTGGTTAGTTACAGACTCATGACCTGGGTCATCTTCTAGCCCCACCAACTCTAAGACTTGCTCTTAGTGCAATGGGTAATGTCTTATGTGCTGCAGAACAACTGTCTGTAACACACCTGCACCCACTGGGTAGAGACTTGGGAACCCATCATTCCCCTTTTCCCAGGGTTATTCTTCTTCCTTCCCCAAAGGAGATTTTCATGTCACTCGACATCATCCCCAGCCCCTCCCTCTCTTTTGTTATTATGCCAAGCCAATTGAGGAAGGTTTCAGCCAGCTAGTTGACCTGACAGTCAGAGATACTCCTTGAACCTCAGCTGAGGAGATCGGTGAGTTTGGCCATTACACAGAGACCTGACTCTTGAGTTACCCAGCCAGGTTTTGTTGTCATGGCTGCCCTACAAACTGACCGGCTTTGTCCCTTAGACGAGGAGAAAGAAAATTCTTTGTTCTACCTAATCTCCTGTCCCCAGAGTCACAAAGAGGAGGGGCTGCCCTCTTTTTCACTGATATTTGTCTCAGATGTGAACAAGACCTAAGGTTAATTTACTCATTGAGGCACAATCACGGAGATGGGCTACATCAGGCTTTTAGTTGGGATCAGTTTGTAGAAACAGAAAATCTCATAAGTTGACACTTCAAGACCTCTTTTTGGCATCATTTCTGGTGGGATAGCATAAAAGGAATGGGGTATAAATCTCCTAGAAAAGTTAATCTCATTCACCATGGAAAAAGGGTCACCAAACAATGGAAGTCACAGCATCAGATCAACAGCAGCATGGTCTGAAGTCTGCATCAAAAACTGGCTCAGTGGTATAAATGACAAGATTAAATATTTTTTTTCTGTCAGGCCATGGAACTATCCACAGGTCTGTGATTCTCGTGCTAAGCCTCCTGTTCCTTATTCATTCTGATGAGCTGCAAATAGAGTTACCTGGACTGAGCAGAACTGGGGGGCAATACCACAGGATTTGACCACCAGGACCAGCAGGAACGGATTTCAGGACACGTAAACAACACTAGAATAGCTACATGGGTCAAGCTGAAAGCCCTTCCAGCCCAGTGTCCTCCCTGCAGTGTCCAGTTTTGGGCCCCTTACCACAAAAAAGACATTGAGGTGCTGGAGCGGGTCCAGAGAAGGGCAACGAAGCTGGTGAGGGGTCTGGAAAGTAAGTCTTATGAGGAGAGGTTGAGGGAGCTGGGGTTGTTCAGTCTGGAGAAGAGGAGGCTGAGGGGAGACCTTATCGCACTCTATAACTACCTGAAGGGGGGGTGTAGGGAGGTGGGGGTCGGTCTCGTCTCCCAGGTCACAGGAGACAGGACAAGGGGAAATGGCCTCAAGTTGCAGCAGGGGAGGTACATCTGCTGCTCTCCCCTCATCAAGCCATCCAGTTAGAACATCACAGAAGGCCATCAGATTCGTCAAGCATGATTTACCCTTGGTAAATCCATGTTGACCACTTCCAATAACTTTATCTTCAATGTGTTTGGAGATGACATCCAGAGCAAGCTGTTCCACTATTTTCCCAGAGACAGAGGTGAGACTAATTGGTCTGTAGTTCCCTGGGTCCTCCTTCTTGCCCTTTTTGTAGACTGGTGTGATATTTGCCTTCCTCCAGTCCTCAGGCACTTCTCCTGTTCTCCAAGACCTCTCATAAATGATGGAGAGTGGCTCAGCATTACCATAGAATCATAGAATTGTCCAGCCTGGAAGGGACCTCCAAAGGTCATCTAGTCCAACCTCCCTGCAGTCAGCAGGGACACCCCCAACTAGACCAGGTTGCCCAGGGCCTCATCGAGCCTCACCTTGAATATTTCCAGGGATGGGGCCTCAACCACCTCCCTAGGCAACCTGTTCCAGTGCTCCACCACCCTCACAGTAAAGAACTTTCTCCTGATCTCCAATCTAAATCTGCTCCCCTCCAGCTTGAAGCCATTGACCCTTGTCCTGTCACTGCAGGCCTTTGTAAACAGGCTCTCCCCAGCCTTCCTGTAGGCCCCCTTCAGGTACTGGAAGGCTGCTATTAGGTCTCCCCAGAGCCACCTCTTCTCCAGGATGAATAACCCCAGCTCCCTCAGCCTGACTCCAGGCGAGGTCTCACCAGAGCAGAGTAAAGTGGAAGAATCACCTCTCTGGACCTGCTAGCAATGCACCTTTTGATGCAGCCCAGGATGCGATTGGCCTTCTGGGCTGCAAGTGCACACTGGCTGCTCATGTCCAACTTCTCATCCACCAGCACCCCCAAGTCCCTTTCCTCAGAGATGCTTTCTAATACCTCACCCCCTAGTCAGTTCCGATGGCCAGGATTGTTCCGGCCCAGGTGCAGAACCTTGCACTTGTTCTCATTGAACCTCATGAGGTTCACCTGGGTCCACCTCTCCAGCCTGTCCAGATCCTTCTGGATGATGTTCCATCCCTCTGGTATATCAACACCACCACACAGCTTGGTGTCCTCTGCAAATTTGCTGACGGTGCCTTTAATCCCTCTGTCTATATCATTGATAAAAATCTTAAACAGTATCAGTCTCCCAGCATGGACCCTTGAGAGACACCGCTTGTCACTGCTCTCCATCTGGACTTCAAGCCATTGAGTACCACCCTCGGGATGAGACCATCCAGACAGTTCTTTGTCCACTGAACAGTCCACCCATTAAATCCGTACCCCTCCAGTTTGGCAAGCAAGATGTTGTGGGGGACCGTGTCAAAGGCCTTACAGAAGTCCAGATAGATCACATCCATAGGTCGTCCCTTATCTACTGACCTAGTCACTCTATCATAGAAGGCAACTAGGTTAGTCAGGCAGGACCTGCCCCTACTAAAGTCATGTTCTCTCAGCACTCGTGGGTGCATCCCTTTAGGGCCCATAAACTTATGGATGTCTAGTTTGGCCAAGTGGTCTCTAACCCAATCCTCCCAGAAAATCTCATAAGTTGACACTTCAAGACCTCTTTTTGGCATCATTTCTGGTGGGATAGCATAAAAGGAATGGGGTATAAATCTCCTAGAAAAGTTAATCTCATTCACCATGGAAAAAGGGTCACCAAACAATGGAAGTCACAGCATCAGATCAACAGCAGCATGGTCTGAAGTCTGCATCAAAAACTGGCTCAGTGGTATAAATGACAAGATTAAATATTTTTTTTCTGTCAGGCCATGGAACTATCCACAGGTCTGTGATTCTCGTGCTAAGCCTCCTGTTCCTTATTCATTCTGATGAGCTGCAAATAGAGTTACCTGGACTGAGCAGAACTGGGGGGCAATACCACAGGATTTGACCACCAGGACCAGCAGGAACGGATTTCAGGACACGTAAACAACACTAGAATAGCTACATGGGTCAAGCTGAAAGCCCTTCCAGCCCAGTGTCCTCCCTGCAGTGTCCAGTTTTGGGCCCCTTACCACAAAAAAGACATTGAGGTGCTGGAGCGGGTCCAGAGAAGGGCAACGAAGCTGGTGAGGGGTCTGGAAAGTAAGTCTTATGAGGAGAGGTTGAGGGAGCTGGGGTTGTTCAGTCTGGAGAAGAGGAGGCTGAGGGGAGACCTTATCGCACTCTATAACTACCTGAAGGGGGGGTGTAGGGAGGTGGGGGTCGGTCTCGTCTCCCAGGTCACAGGAGACAGGACAAGGGGAAATGGCCTCAAGTTGCAGCAGGGGAGGTACATCTGCTGCTCTCCCCTCATCAAGCCATCCAGTTAGAACATCACAGAAGGCCATCAGATTCGTCAAGCATGATTTACCCTTGGTAAATCCATGTTGACCACTTCCAATAACTTTATCTTCAATGTGTTTGGAGATGACATCCAGAGCAAGCTGTTCCACTATTTTCCCAGAGACAGAGGTGAGACTAATTGGTCTGTAGTTCCCTGGGTCCTCCTTCTTGCCCTTTTTGTAGACTGGTGTGATATTTGCCTTCCTCCAGTCCTCAGGCACTTCTCCTGTTCTCCAAGACCTCTCATAAATGATGGAGAGTGGCTCAGCATTACCATAGAATCATAGAATTGTCCAGCCTGGAAGGGACGTCCTCCCTGCAGTGTCCAGTTTTGGGCCCCTTACCACAAAAAAGACATTGAGGTGCTGGAGCGGGTCCAGAGAAGGGCAACGAAGCTGGTGAGGGGTCTGGAAAGTAAGTCTTATGAGGAGAGGTTGAGGGAGCTGGGGTTGTTCAGTCTGGAGAAGAGGAGGCTGAGGGGAGACCTTATCGCACTCTATAACTACCTGAAGGGGGGGTGTAGGGAGGTGGGGGTCGGTCTCGTCTCCCAGGTCACAGGAGACAGGACAAGGGGAAATGGCCTCAAGTTGCAGCAGGGGAGGTACATCTGCTGCTCTCCCCTCATCAAGCCATCCAGTTAGAACATCACAGAAGGCCATCAGATTCGTCAAGCATGATTTACCCTTGGTAAATCCATGTTGACCACTTCCAATAACTTTATCTTCAATGTGTTTGGAGATGACATCCAGAGCAAGCTGTTCCACTATTTTCCCAGAGACAGAGGTGAGACTAATTGGTCTGTAGTTCCCTGGGTCCTCCTTCTTGCCCTTTTTGTAGACTGGTGTGATATTTGCCTTCCTCCAGTCCTCAGGCACTTCTCCTGTTCTCCAAGACCTCTCATAAATGATGGAGAGTGGCTCAGCATTACCATAGAATCATAGAATTGTCCAGCCTGGAAGGGACCTCCAAAGGGCATCTAGTCCAACCTCCCTGCAGTCAGCAGGGACACCCCCAACTAGACCAGGTTGCCCAGGGCCTCATCGAGCCTCACCTTGAATATTTCCAGGGATGGGGCCTCAACCACCTCCCTAGGCAACCTGTTCCAGTGCTCCACCACCCTCACAGTAAAGAACTTTCTCCTGATCTCCAATCTAAATCTGCTCCCCTCCAGCTTGAAGCCATTGACCCTTGTCCTGTCACTGCAGGCCTTTGTAAACAGGCTCTCCCCAGCCTTCCTGTAGGCCCCCTTCAGGTACTGGAAGGCTGCTATTAGGTCTCCCCAGAGCCACCTCTTCTCCAGGATGAATAACCCCAGCTCCCTCAGCCTGACTCCAGGCGAGGTCTCACCAGAGCAGAGTAAAGTGGAAGAATCACCTCTCTGGACCTGCTAGCAATGCACCTTTTGATGCAGCCCAGGATGCGATTGGCCTTCTGGGCTGCAAGTGCACACTGGCTGCTCATGTCCAACTTCTCATCCACCAGCACCCCCAAGTCCCTTTCCTCAGAGATGCTTTCTAATACCTCACCCCCTAGTCAGTTCCGATGGCCAGGATTGTTCCGGCCCAGGTGCAGAACCTTGCACTTGTTCTCATTGAACCTCATGAGGTTCACCTGGGTCCACCTCTCCAGCCTGTCCAGATCCTTCTGGATGATGTTCCATCCCTCTGGTATATCAACACCACCACACAGCTTGGTGTCCTCTGCAAATTTGCTGACGGTGCCTTTAATCCCTCTGTCTATATCATTGATAAAAATCTTAAACAGTATCAGTCTCCCAGCATGGACCCTTGAGAGACACCGCTTGTCACTGCTCTCCATCTGGACTTCAAGCCATTGAGTACCACCCTCGGGATGAGACCATCCAGACAGTTCTTTGTCCACTGAACAGTCCACCCATTAAATCCGTACCCCTCCAGTTTGGCAAGCAAGATGTTGTGGGGGACCGTGTCAAAGGCCTTACAGAAGTCCAGATAGATCACATCCATAGGTCGTCCCTTATCTACTGACCTAGTCACTCTATCATAGAAGGCAACTAGGTTAGTCAGGCAGGACCTGCCCCTACTAAAGTCATGTTCTCTCAGCACTCGTGGGTGCATCCCTTTAGGGCCCATAAACTTATGGATGTCTAGTTTGGCCAAGTGGTCTCTAACCCAATCCTCCCCAACAGAAGGAAAATCTTCCTCTCTCCAAACCATCCCTCTTGTCTCCAGGGTCTAGGATTTATGAGGGGCAGCTTTGGCAGTGAAGACCAAAGCAAAGGCGGCATTCAGCAGCTCCGCCTTTTCTGTGTCTTCCACCACCAAGGCACCCACCTCATTCATCAGTGGGCCTATGTTTTCCGTAACCTTCCTTTTTTTATTGATATACTGAAAAAGTTCCGATGGCCAGGATTGTTCCGGCCCAGGTGCAGAACCTTGCACTTGTTCTCATTGAACCTCATGAGGTTCACCTGGGTCCACCTCTCCAGCCTGTCCAGATCCTTCTGGATGATGTTCCATCCCTCTGGTATATCAACACCACCACACAGCTTGGTGTCCTCTGCAAATTTGCTGACGGTGCCTTTAATCCCTCTGTCTATATCATTGATAAAAATCTTAAACAGTATCAGTCTCCCAGCATGGACCCTTGAGAGACACCGCTTGTCACTGCTCTCCATCTGGACTTCAAGCCATTGAGTACCACCCTCGGGATGAGACCATCCAGACAGTTCTTTGTCCACTGAACAGTCCACCCATTAAATCCGTACCCCTCCAGTTTGGCAAGCAAGATGTTGTGGGGGACCGTGTCAAAGGCCTTACAGAAGTCCAGATAGATCACATCCATAGGTCGTCCCTTATCTACTGACCTAGTCACTCTATCATAGAAGGCAACTAGGTTAGTCAGGCAGGACCTGCCCCTACTAAAGTCATGTTCTCTCAGCACTCGTGGGTGCATCCCTTTAGGGCCCATAAACTTATGGATGTCTAGTTTGGCCAAGTGGTCTCTAACCCAATCCTCCCCAACAGAAGGAAAATCTTCCTCTCTCCAAACCATCCCTCTTGTCTCCAGGGTCTAGGATTTATGAGGGGCAGCTTTGGCAGTGAAGACCAAAGCAAAGGCGGCATTCAGCAGCTCCGCCTTTTCTGTGTCTTCCACCACCAAGGCACCCACCTCATTCATCAGTGGGCCTATGTTTTCCGTAACCTTCCTTTTTTTATTGATATACTGAAAAAACCTCTTCTTGTTATCTTTAACTGTGGTAGCCAAGTTAAGTTCTGCTTGGGCTTTCGCCCTTCTAATTTTTCCCTTACATATCTTCACTACACCTTGATATTGCTCATGAGTAACCAACCCCTTTTTCCAGAGATTGTAGGCTTTCCTTTCCTCCCTGAGGTCCAGCCAAAGCCCTCTATTTAGCCAGACTGGTCTTTTCCCCCGTCTGCTCATTTTATGGGACCTGGGGATGGCCTTCTCCTGTACTTTTGAGAGTTCCTCCTTGAAGTATGACCAGCCTTCCTGGGCACTTTTGCCCTTCAGGACTGTCTCCCAGTTATCTGAGAACTAATATGCTGTGGATAAATAAGAAGGTTTGTGTCAATTTCTAGCATGACTGAGTGAAAAGCAGAGAGATTAAAAACTTCTCCAGCTGTGAAAGATGCACTTTAACTGTGGGTTATAATGACTTCTCTCCTGGTTATGAATGTGACAAAAGATTGTTTAATTTCTAACACCACTTCATCATAACAGCTTTAAGGAAGAAAAAAAAAAAAACAAACCACACAACTGTTTGAAAGTCCTAAGGAAACAGTAACCCATGCAAATATTGAGTGTTCCCCATGTTTCATCCAGATGCTAAAACAGTACCTTCAAACTGGCAAATATTGTACTATAATTAGAAATTGTTCACACAAAAATCTCTGGTAAACTGAAAGTTTAAAATATTGAGATGAAGCTGAGTAATTTTAACCTGAAAATAAAGGAAACTAAGCATATAGGCAAGTGAAATCATTATTCAATTCAGCTTTTCTACATAATAAAATTTTTGGGATAATTTTGGAGATTTTCTTTCATTAAAAGGTTACCAGGGAATTTCCAGAATGTTAGAACCAGAAACTTCCCACAAAGTTTGAACCCAAGCTGCAGCATGTAAAACAAAGATTTGGGTTTGGCTGTTCTCTATGGCTCAGATTCAGCAAAGTCCAAAAACCTCTGAATGCCTTTACAACATAAATTTGGCCCAGTTCAGCATGACTTCAGATATTTTGCTGCATCACAGATTAATAGAGTTGGAAAAATTACCCAAATAAAATTCCTTGTCATTATGACTGGCAGATTCTGGCAAGAAAAGCTTTAATTCACAGAAGGTAAAAGTAATTTATCTAGTCATTGGCATCTGCATTGCTGTTTTTTCACACCTTTCTTCTGACCTTTGCAACTTTTCATTAGAATTATAAGAATATTGCCAACATTTTAAATAGGAAAGTTTGTGAAAAATAGGCATAAGGTCTAATACATTTTCATATTTTTTCAGTCTTTGAAAGAAAAGTTTTGGATTAAAAATAGTTTTCAGCAGCAATGATCAAAATTTAACAACCATCTCTTTCTGATAACCTTAATAAAGTGATACAGAATAATGTGACAAAGTTTGTTTCTCCTTCCTCATGAAAAACATTGAAACAGAAACTTTTACTAAAAAGATAAAATACTTTGATAAATATTTTCTACCTGCCTCTTTTTATCACTGGTCTTATAGCAATTCAATTTTTTACACAGAGCAAGAATTGTTTTGATGTATTGAACTGGTATCATGGAGGTTTTTACATTCACTGTTCATCACTGGTGCATTTAATAGGAATGGTCTCACTTTTATAATGAATCCAAGATTAAATCTAACTTTTAATCTGTTTCCCAAAAATTCAGTGATTCTGGGTAAAATATATTGAGAGAAACATTAACAGACTTGTCAGTGACAAAGTTCATCAAGGGAACACAATATTCAGTTAATTTTGATCTCTTTTATTATTAATGCTCGTGAATTCATACTTGTTGTGTCTCTTCTTTTTGTCCTCCTTTTCCACGTGTGCATGTTTCATTGGAAGATTCCCATATAACTATGGGATTAGTTATAAGCATATAAAGTATATAAAATACAGTATATAAGTATATAAGTAGGCAAGATTCATTTTTAACAAAGGATTCAATAATAGTGGAAAAAATAATCTATGTGATGAAATTTTAAATTTATTATTTTAACATAATATTCTCAAGGTGAATATTTACCCACTGTCCTTCAGTCCAGGAAGACAATGTCAGCCAAAGGAAAATAAAAACAATTTAAAGATAAAGCACACGTTCCATAATCCTTTTAGGCTTTTTGTAACAGCAGCCACTATGGGAAATTCGGCAGAAATAAAATGATCAGGGCTGCAAAGGGATAGTTACAGGCTGTTACTGCCATGTGTTCAGTGTAGCAAAGTACATTCTCAGTAAGCCAGGTCTTTCACCAGTGTAAATCGGCTATTCACCAGTGACAAATATAGCTACATAAATGCACTAATTAAAAATAAACTTAGTTTTAAAAACAGTTTAGTTGACAAAAATAGCTTGAGCAGATGACAGCTGGGATACTTATCCCTGTATGTCAATAATTTGGATGCTTTCCCTCACTGAAATGAAGGGAGTTACAGTGATTTACACCAGCTGAGGACCTCACCTGCAGTCTTTCGTGGGAGGTCCAATCATGCAGCCTGGAATCCAATGCTTTAGGGAAAAACAAGCACTTGTAAAAGTGATTTAAATGTGTAAGGGGTTTAAATATATATTAGACTGCCAGTTTTCTATCATGATACCAGAGTTTTTTATGCCTAAAGGGACTCACAACCAAGGAAAATGCTTATACCTAAGTTTTGTTGTCCCAGCATGAAACACACGCATAGTCACCTGTTCAAGCTGCTTAAACTTGCTTAAAATAATTCCCTGGCTAAGGCTAACTTGAAATTGCGTCATTATGTGGTGCTTTTTGGGTAGCTCTTATTCCCAAGATAAAACCCACAAATAAATTATATATTCTGTGATTTGAATTAAATCCCATGTAAAAGGAGATTTAGCTTTTGTGAGGGTTTCTTGTCTTTACTTTTGCCTAGCTGCTATAATTCTTGTTTCTGCATTTCAACTCTCCAATTATTTGGGCCTTCTGATCCCTGTTGTACCTATCCTATCCAACTCTGTGCAAGTCGGAATACATGGGCATGAATATCGGTTCATGCCTGAGCCTCTGTCTCTGTGTAGCTACTCTTGATAAGGTAAGAAAATACCTCAGAGAGAAAGAATACCAGATCTCAAGGTAAAAGCACAAATCAGTCACCCTCTGTCTTGATACCACAGCCCACCTGTGGCTGGAAGTGCAGCAGATGTGTCCAGCAGATTGTGATCATTAAGTTCCAGAAGCAATGAAAATCTATTAACAGAGCACAGTCAGGTGCACAGAAGAAACCAGCAGCTTCTTTCTGTCTCATGCAGTCTCACTCTCCCATACGTACTAGATGTACTTCTTCATCCTTACTAATGTGGCCAATCCTGATTCCCTGTCTAGGTGTCTTGGGAAATGTAGTATGTTTAGTCTCATCAATTCTAAGGACTATTTTTGTCATAGATGCCTTCAAAACACATGTAGAATAAACAGTTCATACACAAAGTATGCAATCATTTCAGTTTGCAAACAGGAATAAATTCCCTTAATTTTTAATCTCTATTTTGAAATGGGGACTGACAGCTAGCCTCCTGGTTTGTCATTTCTAGCAACCATTTGCAAAATCTGGGTTACCCCTGCAGCAGAACAACACCAAGGAACTACATCCAGTTTGAGGTTTTGCCTCTGATACAGCGGTTTTTCATTCAAAATACACATATGCTTAAATCAAAGAACTGCCTTTTGTGGAGAACCAGAGCCAAAAGGGGATTAATACCTATTTGATCTTTTCAATCCCTTTTTAAAGGGACAAAAGAAGAGGGGTATGTGTGTAAATGTATGAAAACTGGCATATGAATATAATTTGAAATTTTTTATTGGAAAACCCAAGCAATTTCTTTGTAAACTAATGGAATGACCAAATGCCTTACTCAGAGAGAAATAGATTCTCATAGTATATGCTCAGTGTGGATATTTAATATATAAATACTGTGCATTTAGTTATCCTCTAGGCATATGTACAGTGTTCTTCACATTGCAGAGACAGGCTGAATCAATAGCGTGTTACAGTAGCTGTGCTGCTAATAGAGATTATCCTTTCTACTAAGTCCTGATGCCATTCTCACTAAGAAATTCTGAAAGGCTGTGGAGAACAGCAGGAGCTGAATTACAGCAAAAAAAAGATATTATCAACCTAGTTCAAAGCTAGTAGTACAGGGGAGATTATTGTCCTGAGATTTAACCTCATCTTTGTAGGCCTGCAAGATATGAATAATTTAAGTGAATCCCTTCTATCTGAAAGTTATTATTTTTTTTTTTTTTAGTTCTCCTTTACACTGGACCTTTAAAGTTTCAACCATCACCGGTATAACTATGAACATGTAAAAGTGCATGACTCTCCCACTCTATGCAAATCACTGGGTAGAGAGTTCATGGAGAGACTATTATTGTGGAAGAATTCAAATTTTCAAGGGAAAACTGGGGAATTTCCATTATGCTCAAGCAAATTTATCCAAATGAAAGCATTGCCTAAGTAATGTTTGAATGGTGTATAAATTAAATCATGAAAGCATCTAGTCACTCATTTTAATTGCTAAAGTGCCTCAAGGGGATTACATTAGATGGAGAAGGGCCCTTGGAAGGATCATAATATCTCTCATGGGCAATACTGATAGCTAAAAATACAGCAGCAGTTGCTTTTAAACCTCATGGAAGAGCAAAGTTCAGATAGAGATACAACAAATAAACTATTCTTTATGTTGATAAGAAGATCTTAAAAGTTAAACAGAGCACAGATTTGCATTACCTGAAATGGGTAGAATTACCTCTAGCATAAATCTCAGTTTTTCATTTCCTCTCAGTTGGAGCAAAAGGCTGCAGTTCAAACACTGGTCTGATGATACTCTAAGAAGCAGTAGCAATAATTGTTTTCCTTTTGATGTATATCTGCAGCAGCAAAGGATCTGGTTTTATTAATTACCAGCTAAAAAGCTGCTGTGTAGGCTTTTTTGTCTTTATAGCCATCTGGTTCAAGATGAAGATAAAAAGTAGTAGAAAGTTATTGAAAAATGAAACCATTTCAAAAGATGTAAGTAAACTAAAATGCAAAAATGCAGCCATGTGCAGCAACCAAGGGCATGGACTCCGCCAATTGATGAAGCCAAGACGTTTAATGTTTTATTTTTACACCATATATAGTTTCTGTCTCCTGATCACGCGCTGTGCTCTCTACACAGATAGGTTGTGGGGCCTGTCTACACGCTGTTATGAGCAATACAATTGGCTACATGTAAGTGTTCATGCCCCAGGCCAATTAGTTGTTATTATTTGTTCTGTTATTGTTATCTATTTTGCTAGATTACTTTCTATTTCATGTTACCATATAAGGACATTGATTACTGTTCTCACGGCTTCCTTCCCATCACTGCAAGAACACCTGCCAAGCTCTTGCTTGGCAGCGCGTCTCCACAATTCCTCACTCCCCACATTCATGGATATTAAACAGAAATTTCTAGAAGCAGCTAACTTAACACAAGGCATCCATTGCACAAGGCTGAATTGAGCCAATATTTATAAAAACAGTAGGTTTCAGTATATCTTACTATAAAGGCTATTCACAACATTGAATCAGGTTAATATGTATAATAGGATCACTTTAAAAATAAACTCCATCAAACAGATTTGTGGGTCAGCCACAAAAGACAAACGTTTACTTATTACTGACCTGTAGAATCAGTATGCGTGATTAAATCTGCATGGCAAGAAACCACCCTTGGTTGTGTATTAGCAAGAGCCTCTACCTCCAGTAATAGTATCCCTCACTCAGCCCAGGGTACAACTCAGACAATAAAGAATGCACAGCCAAATATGTATTCTTATCATCTTTTAAAATCAGAGTGGGGCATTTGCATATAGAAATATGACTGTAGGGAGAAATATGGGCACAAAAGCACATCAGTCTGTAAAGCACTATCGTTCCATCCTGTGACATGATTGCTGAAATCTGTCAAAAATCAAGCTATGTTTCCTCACGTTTAAAAGCAGATGCTAGGATTACAAGGAAAATTTCCTGTCTACTGACTTGTGAATGAGTTGACCTGTGTTCATTACAGAGGAAAAAAAATTGTAAATGATATAGCCTAAATGTCTCACATCTGCAAAGCATTGCAATTCTATCATAACATTTACAACAGTAAGTCATATGAATCATATTGTCCACATCTGCTTTATGAGTTTCAGAGCCTATTTTGTCTGATTGCTTTGCTATTACTTGCAATATCTGTCCTAGCAGGGATGGTTATGAGCTCCAAGAGGCTCTCCAGGGCCTGTCTGAATGGCTGCCCTACAATCAGAAAGCTTGAGCTGGACTTACCAAAAAATCCCATGTACATGTATTTTTCCTCTCCATAAGCAGGGTGTCATAGCAGGTTTTTGTAATTTCCTCTGCTTTTAAGATGACTCAGAAAAGGTAGGTTTTACTTGATTTTGGGAACACTCTACAGTGTAAGGGAATGTGGGATTAAACATCAGAACAAAGCCCATAAATTCCAGGAATCCCAGGATGAGCAAACTGGGTAAGTAAATACATCATATGGATCTAAGGTGGATGTGCCATTAGGGTATTACTTAGGGGCCTTCCACAGAGTACAGCATAAACATATGTTAATGAGAAAGCTGGGATTGTAGTGTTTCTGACTAGTCTGCTTGGAGTTTATAAAATTCATGGAGGTATGTCATTGTTTCTGAACTCCATCATGGTGAAGGACGCCAATGCTCTAAAAGCTGTGGTGGTGTAAAGCTTTTAAGGAATGAACCCCAGAAGTAAGGCAGGAAAACAGTACAGAAGGGGAAATAGCCTCATATAGAGCTGCAGTGGGGTGGGACTAGGGGAACCTCCAGGTAAATACTTGATGAGACTTGTTGTATTGGTCACGTCTACTTCAAGGAGTGCTTTTATCTCCAACACTTGTTAAATATCCCTGGTCAGAGACTAGGAAATTCTTTCTCTCTTCCTAAATCTGCTACAGATTCAGTGTACAACAGCAGAAGATCCTTTCACTTCTCTGTGCACTAGTTTCCTATCTGCACATTGGAGGTCACATTTCCATAACTCACAAAGGTATTGCAAAGACAAAGTCATTAGCATTTGTGAGATCATTGAACACTACAGTTATGAATTTGCTAGTACATAATCAAATTGCAAGATCTGGGTTTCCAGCCACCTGCCTCAGTTGAAGTACAACAGCCATGATGCACCTCATCTAGGGAAGTGAGAATGCAGTTCACAAAAGCATACAGGGCCTTCAGGAACATCTTTCTGTTATTCATGTGCTTTTCTCTTTTAACGTACAATAGCTTTCAAGGTTTAATGGCTGATAACAACAAGCAATTGCATGTCACTTGCATTGTGTGATATGGGATTAATTCATGCTGTTTAAACAAAGTTTTCACTGTTTCTGAAATGCTCCCTCTTCTCTTACCTTCCCATCTCTCAGAGGAATATTTGCTTCTGTCAGGAGTCAAAATAGAAGGATGAAAAATGAGGAGACATTACTTTAAAATAGATGGTATGTCGGAAGAGATTACTTGCACAGCACAGGAGGCACTGAGGCAAGAGACTGGAATTGTCAGCCCCACATCAACAGAAAAACCTTCAGCAGAAAGGCAACTGGTAATCATGCATCCTGAGCAAGTTAAATTGTTTTATGCATAGACACCATGCATGCCAACTGGGAAGGCTTAAAAGTAGGGCCAAAGCTAAAAGTCATAAAGTGGAAGTGACAGTAAGCAATTCAAATTCTTTTGTAATCTTTATGCTATGCTTAACTACTAGAGAGCTGTGGGTAATGAATTATCCATGGTTTTAAACTAGCTGTAAGTTATTGAGCTGACTAGTTTTAGCCTATCTGGCCCACTTAAGTGTCTGACAGAAATGTGGGTCAAAAGTAGCACCAGTTTCTCCGAACTGTCTCCCTCTTTCTTTCCTGCTCATTCTCCAGCTCTTGTGTTTAAGAGACAACTATTCTAATTCCTTGCTGCTGTATCCAGTTGCGTCAACTACAAGGCAAGTATTGCACTTAAAAATTACATAGACTGCCACTTAGGTTAGGTGTGAAACAGGTTCCATATCTAGAATTGACAGGGAATCTTACAGTGGAAGATGTAATTAAATTTTATGTTATCATTGTAGACTGTGATGGGTTTCCTTTTGTACTAGCATTATTTTCAATTTTAAGCAATTTCTTACCACTTTTTTACCTAAGGTCTTCTATTGAAACACCTTTTAGACATAGGTAGTGAGAAATACCTATGAATCAAGACACAGACTAGGACCATTTGTCTAATTTGCATATTATCTCTCAGTGCTTAAATACAGAGCTGTTCAATAGAAAAAGCTTTGGATGTCATCTGTCATTGGCTTGGTTTTATGAAAAAAATTTACGAGATTTTTCAAAAGTAAACTTGGACCCTTTCTTCTCACACTCTCTTTTTTCTCCTTTTCTATTGAATGGAGGTGGGTAAAAATCAAAACTTTATTTTTAAAACTCTTAAATACTGCATTTGAAATATATGGGCATCTCAGAATAGGTTTTCATATTAGATCTTATCTAACTTGCTGATTTTCATGTCTTCGATGATGACAAATGAAGCTGTGTGGGATGCCCTGTGGAAAATTTCTCATGGAAAAAGACAAACACTTATTTTTGTCCTCAGTCATCACTTATTAAAACCTTTCCTGTGATAGAAGTATAGAAACTTTAGTGCTTCCCACCTTGTCATTTAATGATACTGATACATGGATGTGTTTGGGGATGCAAAGCTATGGCACCAGAGAGTCCTGTGCTTAAAACATATTTTCATGTGGTTTAGATTCTTTTAAAAAAGGAAAGAAAAGAAAAGAATAAAAAAGAAAAAGAAAGGAAAAGAGAGAAAATGAGAGTCTAGAAGTTACTTTCAGGGAAAAAGAGATTTAAGTATGATTTACCTTCTCCCTTTTTAGTTTATATTTTGAAATCTTAATGAGAGGTTCATCCTTTTGTACTGGAAAAATACCCAGCTGAAAATGTAAACTGCAGTGTCCTACTACTTATAGTCAGAAGCAGTTCACAGAAAGGAAAAAATGCTTGTGAAACCTGAATGTAAATTCCTAAGTTTTGGAGAAATTGAAAATATATTTAAATCAAACACACTGGAGTTCGAGGGGCATAATTTCCAATGCAGTCTTCTGAGATTTGGTGGTTCAATCTTGGAGCAATGGAGAACAGTCAGGGAGGAAGCAGCATGGTTAACCACCTACAACTTAAATTTTCTTTGTGGAATTAATCTGGATGAACCAATATATTATATGAGTATTTTATGTTTGTTTTAGTATGTGCAAACTAAAGACACTAGAAATTAGATGTCCCACCTAACATAAGAATCTATCATTTGCAGCCAGTTTAGCCCAAACAGAAAGGAAGCTACTTCAGAAACAGTGTTTGAGCCAGATGGCTTTATAGGAAAGAAGTATCACCCTGAAAGAAATGAAACCGTAGCTTATTTTTTTATGTCAGGCACAGACACAATGTAAAAAGGAAGGTCTCCTTAACTAGCAAATCAAGACTCTTTCTCATGATACACTAATACCTGTCACTTATTGTTTCACCAAGGTCTGTTTCCCAGCAACACGAAATACTTGCCTGCGAAATAACAGCCCTACCTCTGGTGATAAAGATCACATTCTTCTAAGAAGCAGACAGTATTTCTCTAAGAAACTGAATTTTTCCTCTCTGTACAACATTCAGGAGCCCTTCCTTTGTGCTAAGCAGGCATGGATTGAGCATCAATCTGAAAAGGAACCAGCAAACCTGGAAAGGAGCCAGAAAACACAGAATTGAATCCTGCCAATTTTTGTCCATTGCATTTGTAAAGTCTGATCAAAGGGCACAGAAATAGCTAAGGCAGCATATTAGGTAACAAAAACTGTCTGCGGATCTTACCCTTCTTCCCTGCACCCAATATTTCTCTGTCCCCAACAAAGAGAATTAAATTAACAGGATGGTCAGAGAAGATATAATAGCTTCACCAGCTTTTTTTAACATTTTCATCAGTGTATTAAAATGAAATAAACACATGCCTAACTTCTTTTTTTAAAAAATTTGTGTTTATCTAGTTTATTAAATCAAGAATGAGGATCATTATTACTTTATAGCTGTTTTTAAATACAGAAAATAAAATCTTAAAATAGAAAAAGAATAAAGAATTACCCCAAGTCTTCTTATCCATATTTTAAATAATGCAATTCAGAATTCAGCTCTATTAAACTCTACTTTTAAGTCACAATGTCATGCAAAACGTTACAAAACAATACATCTGTATAAGCAATGCTGGTATTCTATCAACACTTTTGCAGTCTCAGAAGACAAACAACAGGAAAACAGATAGTTTTCTTCAGCTTTTAAAACTTTTGGCCACAGTGTATTTAATCTGGTAGCACACACGATGACAAGGCAAGATTATTTTTTTTTTAATTATAGCTTTAAATCTGCAACATTTTAAAGAAAAATCTGCGTGGGACTTAGAATAAAGGGCTTGTTAACATTTAAGTGAAACTGGATGCCAAAATTCATTTAAGCACTACTTTCTAACCAGGCCTTTATTCCTGATTCAAAAACTGACACTGAATTTATCTATCAGCGGTGTATAGACTAACAAGAAAATCTGGGCCAAACTTTGCAATCTCTCTAGCAGGAATTTCAGCCCAGAATTTGGTTAGAAAGCTATTAGGTTGCTTCAATTTTTAGTAAAAGCAAGGGTTGAGGTACTTTTATTGACTTACAAATGTGTCAGTGGATGACCTAGCTATCTTCTCACAAAAGCAAACTTAGGAAGGATGTGATTGTCAAGCTCCCATAACAGAGTTAAAAAAGAGTTAATACACAGAAGTCACAGTTTAGAAAAATCCTTTTTTTTTTTCCCAGGTATGGAATAGCTGAGTAATGTCACATATCACTTTATTTGTTTCATGCAGACATTTCACCCCATACTTCTTTTTTCATGCATTCAGATATTTTACTGAATAAAGTTTGATATGTATTTCTAGTGGATTGCAGGTAATCTTCTAGGTTTCAGAAAAGAACATGATTTTTTTTTTTTGTCAGAGGTCCAAAAATAAGATTGACAAGCACTCATACTTTATCACAGCTACCTTCATTACCACTGAACCTAGTATCTGCTGCAACATCCTGTCTCCTTCCCAGAGAAAACTGCAGCCAATTCCCTGTCTTAAATTCTTACAAGAATTAAATTTAACAAACAATGAATGTGTCTGAGCCTCTGTACACTTCAGACTTTAAATAAGGAATAGATCAAAGTGGGGAGGAACCACACAAATCCTGAGCGAATAACCTTCAGATAACTTCTCAATACAAAAGCAGGAAACAAAACCTAGCCCTAGAAATACTGCCAGTTAAAGAACAGATAACTGAGTTCCAGCAGCTTGCATGTAAGCAGAGATTACAGAGAAATAGCACCTATATCACTCATTTGCCTGGTGATGGATTATGTTCTTAACAGCTGATTTGAGCTTCTCTGCCATGGTGGATTCTGTGGCTGTTGCTAATAAGCAAACAACTTTTGAATTAATATCACTGAGATGGAGAAACACCCAGGGGCAAACTTGTGACCCAGCAGTGCTAAAACTGCAGCTGTGAAAGTGTGCGGTCAGCAGCACATGTGATATTTCAACGTGTGAATCGGTGTGTGTGCATGTGCACTGGTTTCTAAGGGTACATGTGGGTCTTTGAAGGAGGCACCCACAGACACTTTTGAAACATATCAGACTTAAAGAAGGAAAATATCACAAGACAATGACTTATCATCCACTGTCTTTTGTGGACTGTCACAGTGAAAAACTCAATTGTTTTCAAAATTTGCTTTTTACCTTCCTTTTTGTGTTTTCTCTTTGTTTGGGTACATTTTTCTGTTAATATTGCTTCAGAGATCTTCTGAATTATGTTATTGTTTCAAAAGATGCTTCAACAAAAAGTAAAACACCGTCTGCCAAAACCTGTTGTTCCTGTAATTTGTTTTACAAATATACAGCAGTTCGCTGAGCAGAGACTATTTCCTATTCCTAGAAGTACTCTTTACTCTTACAAAATTACGGTGTTAGATAATTATTTTACTTTTACAGAATTTTTTCTTCCAGATAACATGTGCAAAACTTTTTTTTTCCTTTCTTACTTTATTTTACTTTTTTCATCACCCTTTTTACCCATATTGAACTTATGGACCAGTCTAAGAGTAATTTTTGCTGCCTGCCTATTTTCCTCTACCTTTTAATGGAAATGATGCTTTATATAGTACAGAAATAATTTGTACCTTCTTAGCAAATGTCCTCCATGGATTTTTGGAGCATTTCTTCACTTCCCATGGATTTTTGGAGCATTTCTTCACTTAATATTAGGTTCATTTTTTTTTTCTAACGACACTCAAAATCTTTGCAATTGTCTCCAATTTTGATGTAGAAGTCTACTACATTTTTTAAGAAAATAATGAAAATGTGCTAAATCAACACAGTAAAGATACCATGTCTTTGTTTCAGGTTGACAGCAACTCATTGATAATTAATGATCTCTGACTGAAGTTTTTCACTCAATTTCACCCAATTGTCCATCAGTTTTACAGCAATTTCATTCAGGTCATAAATTCCCCAATTATGCAAGATTCTTACCTCAGTAAACATATATCTTATCAAATAGTTGTCTCTTATTAACTGAATCAGCTCTTCTGTAAATGAAGAAAATCAGATTGGTTAGATGGGATTTGTCTTGGCAAATTCTTGTTGTAGGTTTCTCATGACCTTGCTATTCACCAGATTTTACGCTTTCATAAGAAGAAATATTTCATTGCCTTGGATTCATCACTTGAGTGATTATAGCTATTGGCTATCTGGCAGCTCTTCTGGGTCCCTTTTCCTGTCAACACTATGTGTCCATATTGGCCATTTCATGGCTTATATTTTCTGCAGCTTAACAGTAAAATTAAATGAGCTAATAATTCTGCAGCTTAAAAAGAATGATAATATACTTTTAATTTCTTACTAATGTTTGATAAGGTCTAAAAATAAATTATTTTTTATTAATTAAAGGTTTTCATTTAAAACCACAAATATCATAGTTATTCTAGGGTGATTTTTTTGTTTGTTGGTTTGCTGTTTGATTAATAAAATGAGACTTGATATTTGCACTTAAATTGCTTCTGTGCAGGAGCTGAACATGGTACATTCATGACAAAGTCCAACCCATGTCGCCAATATTCAAATCTTCTTGTGGTACATGTCCATTACTTTCCTTTTCTTTCTTACTAAGAGAGCAGTCCTTCCTCTGAGATTATCAGTTCAAGGTGTAAGAATTATTTAAGAACAGACCCACTGTAGAAAGTTTTGTTCCTCTACCATATTTTTTATTCACCTTTCCTACTAACGAAGACAAGATGTATTGGTAGAAACAGATTCATAAACAAGCATACGCATGTTCCAAAGATGATTTTCCTTTTCAGCATTTGTTTACAACTTTGTCCATGAGATCTTTGCCTCACTCTATGTATGTGTAGTACAGTATAAGTAAAAATTGATTAAAAAAAAAAAAAAAAGCTCTTCCTTGTTGTTAGAAATCAACAGCAAACGGGGTCTATTCATGGTGTAGGTTACACATTTTCCTATATAGTGTACCACTCACAGTATTATTAGCAACACCCAAGAAACAGCGGATGCCCAAATATACCAGAGAGACTTATTTGAAACTTAAAATATTTAAGACATACTTACTGAGGTCTGTAATTGACAATGGCATTTGACAGTGTCTTAGTAGTTTGAACTCATTAAGTGCAATTGATAATAGTCTTTTTTCTCTCAGTATCTACTTGTCATGTTGTTTCTTGTTCAGGCAGAGAGTATCTTCGTCATATAGATTTGAAGTGGGTGTGCAAAGGTAGACGACAATCGGTCACTTTGCTATGCCAATATTGTCACCATAATCATCAAAATTTACTCAGAAATACAATCCAACATTCAGGTTGGATCTTCTTTTCTATAAGCAATCTGAACATCTAGGAAATAATACTGGGGTGGGAATACTGCTAATGCTTACAAAGAATATTTATCAATACAGGTCTTACATGGCCCCAGAATATGTTACACATCATGGTAAAAAATTACATGAAATCTGAAGTAGACAAAGGAGGGACAAAAGAAAACCACGTTGACTCTGGAGATTCTGTCTCCATAGTGTAATAAATATGTATAAAAATTACGTTATTAGCTGTATATGGGTAGATAGTTCCTCTTTTCTTTCTTTTTTCTTTCTGTTTTTGCTTTCTCTCCTCAGTTATCAACCTTCAGACCAGTGACAACTTTGCTTGAATTAGTACCTGATAGGAAATGGAATGGAATTTCAATATATGGCCCGATTTAACAAAAAGTCTTGTTTCTTGATCATGGTAGTACGGTTTTGAAAAACATTAATGCTTTGTATACCAGCCTTTTTATTTTCTTATTTTTTTTTAAACTGTAAATGCTACTTTGGACAGACACTGAATCTCAGGGCTTTGAATTTTCCCTTTTACAACAATAATAAAATACAGATACCACTCAGGTTACCTGAATACATAATAGCTAGAATGAGTAAATCAATTTAAGCAGGCAGGTTGAACCTAGTTTTATACTGCATCTTCTGGTATTTCGGGTGGCTTAAATAACCAAAAGCTTCATTAAGTGGTGTAACACTAAGCTTCAATACTGTTAATTATTTAAAGGGATCGCTATAAAGAAGAAAAACTTCTGGAAAGTGGCTTTGTGAAAAATAAGTTTAGGGAAAAAAAGATAGTTGGAATAAGAAGAATGAATACCATGGTATTTAGTATCACACATTGCAGGGCTTAAAAAGCTCTGCAAATCGTCATTTGGCCTAAGAAAAATAAAACTACTAAATAAAACTAAATTTAGACACTCAGATTTTAGTGTCTAAAATAAATGTTGACAAGAAAGAGTGAGCTTTTTATCCTTGCCCTCTCTCAGTTGCAAAAATCAATCCTTCATGTGCAAGTTTTACTACCACTAAGTAACATAATTACCAAGGTGTGTCACATTGCCCTCCAAATGGAGCAGCAGGGAAATAAAAGTAATTTCTTTCTCTTAGCTATTTATTGACTTTATCAGCCCCGGGTAGTCTTGTTCCCTGTATAAAAAGCGAAGATTTTTTTTTAAATTCCTGACAAATTCTTACACTCATTAGCATCTCAGGACAATCTTTTCTACTTTTAAATCACTTTTAAGTACTTTAAAACGTCTATCATTAGATCTACCACCTGTTCCATAGACAAGTATGATGAGTTCTAAGAAGGAGAAGTCATACTGAGTGCATGAAACAAATACTGAATGTCTGTTTGGGCAATAACATTCTATATGTGCCTAAGCATGTGATTTCACAGCTCTGTTTCTCAGTCTCTGTCCTTTCTGTCTCTTTTGTCTCTTTTATCTCTTTTCTACAGACTGTATGATATTGATTAGTATACATTTACTATGCTGCCTAGCAGAGGAAAACCCAAACATCTGCATCAGATTGCAGAGAAAAATCTAATAGAAATGGCTACTAAAAGCAACACTTGTAGTAATACTGCCCATACTCACCATCAAGTTTGCTGATGCTCCGCTACACATGTGAACCTCTACAAAAACTTCCAATAGATTTACCTGTTTTAAAGTTATAAAAATCATAGCATTAATGTTGTCTAACCTACTGCTTAACAAAGGCTATTGAGTTTCAGCCAACAATTTCCACGTTATGACCACAATTTCTGGTTGTGCTTAATGGACCAGTAGATACCTTGGTTCATCAAATTCTTATTATTTACAAAATATAAACAGTCTCATATACATGGCCAGCAAGAGGGCTTTTGAACTTTTTTAAATAGCTTTTGTTGACTTGAGATCCAGCTATTCCAATTCATTTCTTGCAAGCATTTTGATCATTTTCATGCTAAGATGCAGCTGAGGGCGTAACTTTTGTTTTCACTTAGGCTATTTTAAGAAGCTTATGCAACTCTATCAGTGTTGCCTCTATTTTAAGGCATTACAATGTACATGCAAAGGAATCAAGTTACAGCTCTATTTCCAAATAAAAGTATAAATTATCTGTACACATACACGTATTGGTTCTAAAATACTTTTCAAACAGGGCTGATTGTTTGAACAACGTAGACGAGAAAAATCTGTGCCCAATCAAAAGCACTAAGGAGATGTCTCCGTGGACTAGTGGTCCCATTCCAACCAGAAGTGCTTATTAAAATGTCATGTGAATTCAGTTACTTTCAAAGATCAGAACTGAAAACTTGTACAGATCTCTAGATATAACTTGGAAGGCAAGGGTACCTAATATTTATAAGGTGCCACTTAGGATTATTGTTATGCCATCTTTATTACTATTTACAGCAAAACTGGACTGGATTTACCTTAATAAGTAAAAATACATTCTGCGATTACTTACAGATTCAAGAAGACCTGGACTAAATATTTGAAAAGCTAATTAAACAGACGAAAGTCATAGCCATCCATGGCTGGCTATTAAAGACTTCTAACTACTGCAGGAAGTTCCTTACAGTATCCTGACACAAAAAGGAGAGAAATTCTGTCATACTCCTTTTGCTCTGACTTGATGAACTCCTTTCCAGCCACTAAAAAATATTTTTCCTTCTCAGAAAATATGTAACTAAAAAAAAACACAAAACAAACCCTGTTAAAAGAACAGTTAAAACTGTTTAAAGAATTTTTTTACCTTTTAGCTAATCACATTCAGTAATAGACATTTTTTCAAAGAGTTGGACAGAGGCATTGAGGGTCCTCCCCACTTCATCCCAATACCTTTTTGTGTTTTTATGTCAAACTCTTGAGTTTGCTTTCCACTGAAATATAAATAAAAGGACATAATCATATTTTGTTAATTGTTTCACATATGTTGTAAGAATCATAAAAAAAAGAAATAAAATGCAGACAGATTGTAAAAAAGGTTTAGTGAGGAATAAAAGGGGGAGAGGGATGAAAGAATATAAAACAGAAACTGTAGTTCTGTGGTGACTGATATGAAATCTGACGCAGTGCACAGTGAGTTGCAAGCCGATCTGACACAAACAACATGATAGTCTATTCCTTACTTCAAGCTGAATCAAAAAATTCTTCATAGCTTTTTCAGTATTCATAGACATAATTTGCTTGTGTTGCTTAACCATGGATGTCATTTATTTCAATGCTTTATTTTTCTGCCTGCTCTAATTTCAAGCTCCCATCTGCAAATAATCCTGCTGATATTATTAAAAATATCCTATTTTTCTCTTTTTGCTTGGAAAGACTTGAAGCATCCATATAAGCACTGCAGATAACTGATGTTAAATTCTCCTGAAAAGAGTTTTTCTCATTACTTTCTCCATTCTTCCTAGGTTCAGCCAGTCAGGAAAAAACATACTGTGGAAAATCTCTGTGACTTGTACTAACTTGTATTAATTGAAAAAGAGTAGAAGGAAAAGTTGCAGTGCAATTGATTAGAGCAAACCTTGTTGACTCTCTGGAAGAGAAAAATTAGATTAATTCTTATTTATGATTTCATGACTGGCTGTGATGTTTCAGTCCTTTCTGAATCAGTACCTAAGATCTTGGAAAGACATTTGGAATAAAAACATTCTTACAGTACAATGAAGTGAAAAAGAAGTCTTGTCAGTTTGAGGAATGAGAAGTGTTCCTCTCCACTAAGAACTTGAGAAATATAGAGATGAGAATTGCTTTCTGTGGACTTAAAAAGCAATCATGTTCCTTTTCTATCTCTGAAGTTCTTTGTTATTATCCATATGTATTATTTCTATATTCTTCTGCAAAAATAAATGAGTTATATACTATGTGGAAGCTAAGTTTTATATTATGTGTCTATATCTGACATAAGTGACTCATTTTACTGGTTTCAGTTGCAGTCTCTCCTCCTGATCCTAACAGTTTTTCCCAAGCAATACTTACACCCATGGTTAAGACTCTGCTATTATTATTTTTTATTATTGTTATTCACTGCAATAGCATTTAGAAGCTGGACCAGAAGCTCATGTGGTCAAACATGGTGCAAGTGGATCGTTAAAAGACTATGACTGTGCATGAGACTCAGTGGCCAGCTTCAGCAAGGCCAGGGACAATGTAGTTTCATTCTTTTATCCTCATCCTGCTGCCTCTGTGTGCTGTTGTTAGTTTTAGCTTTTCACTTTCTGTAGAGACGCATTTAATTTTGGATCCTTAATAGCCATTAATCACCACTGTTGGCAATTAGTTATTTTAAACCATTTTCTGCAGAGCATCCTTTCTCATTTATTTTCATCTTCCTTTTCATCAACTGTTTGAATTTTATTTATTTCGAATTGGAGACCAGAAGAGCTGAAGCTGAATATATAACTACTATCAGTCAACACTGTAGCCAGTTTCTTTAGAAAACAAAACATAACACAAATCTGGTTTATTTTTGCCATGTTTGAGTAAAACTGACAAATGTTCTTCGTTGCTTACATTGTTTTCCTCTTTCTCAGCTGTTAACAGAAGTACAGAACTAAATGGATCCACTACCAGAAAACAGCACAAAGGATAAAAGTTTAAGAATTGTGTCTCTCATATCAGCCTAAAGGGCAGAAAAGCTCCCTAAATCAGTTTACCTCTTTGTAACTCAATGTCCTTAAATAATAATTCTGTCTTATAAACACTTTTATATCTAAGTGGAGTAGCAGCATATACTGTAAAGAAATTGTTCTGCTCCACTATTATTAAGTGCTGGCTTTAGAATCCTTCTGGTCACATACAAGAATTTCATTCTAATAAAATTTTCCTGTAACTAATATTGTTATCAAATATTAAAGCAGCACTGAATCAAAAAGACTTTCTTCTTGTTGGAAGAAAGAAAGAACACATTAAATGAACTGATAAGTAGCGTTATTATTATTAGGAGATATTTGTTAAAATAATGTGTATGCACAGTGTTGTTGCCCACTATGTGCCCTGTCTTATTTGTTCTATATTGTTCTCCATCCTACAGCTTGGAAGCAATTTACTGTCATGGAATTACTGATTTTTTCATCCTAATGCATTTGGTAGAGCAAAGATAGCATTTTGCTAATTTTGAACCTTGTTTTTTATTTGCACATAAAAAGAGCTATGTTAAAAGAACAAATTAAGGCTATAAAATCAAGCACTTGAAACCTGGGAAATATAAAAGGTAAAGTTGTGTCCCTTCAGAAGGAGTTTTTGTATCTTGTAGTAGTAGTAGCAGTAGCAGTAGAAGCAGTAGTAAGACTGGACAAAATACAGTAGTCTTCCTAGCTCTGCACTAGGAACTGTTAAACTGCTTTTTCTATAGTTTTTAGCCTTTGGGTAAAGATTTTGACCATATAGGCCAAATACCAAACTGAGTATTTCAGTCGAAAAGGCTGAAGTATTGCAAAGTGAAAATAGTGAAAAGATCATCTTGTAATGGGTCAAGTAATCTTAATGCTAACCTCTTTTTCATTAAATGGTCATGAAAAGCCTAATGTGTTTTGAAAGTCAAGTCAAAAGACTGATAATGGCACTTCACTGTTCTCCAATAATCTCATCACAGTCATAAGTGAAGTATACTTAACATAATGTCTGGAAGTGAGAATGCTGTTTCTTCACCTTAATGCTAGAGCACAGGGACACAAAAGATTGCAGAAAAACATTCTGACAGAATTGGAAACAGTCCAGATAGCCTCACTCAGAGCCACAAGACACCATTCCCTTAATAAAAGCACAAGGCTAGATAATAATCTAAAAGAGATAGAAAGTCAAGCTAAGAAACTTGAAAATAAATCTGAAATGATGAAAGCTAATAAGAGCTTTGCAGCTGGTGTGAGACAGGCTAAATGGAGCTTGGAGAGAAAAACTGAAAGAATGGAGACTTGTAGGAAAACTAAATATGTAGGATTGCTGACAATTCCTACAGGTAAGTGAGAAGTCCCAGAGGGATTCAGAGAGAAGTATTAATTTTGATGAGGAAAATTGTTCTTGCTACAAGAAATACTGTCATAAGAACTCCCACCAGAGACTAAGGGAACAGAAATGAAGTATGTCTAATAACTGAAGTAAAGGCAGCTGCATACAGACTCAGCGCTCATGCGGGGATAGATCATCACCAGTTGCATATACAGAAAGCTTCAGGTAATCCTAGTCAGAAAAACACTTTTCATGATACTGTTAATCTTCATTCTGCAAAACTGTACAGTGAGAAGTCAGTGAGGTGCCTGGACAATCCTGCTGCTGTAGCTCAGAAAAGAAATGCTGTTTATTGGCAAAGAAAGTTGGCAGCAAAATGACAAATCACTGTCTGTAAGTTAGACATCACCTAAAACACCTCAGTAGAGGGTTTCTGCCTGCATTGGACACATGACAAAAGTACAATTGTGCCCATAATTAGCATAAATCAAGCATAGCTCCCCTGTAGTCAATAGAAATTTAGGGGTGAAAAAACTGTGAATATTTTAGCTTACTTTAGGGCTCTCCATGAATGGACTGTCTGAAATTACCCTTTTGGAGAAGAATGGAAATTTTAACATGAAAGGCTTAACCCTCTTACATCGCTGCAATAGAATAAGAGCAATTAATTTTGAAACCAGAAGACTCTTAAGCACAAGTGAAACAGGCTCATAAGACTGACCTTTAAGCTTCAAATTATGTTGCATTACATGGATTGCTACAAAGAACTTTCCTTTTTATTTGGCAAAACACTTGGTAAAACACATTCTTGAGAATATAAAATGTGATTAAAATGTATTCTTTGGTATATTTTTCATGTAAAGAAAAAATTTTTTTTCTCCTTTTTAAATAATTGAACCATTTGTTACTATGAGAACAATTTTAGCCTCTTTGAAGGAACAATTCAGTTAATCATTCACATCTTCCAAATAAAATGCCGGATGGGAAAGCTTTAAAAAAAAGTACTAAAGACAAAGTTAGTTCCACAAACAGAAGGACCAACAGAGCTTGCATTTCAGAGGATTTTGTGGCCTGTTCCAGAAAAACTTCACACTCATTCTGTTCCATGTCTCCACAGGCCACCTTTCCATCCTGCAGTTTATAAACCCGTTTGCCTACTTGTATTTCTCCACCACATATTTTTTTGAGCAGGCACCTTCCACCCACATTCCCCAGGGCTGAGACTGTCTCTGCTCACCCTGTGGGTGAGCTGCCCCGTGGGCCAGTGAACCCCCTTATGGCCTTTGATTCATCGGAGAAAGGTTTATGTCTCTAACCTTCAGCCAGCTTCACACAATCCAAAACTTAGTGGGATTCCTGAAGTTTATTTGTTCAACACAACTGCAAAAGTCTAATTGTTTTTAGAAACCAGGTTAGAGTCAACTTTTTGTTGGGTTGCAGCCCGCATATAAGTTGGGTTTAAAAAGGTAAAGATCCATCATTTGTAACCTCTTGGAGATAAGAGGATGACCTCAGTCAGTTGATTTCCTAGTGAAGAGGAATGCCACACCATAGAAAGTGCTTCTGACAAATTACTTTGTGTATACTACATGCAGAACTGGTCCAAGAAGCCCCAGCTGCTACCCATTTCAGTGAATGGCAGGTCTTTGTTGATGAAAGTTCCCAGTCATCATTTTGACACCAGCATGGTAACGTAGGTGGGAGCAGACTGTTGCTGGGCATTTGTAGTCATAAGACCAGCCCTGAGAGCACAGATTTATGCAATCAGTGCAAGCAAATAGAACATCCTTTAATTTTCACATACAGATGTCTATGTTTATGGCCCTATCCTGTCCCCCAGCTTTGTCACTGATATAGCCACAAATCTGCCTTGCCCTTGTCATCACTTAGGACTGTTTAAAATGTCACCTTGCCTTGCTGCTGAAAAACAACACATACAGAGATAAGAACTTGATTAAAGAATGCAAGAAGGGAAATGTATGCCACATTTCTCTATCTCTGCCTTGAGTAGCAGAAAAACAGTAATACTAATATGCAAATACCTATATAATGCCTGAAATAATGTGCACAGATAGACCATAGAAATTAAAATCACTGGGGAAATCGATAGCCAGTACATTCCAAAGGTTATTATATGGAAGTAGAGAAAGAAATAAATCACAAACATTACTTTGCAAAAAATGAATATTTTTGGGTGATTTAGCAGATATGGCCTCATGCTTCCTTTAGAAAATTTTCTGAGATTTATATTATCTCTTCCAGAATATTTTAAACACATCTTTAAACAACACATGATAGCTGGTTTTGCAAAGTGAGCAAATGAAATCTTCTAATTTCATTTGCTAAATAAGTTATTTTATAGCCTATTTGGTAAAGAAGCCAAGTTTCTGATTGTTTTACATAATAGACAGAAGCTGCTGACTATTCTCTAAATGAGGTAGTGAAATTGCCTATTGTTCTGGAGAAGCAATTTTTCAAAATCATTCTAACTTACATATTGCTGGCTGAGCCTATCAAATTTACTCACAGAACAGCTTTCAGAAAGTTGCAGACGGTAAACATATTTACCCACAGCTTCTGTGTAATGATTCATGCAAAATCTAAAAAATTGTTCATATCCCATATCTTACACTCATATTTGGAGAGATTAAATTTTGTCCTTAGCTTGCTTAAATTTTCATATAGGACAAACAGTCTTTATGAACATGACAGATCTGGTCCAAAGCTCCAAAGAGAATCTTTATTTTTTACAGTTTTCATTGTATATAAAAAGTTCTCTCAAAATGTTATATTCACAATATTTGAGTTAAAGAATGCATGAAATTATGTGACTTTGACGTTTTACATCAAGGTCTTTCAGAGATTTCAATATTGTGAACATGAACCTGGGCTTTAGCCTTAAAGATATTTTTCTCAAGTTCTGAATCTTAGTTCAAGGTCACAATACAAATGTAATAGAAACATCCAAATGTACCAACCTCTAAGGTATACATGGTATTTTCAAGCAAGGTTCAAATCAAACTTTTTTTGGCATTACCCATCTACAAAGGTAGGTAGTTCCTGGAGTCTGTGGTGGAGGGATACAGATTTTTTTAGGTAGGAGAGGTTGGCAAAGTGAGGGGGGTAAGTGACCTTTTCTGCAACAGACCATCAGGAATGCACAGAGCTCTGCCTTGGGATGCATCAAGAGACAGTCAAAAGCTTATGGATCAAGATTAGCAGACAGACCAACATTGCAGTGGATATCTCCTTAGACCATCTGATGAGGAAGAAGGAGATAATGTTTCTTCAACCAACTTGAAGAAATCTTACATTCATAAGCTGTAATCCTCAGGTGGTCTGTTGGACCTGAAACTTAACAAAGAAGGAAGAATTCATGGCATAGGTGAAAGTCAGAGGCAGCCTTGACTGAAATGACCATGAGATGGTGGAGGTCAGTATCCTAAGGGGACATGATAGGGCCAAAAGCAGGAACACAGTCCTAGATTTCAGGAGAGCAGATTTCAATCTCTGTAGACATTTGCTTCAAAGAATCCTGTGGGATACCTTGGAGAGAAGAGAGGTACAGCAGTGTCAGCTGATAATCAAGGTTCACCTCCTCTGAGCTCAAGAAGGGCCCATCCCGACGAGCAGGAAATCAAGCAAGTGCAGCAGGAGGATAAGCAAGAATTGTTGACCTAACTCTGACATAAAAAGACAGAGTACAAGAGATAAAAGGTGAAGATAAATAGGTGACCCAGGAGAAGTATAGAGTATAGAAGTATTAAAGTTACATTAAAAATGTCTCTCTCAGCTACTCAGCCTTATACAGGTCTTAGGGGTTACCTTAGAACAATACAGAGCCATTCTGATTATCACAGCAATTTTATTACAAAAATTGCATCTATAAGCTGTTTCTTTACTGCCTTATGTGTCCATAGTTATCTTTCAAAATGTTATACAAAAATGGATAGGAAGTTTTTTGCCATTTCAGAACTGGGCAAAGGGACAAATGCAGAAAGCAAAATCACTGGGCCCAAAACCCTTGGGCATTTCACTGTTTTTGCAAGGGACAGAAGCTTTTGCAATGGTTATGTGCATTTGTACGCATCTATCTGCAGAAGCTGGGTTAAACATTTGGAGAAAGCTAACATTTTTTTGTACCATAAGCACTAGATAAATTTATGGCATAAGAAATTGAATCTGTAGAGGTGTGGAAGTCCAACACATGGAAACCACATTTTACCTGTAATAATAAAAATCCAATCATACCTAAAAAGCAAAAAAACTTAATACACCTGATCTTTTCTTACCATATAGATAGCATCCTGAGGAATAATTAAGCATTTTCATATTGATATACGACAGAAAAGCAAACTATGCACTAGATAATCCCTCTTTCATGCCATCTCCATAGATTTTGGGATTAACAATTGATAAATGATCCTTTTGGTTCTAGTTCATTGATTTAAATACAGCTCAGGTCAGACATTTTCAGACTGCTGTTCAGTTACAGAAATTGATGGTCTAAATATAGAATATTTTACGTATATTTAAATTATAATTTCTAGTAATTTTTAATGTAGAATCAGGCCACAAGAACAATACCTACTTACTTACATAATGGTGAAATAATGGCAGCATGATAGGTCCAGGCCTTTGCAGAGCAGGATTAATGGAGTAGATGTCTTTCCAAATTATAGAACGATGCTTTTGAATCAAATATACAAGTTTTTCAGAGGAAGGAAGAATCAGTTTCTTCCTTCATTAACACCAAGAAGCAGGTTTAGCAGACAAGTAGATTTTTTTTTTGGTTTTTTGTGGGTTTGGATTTTTTTGTGGTTGGACTCGACGATCTCAAAGGTCCCGTCCAACCATGAAGATTCTCTGATTCTGTATTTCTTGAAAAGGAAATTTGGAGTGGCTAATGAAAATGTAAGGTGCTAATTTTATCCTGAATGTTATACAGGTAACTAGTGATTTTTATGAGTATCAAAGTCCATTTTTCACATTGCCCCGATATTGGCACCCAATTCATTGGTCCTGCCGGCTTGCATTGCCATTGTCCATCATAACCACATACAGGACTGCATTCACAGGGAGAAAAATAGTTACTTAGGAAGTCAGAAGTTATACAGCTTGTTGTGCAAAGCGCAGCAGGAAGCCTTGAAATGAACCCTTTTCAACAGATAACTAGCACAGAGAGCATTGTGGTGGGAAGTATTTTACACTGATTTCTTTTGCAGTTCCCATCCATGGCAATTTTATAATATAAAAGCCATAAAAATGTTTACTCGAGAAATTCCAGAGCTCTGCTGCTTTTGAAAGATGTACACAACTAAATCAGCTCCCTGTAGTTAAACCAGACGCAAAAAAGATTAAATCATCTCTCTTTCTGTACAAAAACTTAGAATAAATCAGTGATCCCTGTGCAAAAATGACATATAAATAACACATTTATAATGGTTGTATAAATTGTCCTTACCTCAGGGAAGAAAAGCCACTGAAGCCTGAAAGCCTGGGATGCATCACCAGCCACTGATGTTCCATATTATCTTCACTTAGACCTTGATTCCAATGGCTGGGGTATCCTTTTCCCAAAAGCTACATCCTTAATTTCAGGTGCATCTTCCTTATGGTGGCATATGACAGAAAACAACATGTATGAGGGAAAACGGAGGCCCTCTATATATTTGCCTCTGGCATCCATGGGAAAGGCATGGAGTTTTTTGCTCTTATGCCTACACTTGCCTCCTTTGAGCTGCCACTCAAATTATGTGTTGCTGTGTTTACTGGAGATCCACATCAACTGAAAGATCTGAGGGGGGTGGGTGTCAGAATTCTGGGTTGTTCTCTAAAACACTGATTTTCTCTTTTAATTTTTTATTTGTCCAACATATTTAGATGTGATATCTTGAAAAGGAAATTTGGAGTGGCTAATGAAAATGTAAGGTGCTAATTTTATCCTGAATGTTATACAGGTAACTAGTGATTTTTATGAGTATCAAAGTCCATTTTTCACATTGCCCCGATATTGGCACCCAATTCATTGGTCCTGCCGGCTTGCATTGCCATTGTCCATCATAACCACATACAGGACTGCATTCACAGGGAGAAAAATAGTTACTTAGGAAGTCAGAAGTTATACAGCTTGTTGTGCAAAGCGCAGCAGGAAGCCTTGAAATGAACCCTTTTCAACAGATAACTAGCACAGAGAGCATTGTGGTGGGAAGTATTTTACACTGATTTCTTTTGCAGTTCCCATCCATGGCAATTTTATAATATAAAAGCCATAAAAATGTTTACTCGAGAAATTCCAGAGCTCTGCTGCTTTTGAAAGATGTACACAACTAAATCAGCTCCCTGTAGTTAAACCAGACGCAAAAAAGATTAAATCATCTCTCTTTCTGTACAAAAACTTAGAATAAATCAGTGATCCCTGTGCAAAAATGACATATAAATAACACATTTATAATGGTTGTATAAATTGTCCTTACCTCAGGGAAGAAAAGCCACTGAAGCCTGAAAGCCTGGGATGCATCACCAGCCACTGATGTTCCATATTATCTTCACTTAGACCTTGATTCCAATGGCTGGGGTATCCTTTTCCCAAAAGCTACATCCTTAATTTCAGGTGCATCTTCCTTATGGTGGCATATGACAGAAAACAACATGTATGAGGGAAAACGGAGGCCCTCTATATATTTGCCTCTGGCATCCATGGGAAAGGCATGGAGTTTTTTGCTCTTATGCCTACACTTGCCTCCTTTGAGCTGCCACTCAAATTATGTGTTGCTGTGTTTACTGGAGATCCACATCAACTGAAAGATCTGAGGGGGGTGGGTGTCAGAATTCTGGGTTGTTCTCTAAAACACTGATTTTCTCTTTTAATTTTTTATTTGTCCAACATATTTAGATGTGATATATGAAGCAGTAATTTCAGATTTATACAGAAAACAGCTTTTTTTCTTCTGGACACTGAAGTGTCAGGCTGCATACAATTGCCATTCCATATGTAGCGTCTTTCTCTTTTACATACTCCAAATTTTGGGGGATACCTACTGTGCTATATTCTACATTGGTATACTGCTATGCAAAATGGAACACCAACTGGATTAAGACATAATTTAGAAGAAAGAAGTAATACATTTCTGTAGGATATGCTAATAAAAAGGATAAATCAGTATTAGCTATATTAACTGAGGACAGGATACGTAACCCTGAGGTGTTTGTCTCATTATGTTTATTTATTTACACCAATATTGCAAAACAAAAAATAAGAAGTCTTACAGCCTGATCAGGAAAAAATGTAGTAGCAATTAACTAATCAAACAACATACAGCTAGTTTGAGTATAATGTGCAGTAATTAGAATTTGAAATAACAGCTCACAGTGTTTGTCAATATAGATATACTGTTTATTACGTTATCAGCCTCTTAGTGGCAAGATTTCATTGTTTATCTTTACTCCTGTGATATATTTACAGAAGTAATGCAGTGTATTTAGGAGGTCTCAATCCACTAAATCTGAATACTAGTAATTTTCAAAAAGGATGAAGTAAGCTTTGTAATATAGCTTCCTTGTACATCTACAGTGCTGTGTGTATTTACTTGTATGGTTAGACTTTAACTTGAAGAGCATCTCTAACAGCTCACCTCATGTTTTCCACAAGTTAATAAGAACTTACTTTCCTGCTAATAGCACTCATTAAACATATCCAAATAAATATATGATGTTCAGCATTTGCATCCTAATACATTAAAGTAGAATAATGCACCCACATATTAGGATTAAGGCAGAGTTATCAGGGAAGTATTCTTTTTTCTTATAGCTTTTAATTTTTAGCACCTTCCTTGTACATGCAGATGCAGAGCTGCCTGACTATCCTGAGTCAAGCTCAAATATTGTTCCATAGTTCATAACTGTCAGCTTTTTTTCACCTAATCTGAAAAAACAAGAATGTCCATTTTTACAAAGTGACACTTGCCTGTCTTCTTTTTGTGACCACAAGGCTCATTCACTCATTAGATTGCAATACTGAATGGTAATGAATATTCTCTCTTCATCGTCTACCACTAAATTCAGCTTAGGTCCAACAGGCCATAAGAAACTTTTGTGTTCATTCAAATAAACAGATCATCTTGCAGTCTTGATCCCAGTGAGAGGGACCCTTGATGTATCAAAGGGCCTGTTTAGCTCCTCCATTTTGTTCAGCCTAAGCTGTAGTTAGGGTGAGGAATCCCATCAACACAAGACCAGCTGAGAAGAGGACAACATTTCTGATACCACGTTGTTAGTAGCTTGATGGAGAAGAAAATGTCTTGCAAGGGTAACACTTGTGGATTGTATGATGCCAAGAAGTGATAGAAAAGGAAGTAAGGGATTTTTTTTGTTGTTTATACACTGCTATGACATGCTTCCGCTTTGATATATACGTGCTGTTTAGTGACACATGTACAGAAGGAAGCATGAAGTTAGTGCAGAAGTCTGATTACACCACCTTTATTAAAAACTCCAGGCTCAAGTCTAGAAGGACAAACAGCCCAAAGCAGTTGCAGTGATAATTTCTGTTACCATAAAAGTGCCCCGTCATTGAGTGTACCCTAACAAGGAGCACCATGCACAGGAATGAGACCTGACTACCAAAGGCTGGCTCCAACTGACCAGACTAGTCTAGTACCACCTGGATGACCTGGAGACACAGATGAAAACCTGATCTCTCTTTCATTGTTCATTTGGCCACATGACATCACTTCCCATTCTTGATTAGATGATCAAATGTATTATTTTAAAAGAAGGACAAGAAGAAATACAATTATAATGAACTTCTGAAATTAAACTACTGACAAATTGCCTTTGGGGAAATTCAGAGTTCACCTGTTATTCTGATATAAAACTACAGTATTTGAACACAGGGTTAATTAATTAATTAATTTAAGCAGGGACTGAAAATGCTTGGCTCCCCCTTCTTGAAAACAAGGTGAAATTAAACCATTTTTAATTGAAAATGTAAATTCTTATAAAGCAATCAGAGGTCAAGTGATGAGTGAAGACCAAATGTTTGCAATAATGATAAGTATAGACATCAAAACCAAAACAGAATCGAGCATAGGAATAAAAGATATGCAAAATCAAATGGGTTGTGCATATACAATGTGATGGAATTATTTTTTAGTGCTAATCTTCAGTACACTAATACTTCCTGAGATACGCTCAGAAATTTATATTAACCAGTTACAGGAAAACACAGATGCTTTATCAAAAATGTAGCTGCCAGCCCATTCCCCTGATTACAAACAAAGCGATTATCAGTGCAAGAAACTTGGAAAAGATACTTTGTGGCAACTGATTCATCTATAACAGAAACAGTTTTTACATTTCTGAGGAAAAAAATCTATTAAAATGAAAGAGAAAATGAAACAACAGGTGTCAAAATATCACAGAGCACTTAAAGCACCATTAACTTGCCCACATTTTGCAAAAAATAAATAAAAAATTATCATTAAGAAAGCTCTGAGGGCTGTAAAGGATAAATTTTGCATATTTTATAGTAAGATTTTATAGAGAAAACAAAGGGATGAGTTAAAGAGAGAGGATCTGCTTAGGGGAGTAACTACGGGGGGTTGCGGAGGAGATGCTCATCACAGCCCTCCCAAGCTATTTATCTGACTAACAATACACTGGTAAAAAAATGTTTGATTGATTGTTAGACTCAGTAACTTGTCTCATAATGCTCGTAAGCTTTAGTGGCAATAAACTCAGCATTTAGCAAAGTTTGAGAAAATGCTGTGCAGGCAGATGGTGAATATGTGCCTAAAGTCTATCCCAAAGCTGCAAACACTACCATCTGCTCCTGCAGTGATCTGGTTTTTGCTCAGTGCCATTATTTAGATCCAGGGACCAAATTTTCACAACATAGCAGTTTGACACATAGAAGTCATTTATGAGATTTTCTTTCTTTATCCAGATCAAACCGATTTGCATGACTGGACCCAGTGCCTCGATGGCAGTTCAGAATCCCATGGTGCAGCTCAGGAGTCACACAGAGGGTAAAAATCTCACCACTTCCCCAGTCAGTTACATGCTACATTGCTGTCTCAGTGTAGCTCATTCTTAAGGAAGGATTTTCAGGATATAATTCTGAAAATAAATTTAAAGTTATATGACAACATATACAGATAATATGTCCTTTCTTTAGCATGTGGAAACTTGTAATACAAAGCACTGTATTGCAGATCTAAGTACTCAGCAAGGTTTGTCACATAACAAGTGACACCCACCACAAATTGCAGGTTGAACAGGCCAGGTTGGATATTGGGTGAAACAAATTCTAGCACTGGAACAGGATGCCCAGAATATGTGGTGATGCCCAGAATATGTGGTGAGATCATTATTGCTGGAGGTTTTCAAGTTTTAGCTACCCAAAGGAAAGCCTGACTCAGCCTAGAAATGGAAACAACTCCCTCTGTAGAGGTTGCACATGAGGTCCCATCTCATCAGCGGTGCTGTGGTTACGTCCAGGATCAAGAACCCTATGGAGTTAGGCTAGAACTCTGCGATTTCTGTCTAGGGATTTTCAGGCTGGGAAAGATACTTGTGTTCATGTAGGTGTCCAGAAAATCTTGGAGCTTTCATATTGTGCCATAGAATTCATCAGTGCATACATGTTTGGATCAGGACAATGGTGAGTGAGATACAACTGACTTCCTGGGCATATGAAGATTGGCTTGACTGGACGTGTGCAGTTAGTCCAGATTCCCTATACTAGGGGTTGCAATACTTGGAGCTAAAGAGAGACAAAATGTAGAATACTCAGGTTAGATTTTTCAAGAGAGAAGATCACAAAATTGACCACATGCTGCAGTAGGATGATTCAAGTTTCATCCTTACCCAGAAACATGAAAACCACCAGCTGTTCTTATTTTTATTCATTTTGGTAAGTTTGCTGCATATTGGGTTAGGACATAAATAGTATGTCTTCCACAGAGGCTAATAAAATATATTCCAAGACTAACTCACTTTATAGAAAACTTTAAAAAGCAAGGTACATTGATTCAGACAATATATGTTGTCTGTCAAGTGTGTATTCAGAACAAACATTCAAACAGCCCTAAGAAATTTATACATAAATAGCTATTTACATATGTGATAGGTAGAGGATTGCCATAACAAAACACACTTTTTACTTACATTTGTAAAACTATTTACATCTGTAATTACATGAAACCCTTAAAACTAGATCTAAATAATCAATTACCACTCGTAATTGATTATTAAAATAAATTTGATTGCTATGAATAGTACACCTTATTAAAGTAGGGAAACAGTAAATTTCTTCATTATAAAAAAACAATCTTTGTGCTGCACAGGAAAAATACATAAGTGTTCTTTGAAAAAGAAAAAAAATTACCTTCTGAGGGGACAATTGGTATTTTTCTGTGCCTTTTCCCTTCCTTTCCCTTTCATGACAAAAATTCCTGTTTTTTTCCGTTTGCTTCAAATAAAACTGTATCATTATTTTAAAATTCAAGGTTGATAAATAGTAACTTAAAATAGAAACATTAATATAAAATTAAATGGCTGTTAAGATACAGTACAACACAGCAGGGCAAGTAAGCACAAGAAATTGGAGGCAGAGGAAATAAAGTCCTCATCAGTATCAGCTATAATTATGTAACATTCTGTAGTCATAAATTTCATTTAAAAATATGAACACTTTCCTCCAAATGAATACTGAGGCATACTTTATAAACTTAGTTTAGATAACTTGCCATTGTATCTCACAGTCAATAAGATACTAATTTAATCCAATCCACAGTTTAGTTATACCCATAGTCTCAAACTTTTTAAACAGAACCTTTGTGTAACAGGCAAGACCATGACAGCTCTGGGAGATGATGTCTCTGTCCTTTTTTTCTGGCTGATACAACAACTGCAGAAGCAACAGAAGTAACAAGAACAAGGAATGTTAACTGAAATGGTAAAAAGCTACCTAGTTATGCATGTTGCAGGATAAATCACTCCATCACCACCTTTTCCTATGACATTTCTCACGACTATACTGTATTTTGCTGTATACATACGCCGTAACACACATCAAAGCTTGTTAGCTGACATACATACTTTGGTATTAAAGCAGCATGAAGATTTCTCCTGTTCAAGCCTGTTACCAATGTGATCCAGAGAAACATAGAAGAGTGTCTAGCGCAGTCAACATTGTCAGCTCCTGTACAATAGTCCAGTTTTCACCTGTGGGAAGAAAAAAAAACCCAACTCACCCATCTAGACAAGACATAATCTTGTAGCAAATATCTGAGAACTGGCATCGTTGGTAGGAGACTGTTACCACTGTTTGTTGCTATAGCAAGTAGTTTCCCCTCACATTTTCATTCATGTGAGTTTCCGCTTGCATTCCCTTTCCTTTCTTTACCAGGATTTTTTGCAGAGAAAGAGACCTTTAGCAAGCAGTGCCAAAATAGCAGTGCGCTGGGCAAAAAGCTGCTGTTTTCTGGAGAATCTTCTGTATGCTTCTGAGATCCACATAAACTGTGACTTACATAAAGCAGAATGTATAAACAGCAATTTCTGACAGCCTTCTTCACCAACAGTTCATGACCTTCTTCCTACTTTCCTCCCAAATCCTCACTTGAACATCTAGCCAACGATTCTCTTTCCTACAGTTCACAAATTTGTGATGAGCAGACCTGTGGCACTGATTCTTCCCTTATGTTTGGCCCCAAACCCAGCCAAAAACCTTTGGGATGATATACATTACAAGTATTTTTTTTTTCTTCTTGTGCATAAGCAATTTAGTTCAAGGTAGGACATTTTGCAGCCCATTTTACTGGTTTGGTTGCTGTGGGTCCGCCTTCAATATATCAACAATACATCAATTACCATGCTCAATTACCCCACTGAACTTATTTGCTTCAGTCAAGAAATATGATGCAATTTTAAATGTGTCAGGGTAGCAGAATCAGATCTTTAATTCAAGATTTGTTTGGAGCAATAAAATACAAAAAGACAAATGATATATTATTAGATGTTCACTAAAAATTAAAACATAAAGAAAACAACATTCTTGATGTTTTTATCTGTTTTACAAAATAATTTTATCCTCATTGAGACAGAATGTGTTCGCCTGTTCTGCTTCACAGACAAGATCTCTTTTCTTTAATTGTAGGTCCTTCAGAAAAACAGTCAGGGAAAAAAGGGAGAGCAGATACATGGACTGAAATTATGAATAATTATTTAATGACAACGGAGAACCAGGCTTATTGGATCTCTATACCTACTCTCTCTGTTTGTTGTGAGTACACTTCTTTTTTTCTTGATCTTTATTCTATTTGGAATTGCTTTTGCATGCTACCTCCCATGTTACACCACTAGTGTTTTTCGCTTCGTGTGTAACCCAGCTCCTACATTTCATCCTGTTTCATTGAAAGATGTCCCACTGTTTGGCTGTTTATCTGCTTAATTCCTTGAGAAATTGTTGTATCCCTGGCACCCATGTGTCATATCTAGAATAAATCAATTCTCCTTAAGGCGGTTGTCATGCGATATTGCGCAATATTATAAGCAGAGTACAGAAGCTGAACCCACAAACAGGGGTCCGCAACTCTGAAAGGGCAACTTTCTTCAGTAAGACAAGCAGGTGGAAAGCTGTAGTTTCTACCTACATTCTCAGCAACAGTGTAGTTTGGAGTGCCTGATCACATTTGAAATCTTTCTTCATTATAGCTAGCCACATGCTTCTACCATGTCTTTTGATACATGTAGTCTGTAGTGCTTCTGAAAAATCCTGGGTTGACTCATTTAAAACACATTCTAAGAGTCCCTGTGAAAAGTGTAGGAGATCTGCTGATAATCCAGATGCAGATTATGGGAAGTTTTATACTAATTACCAGGATATAACGCCAACAGTTATTATAGAAGTACACTTGTGAGAGTTTCAGAACTTGGGATGGGATCTTTCTCTGTTCTTCAGTGAAATGGTAAGGTGGGACAGAGTGACAAACCAAAACAAGTTCCTTGGACAACTATAGTGATCTGATTTTGTAGTATGTAAGGCTTTAAAAATTATTTTCAAATATTGAAACTAAACTGGAAAACAGAATAAAAGTGCCATGTGGGTTTTTTTCAGAAATCCTATATTGACATGGCATCTCTAATGATTTGCTAAAGAGAGTTAGTTTATACATTAATACTTTTTTTCTTACAAGTCAAACAATCAATTAAAGCTGATCTAAAGCCTTGGTTAACCTGCCACCTGGAATTTGTTAGTCAATTTATGGAAGCCTATTAGAACAAGAATTTGAAAGCTGGCCAAGAAAAGACAACAGAGTTAAACCAACATATAATATCGAAATAAAAAGTATGGATGTAGAAGGAACTGAGTTCCTCAAAGACACATCAAAATAATTCTCAGAAGTTAAAATGAAAGAACAAACTGACACACGGGAAGTACAAACAAATAGCGTTTCGAAAAATGCAATCCTGATTTTTAATGAAGGGAAGAGGTACACCAATAATGATCCAATTTAGATTTGAGACCTTTCCCCTCATGTTTCACTCATCCAGACATGATGCCACATGAAATGATGCCTTGATGTTTTTTATGAGGATGAAACAAATATGACAAAATCTCATTGTAAAATTTCTTCATTGAGGTTGTGTAACACTTGTCAGGGATAGTCTAAAGAACTAATTTTTGAGACAACAGCTTAAGAAGTTGAATGAGGAGGCTAGCTCAGGGTCAGTCAGAAAAGGCAGTGCAAGCACAGCAGGTTCACTTCACACAAAAATTGCTTAAAATGTAGCATTTAAATTTCCAAGTAACGTAACTGGAACGTGTAACAAAAACACATTTTAGAGCTCCTGGGTTTACCCCTGGAAAGAAATAAAATAATTTAAGATACAGTGAAAAACACAGTGAGGTGAAGTGGAACATTCCTGATAAGCCAGACAACAATCCAGGCTTATCCAACCTGGAGGATAGAGCCATTCTCCAGTCTTTAAATTCTTTATGTCTTTGGGGCTTTTAGTTTTCTAAAAGATGATGACAAGTATGGCTAGCTTTGCAAAAATTGCTGTTGAATGCTATAAAGCTTGCTATAAAGCACATGGAGTCTTTTTAATGCACATTCAATGCTGCAGATGGCACTGCTAATTTCTGTTACTGACTCCAATTCAGGGCAGGAGGTGTTGCTGCTTCACTGCCTTCCTATATTAAAAAAATGGTGGTTGGTTGTTCTCCTGATTGCATCTCTTTTTTAAGTGTTTGTCTAAATCAGGAGCAAAGGACTTTGTGAATGAAAAAATAAATTATGCAAAATGCAAATAAAGGGTTACACTGTGTGTTTCATTTAAAACAAATGCTGTTTATGTGGTATATTTTTGTTGTGCTTTTCATCCTTGTTTCATTGAAATGGTTTTGGCAATCCCCAGCAGCTCCTCATGTGTCTGAATTTTGGTGAGGTAGAAGGAGACTTAATCACCATCTGACTTCTAAACAAGGAGTTGAAGTTTTCGCAAAATTAGAGAGTAGATTGGCCTGTTTCTTGCATTCCCAAGGAGCTGTTCATAGAGACAGCAACATAATTTGTGCTGGCTGATTGCAGTACCAAAGCTTATAAGCAGACATCACATCTGTTACTACTGAAATTTATAAATTCTTTACATAAAATGCAAAATCTGGCACAGTTTAAAAAAAAGCGTGGACAGGAGGTTAATGCAGACTGAGGAGGCTTGAATAAAATAAGGGTGTATATTCTCACTCCAGCACATGCTTTACAATGAGAAGAAAAACGACATCCATATGAGGTTCCCTTTTCTGGAAGATCAAACTTCTATGGACAGCTTCATTTTCCAAGTGACTCTTGCTGTGTATTTCTGCAGGAGGGACTGCTGGCTGCTGAGCAGCACTACTCTTCCCTTTCTGTGGTGTTCCAGAATATTTCCAAGGATTTCTTCACTGTTCACTGCTGCAAGGTCCCCAGAACTTTGTGCACCTGCCAGCTGCTGGTAGGCTTAAGACAGCTACGCAACTTTGTGCACTTGGAGAATCTTAGGTACCAGCCACATTATCAGATAACCTCCATTGCCTTTCACCTGAAGATTCTGCTTTGATGCATTAGAGCACTGTGGTTGCCAAAAGCTGTATTTTAATGAGATTTAAATCTGCTAAGGGAAATGATAGTATTACTGAACATATTAAAAATAAAAAAAAATAAAACTGAAACAATATATTTAAATGATTCAGCTAAATTTAGCTACAGAAGGTAATGAAAAGCAGTGACCAGAGACAATATAAATAAAAAACTCAAGCCACACAAAACTGAAAGTTTCAGTTTATAGAGTTTTACAAGTTATTCACATCAAAGTTATTTAGACTCTGACAGAATTGTTCTTAACTTAAGAAGGATGAGGAAATTTGTTAACGTTATAATGAGAACTATACGCTTGTGGATAATCTTTGATCTGAAACAAGTTGACCATTGGATTAAGCTTAAAAAAAAACATGAAGACCCTCAAGCATTAATGCATTTTTTGCATGGAATTTTTCGTCCAGATAAAAGATCCTTGTAATTATGGAGTCAAATCAGGGTTTGTTAGCATACACTGTTTGATGTAAAAGAGAAAAAAAAACCACAGAAAAACCACAACATTTTTATGTAGAATCCCCTTTGATTAAACGATTTTATTGCAAAATTAAGACAAACCCACATTTTCCTGTGTGAAAAGGATCATGGATTGCCAGTTCTGAGTGCTTTGAGCAGCAACAGAAATTTAGTTGACAGGTGTATAAGGAACTTGATGAGATGAGATCAAATGAAAGAACCAAAAGTGAAGGGAAGCTCTATCCCAAGAAGAAGGGGTTAGCTAACACAGGACAGGGGTTTTGTAGAAATCAGAGAACAATCTAGCCTGAAGAGTGTAATTTTGGACAGCGGGTGACAGACATGAGAGTGAAACAAACTTTAACCTAACTAACCAACACCACCAATTTCTTTAAAGATAACAGATTAGCCAATACATTAGAATTTGATGGGTTAATCTGTCATTATAATGCCTAAGAAGAAAAGAATTCTTATTTTCACCACATGTACATCTAACAGATGGGTTTGAGAGGATCATCTGATTCTCGGAAAGGAAGTTGTCTCTCTTGACTTTTCCCAAGCTGCCATAAAGGTGTCAGACATTAAGGGATGAGTAGCCTCTTAAGGGAGGCGTCAGACGTCAGCAAGAAGCCTGTAAGATGGACAAGGCCACAGCTGTTCCCAGCTCCCACGGGATAAAGCCTGGTCCGATCCAGCGGCTGAGCCTGTTCTGGGACAGAGACTGGACTGGAGAGCCCCGAGGTCCCTGCTGGCCTGAGTCTGCAATTCTGATGTCATATGACTAAATGTTTTCCTAAGGTTAAATCTCCCTGCAAATTATGGTCTTCTAAAATATCTTTCTTTCCATTTTAAAATATACAGACTGGGGAGGTTTGAAACTATTCTCCAACTGTAGTGTATTTTTTGGTTGACTGATGTACATCTGACTGAGAAACCTGCTTTTATTACAGGTGGCTTAATTAACTCTCTTCACAACTTTAAAGGGTAGTCCAAGAATTCTGCTTTTTTATGAAATTTAGCAGAAATTAAGACAAATGTCATTTCTACACACACACAAGCCAGGAAATTTGAATACTGCAGCTCTACCATGCCCACTCTGCCCTAGATGATGCTGCCCTAAATCAAAACTTCTAAAATTGTTGGGAACCATTGGATTTGCTAAGTGACTAGTTCTATTTAATGCCATCTAATTTAATGCCATCTTCCCATGGTGATCCTTGATAACCTTAGCTCTGGCATCCCCTGCATTTAAAGGTCTGAGTGAAGCAGACAACATAGATTTTTGAATTTATTTTCAAAAACATTGATACATACACTAACTTTGTACACTATCTACTGACTGTTTAGTCAGATGTGTCTGCACAGTCATGCACTCCAGAAAAGCATTTGTTACACTGAGTTATGCATTTTAAAGTGATATGGGACAAAACTTAAATACATTACCATATGTTTTTTTCATAAATCTTTGAACAGCAGAGCCTTGATGTTGTCCGTACCTTGGGATTCCGCCTGTCTGAAAATATAGAATGGTCTTCAGCTTCTATGATAAATACAGCAACCACCTGCAGGTAGCCCAGTGTCATAAGGGCAGATGCCTTAATCTTGCTCTTTTCTCCTTTCTTAGAAGGATGCATAAACAGACCCACAATGCCATCTCCACAGTATAAATGTTTTCCTGATTTTAAGGGTAAGGTTTTTAAGAAATGAATTGAGGAAAACATCTTTCCTGGTTTGCTTTGCACACACCACCACAAAACCTATTTATTTTACCATGGTACTGTATTTGAATTCATTCTGCTAGTTATTTGGCATCTTCTGCATCTTCCCTTTGACTGATCTATGACTTCTTGAGATGCTGTTTCTCTGTGACTGTCCTCTCTGTGGCCATAAATGCCTTTTGAGGACACATTTGTAAGTTTTTGGGATCCCATTCTGATTTTTATTGGTTTGCCCTCAGTTTGTGGGATCAGGGTTTTAACATGGAATTAATTCTGCTTACTGTCGTGGTTTGGCCACTGAAACAAGTGACACTTAGATACAAGACCTGCCTTTCCAAATCCATGCAGATATTTCCATCTCCAGGCACTCTCTCTTCTGCATACTGGTCTGTAAACCTGTCAAGCTTCCAATTAGAAGAAGTATTATTAAATTCTTCTCTGAGGGTTTTGAAAGGGATCAGCACAGCCAGGCTGCCCCACAAAAGAAGAGCACTACACAAGGCTGGAAGAGATATGGACCTCAATGACACGGACAAGTTCCAGTACCCCCCAAATCACAGACTGTAGCACAGGTCTGCTCATGGTCTATCAGGAGCTCAGTGACCTCTAATGTGAGTTCACAGACGAGGCAGGTCTGTGGGCAAGCCAGGAGTTAAACTCTGTACCAATGGGATGCCTGACTGTAGCGTGGCTGCAGCATGGCTGCAGCACAGCCCGGGAGGGAATCAAGCAGAATAGGGTCACCCAGTGAATAGTTAGGACCTCCTCACTGAACATCACTGAGGCTTCCTTCAGGATTTTCTTGGAGAGATTCGAGGACAGCTATGAGCCTCTTTATCTTTGACATGGCAGGAGCACAGAGAGCAAAACTGCTGGCAAGGTTGATAAAATGATGCATGCTCTGGGCCTTGACTGCTCAGGTTTTTCCTGTGCTGTCTCATTCATTATCATACCAACAACAAGTAGAGGGGTAGATACTCCTCCAGTGCCACTGGATCACTACTTGCTTACTCTCCCACTAAGTCCTTGGCCTTAATGCCAGGTCCTACTAGAATGCAGCAAAGAGGTAACTGTATGGATCTCAGAGGACCTAGAGATTAACAGCGGGTTTATGTAGGATATTAAAACCTTAAATGGGTATAATCCAGTGCTCGCTGTCAGTGCAGGGTACTGAACACAGCCCAGTATGTATACTGTCTGATCCAGAAGGAAAGAGAAAGTTCATTCCCATCTGACAAATAGACATTCACCTCCTTTTGGAGCCCCTTCACATACTAAAGCTTGTATTTTGTATATACTCTAAAACTGACATCTCTATTTCACGCAAATAGATAAAACGGACTAGTATTCCTGGCTCATTTCTGACTTCTGATTGATTCTAGACATGTCAGTAACCAATTACTTCAGGGTGAATTTCCAATTACTTTAGGGTTTTGGGTGAATTGACCCTAGCCCTGTCATTGATGGATTCAGTGATGCTTAGCTTCTCATTTAGTTCCCAATTATATTACATCTTTTCCCTATAATATTATGGTACATCCTTACTGACTTTTTATACAAACTCTCCTTTCTCTAAGCCATGTGTTTTTAATAATTTTCTCATCACCAACATTCCATCAATTAATGTGATATTGTTTTTTCTTCTGAGATGGATAAAACCCTAAACAGTAATTTATTACTCTAGCATTTTACAAACTGTTTTTAACAAAAAATATTTTATGAAAGTGCTGCTGTACAACATACAGCCACACCCTCAAACATCGAGTTTTAGCATTCTGCACACAATACTAGAACTTTCAAAGTGTTATTAGAGTTAGCAACTCATTTTACTGATTTTCAGTGTGACAGATGACTAGTTCCCATAAACTCCTTTAAGCACATGTATTTTATGTTACAGTCAGGCCACTTTTCACACAGTGGTAGTAATATTGTGGTTATTTCTTTCTGAACTGTTCTTCACTGAAATCTTTCTTAAGGGTTGTGGCTTTATATAGAAATATATTCATGTTCTTTGGGATTATAATAGATCATTAGTTTGAAAAACACAGTTAACAAATTTATTTTTTTATCAGAAAAAATACATGTCTGAGCTTTGAGCTAAATAATTATATGTGCTCCCTAGAGCCTGTGAGTTACAGAGATCATTCCTGACAAATACTCGTAACATTTTACACTAGAGAAAATGCATGATATAAACATTTTCAAGGATTTTAAGAAGCAGTGATCTACCTAATTTTTAAGACCTTCTGCTTGCAAAAACAGAATGCTAAACAACCGAATTTTAAGTGAGAGGGCAGTTGAAGACTGAAAAATATTAAAATCAATATTAATTTGCTTTACGAATCTCAGAAACAGACTTCAACTCACAGAACCACATTGTGAAGCTCTATAGGTGTCTGACTTTCACTTAATTCTGCAAAAAAGTGACATCTAAATTGTCAATTCCTCAAAAATATAAACATTTTAATGATTAAAATTCTGCTATCATTCAAATACTAATTGAAACATTTCTGCATGCAGTCCTTATAGCCAAGATCAAAATGAAGACCCCATGTTCAAAGTTTAGTTAAAGCTTTCTGAGTTTTAGTCATGCAATTGTGTATTTAAAGCAACAGGGCTGAACCAGCTCTCATTGTAATAATAGAAAAGAAAGGGGAAAAAAAGGAGGTCTCTTAGGGAACGCCAGTGAAGATGCAAATCAACTGCTTCACCTAGAACTAGTAAATAGTTGTAAACAGTTAGGGTTTATTTTAATTTCTTTCTTTTCTGAATCAGCCGAAGGTGATCACCTATGACTATTTATTGCCAGGATGCTTACGTGATTTGCATCTATTTGTTTATTTGCATTCCTTAAGAGACCCTTTATTTAGTTCTGAGTTAAAGATGGAATTTTTAAAAAATCTCATTAGTTTTTGTTGTCCATAAATTTTAACACGTTTCGTTAGTCTAACCCATCATTAGAATAGTTTAGTGCTAGCAGTAAGATTTATAGCACTACAGGCAAGAGTTTCTTCCTATTAGTCACACAGACATTTTAATGTAGAGATTAATTTTTAATAACTCATCTGTTTGTAACTCTTAACGTTATTAGAGATGCCACATCTGATTGTCTTAGAGAGGAAGAAAAGACCTGCCATTTCTTTGCATGTAGGATAGATTTTCTTAGTTACCCTTTGCTTTTTGGGTTTGGTCTTTTGTATTTAAGCACCAATGTTAGCCATCAAATTATCAGTCAAGACCACTGACTTAGCTATCCTAACCTTACTAGGCTCCGAAAGCAGAAATATGACAGAAGTTAGAAGCCAGATAGGAATGTAAAGACTTTGCAAAGTTGTTTTCTGTTTCTAAGCAGTATTGTATAATTCCCGTTAGCAAAGTAAAAACACTGAGATAGTAGACCTTTATGTTCCAAAATTATGTTTAAATGCGTTGTTATCATTATCCCATATATAGATGATATATTTAAATAGAAGTTAAAAGCACAAAAGAAAGGACAAAACAGAAAATATGGTGTCCTATATAGTATGCAGTATGCAATATGATTTTTTTGAATTCTTTCCTTTGGATTTTTAAAGGAATTCCTACTAAGACCTTTATTCCATTGAACAGTAAGCAATAGGGTAGATAACAGGTGCTATGTCAATGCCTTTGATCATACTATAAACCACCTCTGCTCCTTAACAGACTATTGCAAATGTAATGAAATCATAATGAAGGCAAAGTTTTCACCTACCAACTGGTAGCATGTACCACAGCTAATTGGACTGTAGTGTAAAATGTTGCAAGACAGAAACAGCTAGGTTTATAGTTGTAAGAAATCTGCTTTATTTCCAGCCATGAAGCTGTCTGAGAAGTGCCCCATATTTAACCTGTCAAAATCAAAAGTTTCACCTTATATAGGTTACATGGAAGACTATTAGAGCTATTATTGAGAAAGTAATTAATTTAACCTTTTCTATATGCTCCTTGAGAACTGCTGTTGGTTTTTATGATATTTTATCCTCACCTAATTGGTACATATCAACTACGGGTCATCAAACCAGTTAGAAACCACATAAATTCAACAAGAGGTTCTATTATTTTTCACTGTATAGAAATTGTGTGCTTCAGTAAGGATCAAAATCAGAAGTACTGAAAGAAATGTTCACCCATGTCATCCCTGGTCTTGCTGGAGAATGAAATCAGAATTCTCCATATTTACTCTTTTGAGATGCTTATAAAGTGAAGGTCCTGGTAGTGTAATTTAAAAACTATTATTCACTCTGTGATCATATTCTGATGTCTTGTGATTAGCAATTAATCTTCAAAAGTCCAAACAGTCCAATAAATATCATAACTTGTTGGGAATAAGATAAGCTTTTAGTCAAGTACCAGTGAAGGTGCCTTGTTTCTTCTCAAAAACTTTAAAGTGCAAAATGTAGTGATACGGCTTGAATGTTTTCTCAAATCTGGTATGAAAACCATCTGTGGGCAGTGAAAACATCAACATTATTCTCTACAGAAACAAGAAAAACAAATGGTGAAGAGTCACTCTTTTGCTTTGTGTAGGTCCCCATGCTGCTCATGCTTTCTCTCCTAGACTCTTAAACCCATCCATTCTCACGACATTCTGCCTAGAATAGACACTCTGTAATGTCACAGGACACCCTGTTAGTTTTTGGTTTCTTACCAAACCACAACATAGAACAAAAAGACTCTCCTATTTTGTAAGTGTTCCTTTTGCCCTATATATATTTTTTTTTATACAGTGTAGAAATAAATGAACATAAGGAGAACTGATGAGAAAAATGTCATTTTTTTTTTCCTTTTGATGGAGCAGTATCATTTTTAAAAACAAATGAACAAAAAGAATGGCTGAGGGTATAAAAAAAAATAATTTGCAGTTACATACAAATGCCAATACAATATATGCATGTCATATAATTGGTGCCATTTATACTTCTGCATGTGTGAATATATACACATGTATGAAAACAAATTAGAAATATGCATGTATATAAATCTGTGTATGTAGCCAAACATACAAATACTTTTATGTATGCATGTATTACAGTGATTCCATAAATTTTCCTCTTACAGGATCTCAGAAACACCTTATAGACTTCACCAAATTACTAGGAACCAAGATACAACATGGTACGGTCTTAGAGGAGACCTTATCGCTGTCTACAACTACCTGAAAGGATATTATAGCGAGGTAAGTGTCGGATTCTTTTCCCAAGTAAAAAGTGATAGGAAGGAAATGGCCTCAAGTTGTGCCAAGGGAGGTTTAGGTTGGATATAAGGAAAAATTTCTTCATTGAAAGGGTTGGCAAGCACTGGAACAGGCTGCTCAGGGAAGTGGTTGAGACACCAAGCCTGGAGGTATTTACAAGATGTGTAGATGTGGCAACTGGGAACATGGTTTAGTGGTGGACCTGGTAGTGCTAGGTTAATGGTTGGACTTGATGACCTGAAAGGTCTCTTCCAAAGTCTCCTTAGTTTTCCAACAAGAGGCTTAAAACATCATCTATAAACAAACAAAAAAAAAAAAATCTGCAATTTTTAGTAAAAATTCAACATGTGTATAACAATTTTAAAAAGGGAACAATTATAGGAAAAGATGGAATTTTTCAATGCAATCCTTTTAGGTCTGCTGTCAGAAGTGTCATCTATCTATTGCTTTCACTTGCAAAAGGTCTATGAAGTTTTTTGGAAAAATGCATTTGTCAGTGGAAATCCTTTGGAGAACAATCACGTTTTTCTCTTTCAGGTGAAACTTTCAAAACAAATTGGCTAATTAAAGGTACAGTCATGCTTTCACAGCCAATTATGTGAAATTAGTTTTCTTGCATATTTATAAAAGCACAAGTTATAAAGCAAGTGGCTGTGATGTCAAAAATGCAAGTATGTCATCATCAAATGGAATGGAAAGAGTAAAATCTGGCTAGTAGAAAATACTTTTTAATATTGGGGATTTCATATACTATGGGAAATAGTACGTAAAATGAAGATCAGGTTTATTCCAAAGTGGAAATTTCTCTGTAAAAAAAGACTTGAGTGCTTCCAACTGCCAAAATTTAATGAGGAGGAGGATGTTGCCTAATGTAGCTGTAGAAAATGAAAAGGTCTTGCCACCCAGAGTACAGACATTAATATCAGAACAGTCAATTACTTCTAAGCAGCTGAGCAAAGTCTGCTAACTTCTGCTAACTTGAACAATGTCACAATCCTATTTTGTTACTTTTGAGAACTCAACAAAGAAATTTGGACTGCCAGATTTACTTTTGTTCAGCATACGGGTAGGAAAGATCTAGAAGATGAAAAACTCACCAAAAACCCAGCTTTTAAAGACCACATTGTGTAAGGAGAAGAAGCTTTAAAACATTTGAGAAGGAAGTGGGAGGAAAGGAAGGAGTAATTTGGAAACCTTCTTTCAAAGGTTTAATTTAAAATAGCATTTTGAGATTCAAACAATTCCTTTCAGCCAGCAAATCTTGTAAACAACAGCACAGTAATATGTGTACATCAAAAAGAAAAGGTTAAACTGATTACAAATGAAAAGGAAATTACTTTATAATATTCATCACCAAAGTAAAAGATTAAAGAGCACAAAGCATGTATTTAGGGTATGAGGAGATTATCTATTTTTTGTTTCTTGAGACAAAAGGTGGTAGAAGAGAGGGTAAAGATGACTTTCCACCATTTTTGTGTTCTCCCACTCCACTTGAACCTTCAAGTTATAAGACAACTCCAGTTTATGATCTGTGCCGCCTCCAGTGGCACTCTACACACAGGCAGATGACAAGAATATGAGTAGTTACGGCTTTTTTTTTCTCCAAATGTCAGGAAAAGCCTTAATTAGAGGTGGAATGTGGTATAACAAAAAGTCAGGGCACCAGGTGTCCAAGAAGAAATCTGTTCTGAATCTAGCACAGATTGCAGTATTTAATGTTTTTCATTGTGGGCCAGTGAAGACCATTTCTCTTTTAAATAGCCTAAACAAGAATGTTTTGCTAGAAATGAGCCACTGGGAAACAAAATATGTCTGACTTCTGTGAATATTCTACCCTTCCTCTTACAAAATAAAAGAAACCACATTCTTAGTAATAGAAAGTGATACAGATGGGCATGTTATAATAGCTGCTAGAAAGGCTAAAAGGGAGCAAAGTCAAAAGCGGGGAGGAAGCAAGAAAACAAGAATCAGTTCCTCCTGGTATCATCAAAGGAGCCAAGTAAAATGGGTAATTCTTTGGCACGTTTTTAAATGGTTGTAGGGCTTCCAGCAATATTTCTGCTCTCACCACCCCATAGAGGAATTTTGGGTGAAAGCCATTCCAACAATTTCTTTAATAACTCTTTTATATATAAAGGTCCACAAGGGTATGGCCTTCTTATCCTAGGCTAAAACATCTACAAATAAAGTTTGTCAGAGATGTCTGATTAAGAACCCTTCAGCAGGGATAACTTTGTATTTAGTCAAGCCTTGAACTGCAAAATGACCCTTCAATATCAAATTCTAATCCACTGACTTAACACTGTATCAGAACCATGATTTTTAACCTGACAGTGCCCCTTTAATTGGCTTATCACTAATTTAACTTGGTCATTAATCTATCTCATTGTGTCTCCTCTGTATTGTTGTAGCTTCACTTGTTTATTCAGCGCATTTTCCAGAAACTCATTTGATTTTGTCACACTGTTATTTCTTTACATAAATCATTTTTATTTGAACACTCGTTTTCAGCGTAGCCAGGAAAAAATTCACTAAGAGAAAATCATTTTGACACCACAGTAAATGGGTGACTCCTCAGGTATTTATTATCTTTGGTTAGCCTTTTGACATTTATTGTCAGTGGAGCAGCAAAGCAGTCCCAGTCCCTTAGGTAATTAGTTCATACTAGTGAATCAAAGCTCCCTAATTATTTCTATTCCCAGAACTAACAAAAGGAGCATGTGTGAGGGGGTGCATGTGTGTGTGTTTTGGGGAATATGTGCTTGAGTGTGCGTGAGAGAGAGGGGAAAAAACCTGGCAACCCCAACCCTGCACTTATTATCATGTGATCGGCCTCATTTTGCTCTATCCATCTTGCCTTATTGGAAGCTTCTTAATTGACGAATGAGGACTTTATCAAGCCTGGCAGGAGTCGTTATGTCTGTGATTTTCCTTGAAATGTACCTGTCATGCAGCTCAAAATTAAATCGCCAGTTTGGGGCCTAACCAGAGACAGGGCAGTGACTCAAAGCACTCAGAAGGGAATGAATGATTAATGCAGTTTATAGACAGAATAGCACTTTCTCTGTCTCGTGTGCTTTTTGTATGTAATCTCCAGTGGTTCAGCTTCGGATGGATCTAATGAAAAGGGACTGGATGTTTTCCACCTTCTCTTCAGAGCATGCTGTACAATTTATCCACTGACAAAATGTGCTAATGAAATGTCACCTTGGACAGCTTGCTAAAGGATTGATGGGCTGCAAGTTTTGCACTTTATTTAACTTTTGCAGGAAAAATGAATAAGTCCTCCAAACTCTGTATGATATAGAGATCCATTATGGTTTCCCACTCAGGAAGGAGTTGCTGCGCTGGGATGGAAAAGGAGGCTGTGGCAAAGGGGTGAAAATAATATAAAACAAATAATTACATATAAAGCTGGGGTATATGGCTTCATTGCACTCATAGACATAAATTTTAGTTGAGAGACATAACTTTTTAAAACTTCTTTCTTCAGTATTACCTTTGCCCTTTATGAAATAACATCAGCATCACAATTCTAGTCATTCTGTGTAACTGATTGAAATATCATTAAAAAAAAACAAATAGTGGTTCCAGCCTTCTCCTCTACACCAGCCTTTTACATATCTTCCCTTGGGCCTATGTCCAATGCTTTTAGACTTCCATAAGATGGAGGAATAATGAGTTATTATACAAATTTTACTGCAACTGTTCTAGTATGCTTAATATTCTGACTTTTCCTGGTAATAAAACAAAACTAAAAAACCAAACCAAACCAAACAAAACAAAACAAACCACAAAAAAAAAAACCCAAACCTGAAACAACAAACCAAGAACACTACCTGAATGCTAAATGCTCACCATTAATATGTAAAGAGTCCCTATATATTTTTTACCTTATACCCTTTTCACTTCCTCATTTCTTGGAAGTGTATATAACTTCCCTAGCCAGAGAAAAGATCTTCCAGCAGGTGTATGATCAGTGTGGAGCACTAAAGGAAATACTACCTTCCCCACCCAGACATATAAATATTTTTCCACTTAGGTCTTTGTTCCTATTATATAGTAAACTCTTTGACTCAGGACTCAGATCCTCTCTTTAGTAATGCAATCAATGTACTTTATGCCACTAAAACAGTTCTAAAGATGCTATTTTATATTAATTTCAATTCACAGATATTTGTCCCAAATTTTTTTCCAATACACAAGCATTCACCTACTCTTCAAAACTTTGATCTTCCAAGGAGTAAATAGGACCAACTCGTAAAGCTGGAATCAGCTGGCTGTAAATTTTTTGTATCCCTCCTGTAGTCAAATACTATTTTTCCAGGTGCATGCATCTCGTTCTCAGGATTATGTGAACTGCCACATGCCCATCTCATTGTGACCCAACTCCAGGAGATGCAAACTGAATCTAGCAAATTTTTCCACACAGAAAATTTACAGAGGAGCACGCAAGCAGGATTCTGCCCTCAAACCATTATTCACTCTAGCATTAACAGGGATTTTCCTCATCTCCAAATTCAGACATCCTTGCTCTTACTCCAAGCGTAAGTGGTCTTTTGTGGCATTTCTTTTAACCTCTCTCCTGAGCACTATGCCTCTTAGACATGGAAAAAAACAGGAGAAATTATCCAAGGGCAAGCCAAAGAGTTCTAGGACCTTCATTACTTTTTCTGTCCCTCTGTTTCCCTGTTTGCAGTCAGTTCCCTGCCTCACAGGAATATGCTAAAGATTTAAGACTGTCAGATGCCCAAAAGACCACACCGAAGAAGGAATACTCCTTATATCCTCTATGGCTGGTAACCCTGTGCAAGAGAGGCTTCCTTGCTTGGGCAGGACAAACTTTAAATAATTGTTAAGATAAGTATTATATTACGTTGTCCCTTTTGTGTTTACTCAAGGTCTTCAAAGTGAGCTAGCAGAGGGACACCTTCTCAGGATAGTGACATACCTCATCCCTGCTTCCTGAAACCCAGCTATTTCCAACTATTTTCCCACAAATGCCTTAGATCATGGACGACAAAAGCTGAACATGTCATTTTGCATATTCTTCTACCAGACAGACATGTTCTACTTAGGACACATCAACTGTGTTGTCTAAAAGAGTGGCTGCTGTATAGTATTTAGAGAAAGTCTGACATTTCCTGTGAGAGTTTTTGTTTTGCTAGCATTAGAAAAATAGTACTAAATAAATGACACTTTTCATACAGATACCACATCCCATAAGTACCATCTGAGAGGTAAAAATTTGAACTTCACTGCAATTTGAAATAAGGCTTAAAAGCAGGCAAGACCATGGGATAGACACCCCCTCACAAAAGGACTGTCTGCTCTGTGTTGGTCCATGCTCCTGCTGTTCCTAGGCCACTCCAACACCCACCTCTTCTATTCCATAAACCTTTTACCAGACTGTTTATGCATTGCCATTCAGATCCACAGTAAAAGCCACTGAGCACAGGGGGATCTTCTATACAAGACACACTTGGTTTATTGTATTGCCTATAAAAAAAAGTTTTTAAAAAAGGAACTAATGGAAACACTGAAATATGTGCTCACCACACTGTCTACATATCCTCTCTCAGTCCTTTATCAGTCACTTATGATTTATTCCTAATGAGGAAAGAAGATGCAAGCATGAAATTTCAGAGACCAAACTATTTTCTTGCCTTGCTTCCCCCTGCTCCCCTTATACCATGCAAGCACATTCCCAGACACTCCAGAACTTATTATTTTTAATTTATAATTGCATAAAAATATCATTATCATTAAAAATATATCCATAGACTCAGTAAAAGGCTTTGAACAAAAAATAATAGATTCCTTGCCACAGTTCTACCATGGCAACTACTTATTACACTAATCATAGTGGATTTGTTAATACAGTGAGTTTCCTTGCTGTCCATTTCTTGCCTCTTTTTGTTGCTGCTCTGTTTATGGACTCTGTGAGGCAGACACTAACCATATTTCTAATGTGCACGTCAAGAACAAGAGGAACAGTGACCATGTTGTCTTGGCACTATCACTATAAAAAACCTATAAGAGTTACAGTAACACAAATATGCTCAGGATTTCCAATTGCAAATTCTAACAATTGGTTTGGAAATAAAACTCTTATTTGCCTTCAATTTGCAAATTCAATGGCATAGTCACATTGCAAGTGCAGTCATGTGCATTCATACCACTCAGCGGGATTTCCTTAATGTTTTATGACATATATGTGTGTCAAAAGCAAACTAAACCTCTGATGCACTACCTGTTCTGCAAAATAGTCTTATACATATTTGCCTCTGTTTATCTGCATGTGCACAACATGACATCTTTGAATACAGTGGGTCAATAAGGCTCCATGGATGCAAAAGGAGGGAAAACTACTTGGTTCATTGAATGTATGCTGTTATTGCCAATTGTTTTTAAACAGCAGAAGTAAAGAAAATCTGTGTTTAACTATTCAGCTGGATACCTGAAAGACAAAGGTAAGGATAAGAGTGGCTCATCTCGTGCTGCTATGCCCACGGTACTGCAATGTATAATGTATAAAGTCTTAGAATATTCATATACAACTGGGTGAGTTAAGAACTAAATTAAAGAAGAGCATCTCTTCCAAAGCTCTTGCATGACAAGTTAAATATAATCTTTAATTTTATTTTAGAGCAATTTTTACAATATTGTTTCTCTAGCCCGTTCTGTGCTTAAAAAAAAAAAAAAAAGGATCAGAAGTAAAAAATATTAAAAATATTCCCCAGCAGTATCTTATGTAATTCATGCAGTTGCGCAAGCTCCATTCTACCACACATACAAGGAAAAGTTTCATAAATAATTCTATAACTATAGACTACATCCAATGCAAACACAGAGCCAGCATTAGGTTTGCCCCAAGTATAGTTTTGTTCTTGTTGAAGTAAATCAAATTATGCTAAGCACCAAGACAGATAATAATATCAAAAGGAATTTGGAATTCATACAGTTTGAACACTGCTTGCAAATTATAAACCTTAGGAAACAATGTGTGTCTTGCCAGCCTTGGGTTCAGTCCTACAACCGCTGCTTGTTCCTTTGCTGCCAGCTAAGGCTATTGTGTGGCATGGTCTGCTTCAGCACACCTTCATGCAGACTGCTGTGGAGCTGCTACAGAAACGTAATGGAAATGTTAGTTGTCCTCCTCTGGGAGAGAAAAGAAGCCATAGAGAAACAAAAGTTCTCTCAGTTAGGGACTGAATACTTCTCTGAACATGACACTTCTGATTTATGTGGGGTAAAATCTCTTGATATCAGATTAATTTATCAACCGTTAGTGACATGGTTTAGTGATCTTTTTTTATCAGCTGGGTTTATGGTTGGACTAGGTAATCTTAAAGGTCCCTTCCAACCTACATAATTCTATGATTCTAACCAGAGTCAACCAGTTTCTTATTAACAGCTCTTTCAATATATAAGAAAGTTTCCATTACTTCCCATGAAAGCATTCAATGGAAGAAAAGTGAATAAATAGCAAGTGTTTTAATGGATAACCCTTTAGCAGGATGCTTTATTGCCTTCACAGAGAGAACTATTCTATTTCCAAGCCAATCATCCTACAGCATAGCATAGCAAACACTATGTTCAACATTAATGGAATAATAAGTTTACAATGACAAACACCCTAGAATATTAAAATTCTAGAACTAAAATTGATTGTACAACCTTGATTCACACCAGTGGACATACATCTTTCAATTTAAGCCGAACAAGTGTAGTTTCCAGCTTGAAGTTTACATCATTTTCTTCTCCTTTCTCAAAGGCCCTTTTGGTCCTCGTTTATGTAAACATGAATTTAGCATTTTTCTCCTTGATGTTTTGTTCATGTTTGACTTAGGAACCAGTACTAAAATGCTATCCTATCACCTAGTATTGCATAGGTACAATAATGAGATTTCCATTACTGCATGTAAACATCCCATATTTATGTTTCGTTTTTGTGAGAGAAGGAGAATCTCTACGATTTAGTGTTTACGTCTAGCAAGAGTCAATGGTATCCATAAACTCTGGCTGTTCAAGTCAAAACATCTATAACTTGGGGGTTTTTTTTTGAGAATTCAATGGCATATAATACAACATATTTAAAAGATAGCTTGCATTGGGTTTCTGCTTTAGCTGCAAGCACTCAACACTTCTGCAGATCAGATTTCAGGACTCCAGTCAGGGACTCAAAACAATGAGACACACCAAATCAGTTTCATTTAATTTTGTGATAGGGATGGAAACCAACTTCTCAATGCCTTGACTATTGCCTGTCTCCCTAGTGTTCTTCCCTCATTCGGCTTCTGTTTCTTCAGTAGCTGAAGAAGTTTCCTTCACTATTGCAAAGTAAAGCACAGATGGGCAGAGGAAATCTGAGAAAGTGTATTTGTCATGCACATTCACCAGGCAGATATTAACCTGACCACGGGTAGAGATTTTACTCCTTCGAGTTGACTGCTTTAGAGAGCCCGCAGTAGTGTTTTCTGTTGCAGGTCCTTGCTGGGAATCCTGAATACAATGAAAATGTCTCTTTACTTTTAAGCTGACATTTGGGTGGGCTTTGGAGGGGAAAGAAAAGAAAATTAGAAAAAAAAAAATCATTTAATATAGTTTCAGCCTGAACATTTAGGCAGTGGAATACACTGACCTATAATGGGAATTATCAATAAAATTTAGTACTAAAACGTTGCCTGTCTCTTCATACTGGACAACCAACTTTTCTGATAGCAAATATATTACTGAAGTAAAAAATACTGAACTCATATGTACTGATATGCATTAAACAATGCAGGTACAGAAATGGCAGTGAAGTCTAGGAATCAATTCTTGGCTGCTTCTTACTCTCTCACTGACATTTTTTCAGAGAGTATCACAACCCTGAAAATTTGATAAGAATAAATCTGTCTTCAATGTTATAACTCAAAGGCAATGCAAATTAAGGCTTGAGTACAGGTGCTAAATTAGCAAGGTTTGCGATAATTGCTTCATTTCGGTCTGTTCACGCTGGGCATTCTAATACCTAATACATATATTATCAAGCACACTCAATGCAGCTCACCTTGGTGAATATTAATAGCATTATTAAAACACAATTACAAAGCACCATACATAGTTGGTAATAGCTACTAACACCTTGTTTTATGGAATTTGTTCAAGGTCTTGAAATCATTTTGTAGGGAAGTTATCAATTTCAAGAGTCAAACACTGTTGAGCCTTACACAGGCACTAGAGCTGATGAAAATTTTCCTCTCAGATGTTTCTTCTTATGATAAAAATCATTTTCTTATACTTTCAAGCACTACGATTTTGTGGAAAATTATAATTCTTTTGCACTGAGAAGGGCATTCTTCTGGCACTTACAAGTGGAAAAATGCTCAATATAAACCCCTTCAGACATTATCTTTGGGTTGCCAGAGACAGACAAACACTATCAACTTTCACATTTTTTATGTAAGCCCATAATTTATAAAGAAAAACAAGAAAACTTCATTACTGAATTGGAACCAATATCTTGCTCCCTACTCACGGCACCTCACTCACTGATGCAATTAACTGGGGCAGAATCAACTAGTAAACGATGTGCTTATGATTCATGTTAATGGCACTTCTAAACAGATTGATAATGATTCTCTGATGCATTTACTGAAGTCCAGATCCTGAGAATATTATTCAAATTCTGAATCTCTATATTGGCAATGTCTTCTAAAGCCAAAGTTCTGCCTATGTGGAATTTGAAAAAGCATGAACAAAGATTAAACCTGTGAAGGAGTAAATCTGTGATTGTCACGAAGATTGTCAGAAAAAATCCCTCTAAGATAAAAATTGGAATTATTAGGTTTGTACAATAACTATTACTAAGAAACATAGCTCTTGGTTTTGCTCAATGCACAATCTTTCAGAAAAAGAATTCAAAATATCTTCTGGGGTGAAAAAGCTGTGACTATGCTAGCAGACAGTAACCTAAGCAAGTTCTAGGAGATAAGGATTTCACTGTATGTAGAAAACTTTTTAGAGTAGTATCTGACCACTCAAAGGATTCCCTTAAGTGCTATATATAAAGCATGGGAAGAAAAAGACGACTCAGCAGAAGTCTGTAGGTTGTTTAAATGTTGGTTACACTCAACCTAGTGTCAGAAAAGAGGCAACAGAAAACTTAAATCAGCATATATAACTGAGGAAATATAATTACCCAAACAGTGCTTTAACATATAATTTCATGTTTGAAACGATAAGAGGAAAGGTTGCCATTAAAGTGACCAGAATTGCCTAAAGGTCAAGAAATTATAAAATGGGAAGTGTGGTAGATCACAGTCTTAGCAACAAAGGCATGAGTTCTACAGAGCTATTACTCTCAGGACTCTCAGAACACCAGAGGAAAATACATTTCAAATACTAGCAGAGAAAGGCTGGCAACCTCTGGGTAAAAACAGCATACTAACACACTCTAAAAATGTTACACCCTGCTCCCATATGAATTCAGGCTTAAGATTTAGTCTCTACGGTGAGAATTCTGGGAAGGTGTACAACTAGAACGAACTTCCAGTGGCAGTACACCCAACTCCCGACTTTTACAAGTACTTGTATCAGTTAATACATTTCACAAAATTATCAAGTTTTATCTAAAACTCCATCAAATTTCCATCCTGCTTATTTTTGTATTCTTCTCAAGTTTCTAATCGTCTTCTCAATAGGTAATTTTGGAAATAAACAGCTTTGGAACATGAACTATTGGCCATTAGTAAACTGGGGGGCAGGGGTAAAGTTAATCTTTTGCAAGATCTCCAGTAAGAATTAGGATGAGTTACTGGGATGTTGTTTGAAAGGTTCAGAAGCTATATGGGCGCAGTGCAGAAGAATGCCTTCTGTAGCAGAAGCTGTGAGGATCCTACCAACACCACTAAAAAGAATTACAAGCATGCACAGAAGTGGCAGAAAAGACTGGGAAGTGAGAAAATGAGAATCAGAAATGTGTGAAAGAAATATCAGTACAACCCAGCTAATAGTTTCAGTAAGACTAGATTAAAAGTGCTTGTTCTAGGATATAAGTAGGAAAACTTTAGAAAGCTTTAATATTTTTCAGAGCAGATCAAGCGCTTAAACTTATTTTGGAAGCCTTTGTCTAGAAAGGGGCCTTAGCTCTCCAGAGACTTAATTCTGCCATTCCTACTTTAAATATGGAAGAAATGTGACAAACAACCTCTTTTCATGCAGTCTTTGCCCTTTCTTTCATGCTAGGAGCCAAGAGAATAAAATGTAAACGAGGGGGTTTTGATGTATTCCCCTGGGCTGTTTCAAGCCACCTCCTGCAAATAGCTTCCACAAAAGTGCTCTAATCCCTGTTTTTAACTAAATATCAGAGACCAAAGAACAAAGCCTCAGCCATCCCAACTCTGATTTTTCTAAGTCTTCTCACTCCTTACAGTGAAAGCTGGACTCTACCAAGGTCACCAGGAAGGACACAGTGGCATTCAGCCTGTGGACAGGTGAAAATACAATCCCTGCTTACCTTTTTATTCCTTTGCTGACTTTCTCCCTGTTCATGTTGCTGATTTTTTTTTTTTTTTTTTTTTTCTTATTTACAAATCGCAGTTTTAGGTGTCATATTTCTGCATTTATTCAAACCAAAGACCCTCATAAGTGGAAGGCTTAATAGGTAGTGAAAGCTGATGTCTGCTATTTTATTTTAGTGGATGCTAATTACATTAAAAGACTAAATAATTTCCTTTAAGTTCTTTAAAAGTTTGGGTTTTGGTTTGTTTTTTTTTTTTTTTTTTTACATATATCACAATCTCTTGGAGTTTTGTGTTCTACTGTCACTGAGACATACAATTTATACTTGTTTTGGCACTAGTTTTTCAAGTTACCACGTGAAATATTTCAACTTCAGTAAATGTTCACCCTTTCCAATTAAAAATCCTAAAAAGAATGTTAAATAAATCCTAAAGTAAGAAGTTTGTTCTTTTGCAACTGAGTTAACGGTCAATCATTTGTATGGGTGAGATTTGTGTATTTCAAAGTGACACCTGAGAAAAGTAGATGTTCTAAAGAACTGGTAAGGCATCCGTGTCAAAAGAAAGCAAAGGGTGGGTTTTCACCAAAACCAGAAGAGCTTCAGCACTGGTTTTAATGTAAAAGCAGCAAATTCTTTATCTTCAATACAGTGAGAGTTCCCTGAGGGAAAAATAGTTTATGGGAACAACACTTTGAAAACAGGGGATCTTGGCATAGTTGAGAAGGGGGAAGCGGGGCAGGAGGCGGGGAAGAGTCAAATTTTCAAAGCCAAGCTTCTGCAAAGCAATTTTACTCCCTACTCTCAGATCTTCTAAAACACAAATATATCACAAGACTGAATGAAAATGCACAGTTATAGCCAAACGCAGCCATTTCTACATGCATTTACAAAACAGGTGTAAGTTGCTTTTTGCATCACTGCAATTTCCTAAAGCAGAATGCAACCTCTGCAAAGATCACTGCTGATACACTTTTTCATGACTACCAGAGAACTTCTGCAAACACATCTTGAGGGCAGAAACTACATACCCACACAAGCTTTTATTTTCAGTCATTTAGCTTATATATAGAAAAAACCAGCACACAAACAGCACCAAACAGAAGATATGAACAAAAGCAAAGTATTACAAGTTACACTGGGTACACAGGGAATGCAGGGGTGCAGATAAATATTGTTTAAAGTAAGTACCCTCATAGTTATAGCTAAAAAATAAGAAAAAAAAAAAGGAGTATTTGCTGCTAAGTTCAATAGCACCTTCAACATAAAGAAGCTTCAATTTCTTTAACATCAAGAATCACTTTCTTTTTTTTGCACGTTACTCAGAATAACAACTAAGCTGTGCTATTCTGGACATAGCAATTTAAGAAGTACAAATGAAAAAGTTCCTGGGTTTATATAGTTTTTCTGTTATCAATTACTGAAGGTCCTTCAAGTGTATTCATGGGACTTAGGCTGGGATCTGATGGGTATGCATACTTCTGCTTTTTTTCTCTTTCTCTCAGAACCATTCTCTTTGTTTCCAGCTTCAGATTTTACTCGGCTAAGGTAAATTGCTATGTACCTATATTAAAGAGCTTTTGGCAGCTTTAATTTGCACATTTTCTTTTCTGCTTTATTCCACCTTTTGATACCTCTGTTTTCCTTATGCATGCTTTTTCTCTGAGCTTCACGTGGTCTGTTTTGCAGACATTGTGTATTGCAGGTCTCCTGTAGTAATGCTCAAGTCCCTATGCTGCATGGTGGCTCTTCTGTTACAGACTCCACTTTCACTTTCTCTAAACTCTGTAACACAAAAAAAAATAATTCTGTTTTGTTAAAATAAAACCTGTGGTGAGCTCAGATATAACTCTACCATCTGGGACAAGCTATCATGCTTACATGCTAGAAAGCAAGACAGTTCCTTGAGTTTAAAGGGAAGGAGACAATACCAAAGCTGACTACCTTTGAGCATGCAGAAGATGAGTAAAGGTTATGTTCTGGAGGAGTACTTTAGAAGAAGTCAGTTTTGGGTAAAGGACCTCAGGGTTCATAGTATTCTGTCTACAGTACTTTAGGGCCTGTTCCAGCATATGAAAAGTCAATGGAATCCCTTTTATTTATTTCAGTGGATATGAAGGCTGTATTAAAGCTTTTAATACATACAAAGGCTCTTAAGGAGACCTTAAAAAAATGGGACATTATGTAGAGCTCAGTATTTCTCCTGGACATAATGAAACTGCACATTTGTAGGTACTTTTGGAGGTAAGCATTTGTCACTTTAAGCAAGGGTCCATATAGGTATGCTTTTCGCACCCTTCCACAGCAAGACAAAGCAATTCTCACTTATGTAATAAAAATTAATTTTCCTGAGATTCCCTCTCATGATATCTCACTGAGAGATGCACACATTTCTGATTAGGCATGATGCAGGTGGTCTAAGCAGTTTAACACTCCATGCCAGAGGGCTTGAGGAGTCAAAAAAGTCTCCCTTTTTATCCTCCCATTTTTTATCCTAATTGGACAACTATAAAGAACAATGCTTAAACATTAAAGAATTGCTTAAATTTTAAAGAGGACATTTCTCTTTTTAATGTTAAAACACTGTTACAGAATGTTGAAACTGTTTTACAGACTATGATGAACCCTACTAGTAGCATCAATGTCTCGGCAAGATGGCCTTGACAAATTGGCAGCGTATAAATGACAATTGTCATTATCACAGAGTACATACATGCACTTCAGTTTCTACTCTGCTGAAAGAAATTTCTTTGCATAATCCTTCCTGCCTGAAAACTGCTATTGTTTAACCAAGAGCAGTGGTGATGATGAAAACTTTCCTTTGCAGAAGTTTAGATCAGTCCTATCCTAAGAACGTAAGTTCAAAAGGCATCACTTGCTATGCACTTCTCAGCTGAAATAAGGACTAGTGCTTTTAACATGACTAAACAGACACTAAATTTAATTTAAAAACTAGTGAAAATGACTGTAAAATGACAATGAAGGAATCCAAACACTTCACATACAATTCAAATTTGTATAAATATCTAGCCCTTCCACAAGTAGGTCACAAACAGCTTCCCAAAGGACGTAAGAATGCATGACAAGTTATAGATATTGAAACTCATGCAATGGAGAGTGAAAAGAATTGTTCAGCCCTGTCTGGTTAACCAGTGGCAGAAAGAAAAGGTTTTTGAGTTTCAGATGGCTGCTGTGTTAAAGAGCAAGAACTAGTCCCTCTGCTCTTTTTTCCAACATGGCAGAATTTCCCGACCAACTGTGTCAACTGTCTCAATCAAGCACCACTCTGCAAATTAAAATTAGAAGCCCAGATTCAAAACCTCTTTTGTCTTACAACAGTAAGATGAATCCTGCTGCAAAAATTTGCTCAGCTGACAGATTAATCAGATGAGAGTCCCACCATGCTAAAGCAGCAATGTGACTCTGCAGGTTAGAGCAACTGGTGTAGCCCTTGGTAGGTCAGACCCAGTTCCCTGTCCCCAGTCCCAGCCCCTCACTGCTAGGTCAGATTGGGCAAGATACAAAGCCTGGCCTTGTCCTCTACCTGTGAAATGTAAACAAAAGCAGTTTCTTGATTCGAAACAGTGTTGTGAAGTTGTGGAATACTGTAAGGCACGCAGATACTATGGCAATGAGAAATATAGAAATAAATGTTAGTGGGTGCACAAGCATTCACACCTGCTCTAGAAAATTCTGGCAACAGCTCTGTAATGATAAAGACTACCCTTATTTGCCAAACTGCTCCCTGCGAGCAAACTTCTCCCTGTCATTTTTAAAGAAGTGTACAGAAGTACTGCAAGTGCTAGAGCTTGAACGACACTAAGTTCATAAAATTATGCTGCAAGCCACTGATAATATATTCAATAAAGTGAGGGAATAAGAATATGGAATTTGCTCCACTCATATGTATGTGTATGCATTTGTGTGTATGAGAGAAAGATATTCAAGGAGAAAGAATGCATTTCTCCATGTCCGTTCTAGCTACAAGTTAAAAAAAAATATATATCTTTGAGCAAATGACAATATCTTCAAAACAGAAGTGAGGAAATTCATCCCAGTTGTCTGCTATTCTCTTTGCAGACTGAGGTCTTCTGTAGAAAAAAAAAATTCTTAAGACCTTGATATGATATTTCTCATTTATGTTAATATTCTTTTTAATTCATGAAGACAAAAAAGGTTCAACAATAATATTATTTACTACAGAGTTTTACTTAAACACATGTAATTTATTATTGATAGGAAATCACCTGACAAAAAAAAAACATCTAAATGCCACAACAACCATTTATTATATAAACTATGGCACACCCATGTACCCATTGAATTTCCTCTAACTGTGACATTTACTGTGCTACTTGCTTCTACAGGAAAAACATTTGAATAAAACACATGATATGTATGATTGCTTAAGATAGTAATGAGCTGAGGGGATTAAACAGTATAATGGACTGTACGGTATAATGGATGAGTTCCTTGGTTGCCTGATAACAGTTTCACCAGGAACTGAATTAAGGTTATGTAAGACTCATAAATTTCAAGAACCAGTAGCACAAAACTTTGGAGAAATGAGTCCATGTGGTCTCGTTCCAGCCTCTGATGGCTGAATTGGTCCACACTAGATGGCTAAACAACATGTGCATGGCATTTTGTAAAAGATGATTCTCCAGTCTTTTTTCTAAGAGGTTTACCAAGACATTCTGAAAACAATCATAGAATAATAGAATCATAGAATTGTCTAGGTTGGAAGGGACCTTAAAGATCATCTAGTCCAACCATCAACCTAACTATGACAAAAAAATAAATAAGAAATAAGCAATAAAATATTGCTAAACCATATTTATGAGGACCATGTCAATCTGTCTTTTGAACACCTCTAGGGATGGTGCCTCAACTACTTCCCTGGACAGCCCATTCCAATGTTGCTTAACCCTTTCCATGAATAAATTTTTCCTAATATCCAATCTAAACCTCCCCTGGTGCAATTTGAGGCCATTTCCCCTTGTCCTGTCTCCTGTGACTTGTGACACGAGACCGACCCCCGACTCTCTACACCCCCCCTTCAGGTAGTTATAGAGCGCGATAATTACAGAAGACAAACTGTTTTACTAGCTCTTCCATGAAAAGATCACCGATGTGTTGGCAGAGAATACTGGATTAGTCTTGGTTTTTTAAATTCAATCATAGTGTTGTCTTGCTATTAATTTCCCCAGTCTAGTGCATATATTAAGATGATGAATAATCCTGGAAGTAAGTCTCTGTACTACAACATTAGAATAAAATACTCAGATCACATTCTCACAACAAGGAAAAGAAAATAAAAATATGAAAAAAAATGTTCTTTACATTTAACATAGCTGGTCTTTACTCACTTGCTCCATCAACTACAATCATAAGCCATGTTATGCAGGCGAGTATTAACATATTGTAATTGTGTGAACACTTCTGATTTTACAGTTCCCTAGCCTCAGCTGACAGCTTTGCCTCGGAGATCTGAAACTGGCTAGATCATCATTCAAACTGCAACAGGAAAAAAAGGGTTTTAAGACCATCTTTCATGCTTGTTAACAGTTCCTTAACAAATAATAAAATATTCCATGGCTTTTCCTCCAATGTTTTGGCCTTTTCCTCTGTTCACTTGATTTCAATATCTTGCTATTTCCTAGCCAGGAAAGGAAGAGAATTCCTTATATGGGAATTACTTTTAGTGGCCATATGTGAGAACTCCTGGTCTCATTTATGTTTTTAGATCTAGAAATCATTGCTTTTTACTTTTATTGAACATAATTAGCTTACAGAGGAATCCAGCAGAGTTTTTTACATCAGGCAACTACATTCCTGACTAATTTGGAATTTTTGTTACAAAAAAAGGTGGTTAGAAATGGATTCCAACATATTCATATATGAATAGGAGGATAGAAGGAGTAATTCAAGACTATTAACTTCTATGATCAGTTGCACAGACATTTTGTATGCACCATATTGTACCTTGGCCCATTCATACTATTTCTGTTACTGACAAGAAGTTTGGTTGACAGATTCAGGCTAGATATGCCCTTTTGGCTGTGCTTTACACCAAACAAATACACTCGTTTCCCAGCTTATTTGGAGCACAATTTTGATTTGCAAAACAGTGTAACAGTATTAGGGAACCTGAAAGTAATTATTCATAATTCAACTGCATAATCTCATTCCTAAATTCATAATCAAAGTTTTTTTTACACTGAAAATTATACTCTCTATTAACTCATACTTGCTGTTAGTAAAGGTATATGTTACCAAGGATTAGGTATGGTTCTTCAGGGCATGCTCTAGTGCCCAAGATTATTGGTTTGTCGTCGGCTGCTAAATGGGTGGGTGATGGATTTTTGGTTTGGTTGTTGTTGTGTGTTTAGGTGGAGTGGTGGTGGGGTTTTTTGTTTGTTTTTTTTTTTTTTTTTTTTGTGGTTGGACTCGATGATCTCTGAGGTCCCTTCCAACCACCACAATTCTGTGATTCTGTGATTCTGTATTTTTTTCTTAAAATTCTTTAAGGTATACTAAAGGTTCAGCAAAATGAGTAAATGATTTGAAGTCAAACACAGCTAAATGTCCCAGCACATTTTCTCTCAGGTCAATATTTGACATGGATCTGAGGAGAGTGTACAATGTTGCTGTTTTCCTTAGGTAGACTAATTACTAAAATATATCACACTGCTCTTTTTAATTACTTCCAGTAGTAGAAAAAAACATTTCTCCATAATTAAAAAAGTATGCTCTAAATGTTAAGCTATATGTTTAAAAGTCAAGTTTACTGTAGAAACTACTTATATGAAGTTTTATAGTTCCATTGGGAGGTCAGAATGACTTGTGACAACTGTGTGGGGTTATTTCCCTGGCTCACCAATGCTGATTATTTTATTCTTCTACTGAAATGTTTTGTGCCTATCTATTAGAACATGGATTGGCATACTCATTTATCAAGATTTCATTATGATACACATCCTCCAGGTTTAGCCTTTTGGGTCAACCAGATTGTTTGCATTTCCCAGAAGTCTTATACAATGGCCTATGCCCAGCTGTGCAAGTCTACTGCTTGGTGTGGTCAGATCTTGAAGGAAATTCAAGAACTTCAGCTCATGCAGCAGGGAGACATGTTAGTCATTGACACCATGTGTAGTAGACAAAGATTTGATATAGACCTTTGCAGATCATCTGCATACCTTCTGAATTCGTGCTTAGATGCAAGTATTCCTCTCAAAAATTTCCAAAGATTTTCTTAGGCATACTCAGAAGAACAATGTTTAAAATACCAACTAAAAAAAAAACCAAAACAAAAACACAAAAAAAACCCCAGACAACCAAAACCACAAGATGCATTTGAAAATAGGATAAACACAGGTTTTCCACATTTAAACCACAATAGCTTGCTACACAAAGATAGGAGAATAAGCCCTTAGGTAACAAGTTTGCAGAAAAGAATCTAAAAGTTATCCTGCACTACAAACATATTGCATAATAAAAGTGGTTTAGTATCATGAAAAAAGCATCAATCAGTATGGATCACATCAACTGGAATATAGATTGTAATGGAAATAAAATACTTTAACAGTTTCCTCGGCTATTGGGAAGACTTCAACTGTTACATCAAATTTTTGGCACAGAATCATTAGGGAAATTCCTGAGAAAGAAAAGCATGTAAGTCTAGAAGATAGCAAGTTGGGGAAGATTTTAAAATGTACTTGCTTAAAGTACCAGATGAAGGGAAAACAGGTTTTTAACTTTCAAGTATAAGATAGCTGCATTTTTTTAAAAAGGGGAGCAGAAATCCAGTCTCCACATTGAGAGAACAGAAAATAAGAGGATCCAACATGTTCCTACTCAGGCTTGGGGAAGTGTGGCTGGAAAGTTGCCTGGCGGAAAAGGACTTGGAGGTTCTAGTTGACAAATGACTGAATATGAGCCGGCAGTGTGCCCAGGTGGCCAAGAAAGCCAATGGCATTCTGGCTTGTATTAGAAATAGTGTGGCCAGCAGAAGTAGGGAGGTGATTTTTCCCCTGTACTCTGTACTGGTGAGGCCACACCTGGAGTATTGTGTCCAGTTTTGGGCACCTCAATACAACAGAGGTATCGAGGTGCTGGAGCAAGTGCAGAGGAGGGCAACGAAGCTGGTGAAGGGCCTGGAGAATAAATCGTACAAAGAGTGATTGAGGGAGCTGGGACTGCTTAGTTTGAGGAAGAGGAGACTGAGGGGAGACCTCATCACTCTCTACAACTACTTGAAAGGACATTGTAGAGAGGTTGGTGCTGGTCTCTTCTCACAAGTAATTAGCAATAGGAGAGGGAATGGATTCAAGCTGCAACATAGTATGTTTAGACTGGACATTAGGAAGAAATTCTTCACAGAAAGAGTGGTCAGACATTGGAATAGGCTCCCCAGAGAGGTGGCTGAATCACTATCCTTGGATGAGTTTAAGAATTGTATAGATGTGGTGTTGGGGGATACGAAGTAGGGAAGAACTTTGAAGAGTAAGATAGATGGTTGGACTCAATGATCCCAAGGGTCTTTTCCAACCTAGATGATTCTATGATTCTATGATTCTGTGTCTAGATGACTCTAATGTATGGGGCTAAATGGGTCATCATAACACAATAATCTATGCATCAAGCTTCCTTGCATAGCTTGAATTATCCCCCAAGGCCAGATTTCTGAAAAAAGCTAATATTAGAACCTGTGCATTCTAAAGAACTGATCCCAGATTTAGGAAAATCATATACATTACACAATTGGCATCCTGTTATTGTATAGAACTAGCCCCACAGGTCTCCTTTCAACACCAGAAGATTGTATTCTCTTCCCAAAATGCAATCTTGCCCAAACAAAAAAAAGATTAAAAAAAAGGGGGTTATTTTCACATTCGTTAGAATGTCAAGCTGTTCTTCTCTGTTGTATTCAATGTATTGCCATTTTTTAAGTGCAGCAGTTCATTTGCATAGTAATTACAAAGTTTAACAAATAGCATTAATGGCTGAAAGGGGTACACTCCATTTAAATTGCTGACAGTACTACATTACACATTTTTAACTGCAATTTAAAAATGAAAGCTTTTCAATCCTAATGTGCCATATAGATTCCCAAAGCTCAGCAATATTTGTGTTTTAAGAAGGTAAAACCTCTTCCCCAGTCCATTGTGAAAGCTCTGCTCTTTAGTGACTTACAAAACCCTATTCATAAATACTGATTAGGCACTATTTCACCATAGGGTGCAGCATTACCAGCACAGCTCCCTAGCCAGGGCCAAATTGGAAATGTTAGTATAGTAAATCAGGCCAAATGTCCTGGTAATTCTATACATGAAAGATCATCTTTAATAAATAGACATTAACTAGGGACTCAGCTCATTTTATTTTTAGTTTGTAAGTGTCAAATGCCAGGGACTGATTTAAGGGCAAAAAGCTATGGGCAAGGAATGCATAATGTGATTGCACCATTTAAAGGGAAAAAAGCTTGAAGGCATAGACCATTTGCAGTATGACTGGCTGACAAACAGCAAAGGGAGTGGATCCAAGAGACAATTCATTCTGCTAAATGAAGGGACACACATGTTATCTGGTACCTTCTTGAAAGAGCCACAAATTAACCACTTTTACAGATTGCTATGAAAGCCTTCTGTAAGCCTGCAGGTTTCTTAGACTGCTCTTTGGACTAGTGCCTCATATCAACCTGTTAAGCATAAAATGCATTAAATGCATCAGGACGTTTGTTTTAATTGTAGAATTGTTACAGAAGCAGTGTAGAAATTAGGGACCCCATTAGTCACCAGTCATATTTTATTCATACTTCTTATAATGACTGAATACATAATTAATAGCTCCATCCATTTTGTCCTTAAACGTAAGGAAAGACAAAAAATCTCCTTGTTTTCACCCAGGATATTTGGGAGCAATTAGTCTACTAGATCCATTTCCCTACCCATGATATAGCCTTGCCTCAGGCAAGCACTCTTGCTTGATACATGAAGGATTCTTGAATGTCTGGTCATGCCCTTAGAGGCCACTGGACGGAGAATACCTTCACTTTGCAGCAGCTCCCTTTTCTCTGAGATGTGCAGATAAGGTAGCAATTGATTACTGAATGTGTTTCCTTTTTGATAAGCTTCTCTGAGAAAATGGCACTTCCAGAAATGACACCACAGCCGCTGGTAAACAGCAGCTCCAACATTGTTTTCAGAAACATCAATTAGACTTGCAAGAAACACAACACGAACCTGGAGAACTGATTATTATTTCACTTGGAGATTTCTAGCACCCAACAGCGTTTACCTCTCTGTGAGTCCAGGAACCTACCCTACATTAGCAGTGGGAAAAGGCCAAGTGTACTTTTCTACTTTTGTACTTCATAAAAGTTGTCTACTGTATTTGAAAGCATTATTCCCAATGCATGAGAATTTGACAGGTGAGTTAGTGTTGACTGCCCTCACAGCTCTCTCCTTTGGCCAAACCCATCTCTGATGGAAAGATAATCTGCCTCTGCCTGTACCTCACCATGCTCAAATTCCCAGGCTCTACTGTGCTCTACTTACAACATTTCTTGACAATAATTGACAGAGTCTTTGCTACATAGGGAATTGCACCAAAGAAAAACTCTCTGTTCTAGTGAAACTCATACCCATGTGTCCATCTTTGGCTCTAGGAGTACTACAACTACTTGCTTCCCACATCAAGCCATTTCAGTAATTACAATAGCCCTAACCGAGCTATGGATGTCCATGAAGTAAGCATGAGATCATTGCTGTCAGATCTGTGACCAACACACCTAACATTCAAAATAGCACAAAAAAACCCTACTTGGCCAGAGGTTTGTTCTTATCTTGGCAAAGAGATTGATTTTGCAACTTGCGGTGTCTTCAACAGTCTGACGGCTCTCTTTTCACAACCCTCCAGAGAACGGAGGAGGAAAGCAGCCTTCAAGAGAATCAAGAAATCAGCTTGGTGTGGTAAAAGATCACTAAACATTACCAGGACAGATCATTTAATTTCTTCCAGGAGTTTCACAGCACTGTGGTGTGCATGGACCTAAATACATCGCATTTTGCTGCACTGGAACTTTAAGCTTTTGCAGAGCAGAATGCAGAAATTTCTAAAGGGTGGCAAACAGAGAAATACTGTCTTTTCTACAGAAAATACATATTCCCCTATGTATTCCCTACGGTCCCAACATCAGGAGCCTCGGTTTATCAGAATAAGGCTTGTTCCCTTTCTGAATGAGGCAAAAGCCAGAAGGACTTTTTAGCCCTAAATATGACCTTTCTGTTTTATCATGTGAAATTCCATGATATCATGACAAAATTAATCATATAGCACTTTGACTGGAAGAGAAGGAAAACAGGGATTTTTTTTTTTTGCTGACAACTCCAATTGACCAAATTAACTCAGTTCAACTATGTTAGTTTTATTCATGGGTCAAATAGATTGTGATGCTGCTAAAAGGAGAAATCCTTCTTCTTCCTTAGAGATCTTCTATACAATGTCCATATCAGAGTATGTACCTTCAATACTCCAACTTATACTAACTCTCTTTTCAAGCAGAATCATCTCTGCACGTGGTACGTTTAGGTGGAAGTTTCATATAAACCAGGAAAGCAGATACAGGCGATTATGTTTAAAATTAATTAATATTAGGAAAGCACTGAAATGTTTTGACTCAGTTTACCCATGTAAATCTCAACATGTGTAGCTTACCACTGGAGGTATCAGCCAACATCTTGCTATTTCTGCACTATCTTGGGTAATCTTAACTAAAAGATAAACTAACAGTAATCTTGAGATGATGTTACAATGCTACAAAATAGACAAATACTGCTACAAAGCCATAGTCAGAACACAAAAGCATTGTATATAACCAGAATAAATTGACTAATCCCTGGTACTTCACAAGAAATATCACTCTTGTCTTCTTTCTGCCTATGAAGGAACACAGATTGATTAATGATTTAGGCACCACTCACAGCTGTATCTCTGCTTGTCCCAATTTCTAGTGTCAACACTAGCTAAGTGAAGAGGAAACCACTTTCAAGGTTACATCCATGTTCCCTGATGGTGCTCTTCATGACTGCACACACACACAATCATATGTCAGAAAAGGAGTCACAGGTTGCTGGAAAAAAAAATAAATTCTTTTGTTATAATTTAATCTTGCCTATGTAACAGTTTAGGAAGGCTGTCATAGATAGTCAAGTCTCCTAGTAGAGTTTTGGAAGACAAAAGTACATCCACATTTTTCATAACACTGAAATACAGTTTGCTTCACATTTGCATCCATGTTTTGTTTAATGTTATTTACACAGTAACATCATGATCTTCCACAAAAATATTTTCTTTAATACAATTTCTTCCCAGGCTTGGTAATAAAGGATAAATTCCTGTATGCTTGATACCATTTCAAATTTCAAAGGACAGACAGTAACAGCCTTGGCATTACTTTTCCTGGCATTTGGGTAAATTGACTGTATAATGAGTCCTTGGTTGTCCTTAACCAAAACTTTGTTGGACAGGTTCATTTACAATGCTCAAACAGAATGACCTTCCAATCTGGCTTAGAGGCCCCTAGATTGCTGTAAATGTGACCTGACATTTCCTTACGGGTGAAATATTAGATTATAGCAAGGAATACAATAACATAATTTTATTTCAGAGTCTAAGTGAAAGTGATGGTCAAACAGATTAAGATGTAAAATTCCTTTGTAAAATTAAATTATTTGCAATCTGATGCATACCCCTTGTTTTATCTGCCGTATAATACAATTATTTTATACAGTATAGTAGCTGTATTATTGGTGCTGCTGACAAAACAAAAATAGAATCATTGCCAAGGGGAGGAGAGGTGGTGGTCAAAAACTTCTGAGGGCAGTTATTCTGACTTCTAAAGTTTTATCTTTGAAATAAGAACACTTGGAATTTTTGTTGGGTTTTATAATGGTATTCAGCCATTAAGCTGATTTTTTTTTTCACCTATAATATTAGTTGGAACCACCAACTTTTTAGCAGTCTTTTTTACAATATCAATGTTTCAAATGATGAGATGTTTTCATGCTTTCCACGGTTTATCAGCAACTTTATCTTAGTCTATAAGTGTTCCAGAGAGCTTAGGTGTGGTTATTTAGAAGTCTAGACATTTCATAAGTAACTCTTATTCAATGATTAAATACCTAAATGCCACCAATTCAAGTCAGTGAAACGGAAGGATCAAAATTAGAAGTAGTAGCTAAAATTGAGTCCGAGATCTTTAATATACTTTTAAAAGTCTTTGATTTTTCTGGGTAACTCTGAGAAGTCTTACCATATTAGAATGTGTAAGTAATTCCTTTAACTGCTCATTTCTCCTGCAAAGTACTGCTGGTCAGACCACATACTTGAAAGACATAGTGAACTTACAACAAGTCACCAAAATGAATAATATTAACAACGGAAACTTTCAATTTCTACCTTAAGTTGTATCGTGCTGTTTCTTTGTTCCACTGTCGTCTTTGCAATGTTTAAACTTGTGCAAAGCTTCTTTATAAGAAAGCAGAAGCAAAAGCAAGCTAATCAGCTGGAAATACTATGAATATTTAGACTCACAGTTTATTCTGCCAATTTAATACCAACACAGATTAAAATCTGTAGATTCCATTGTGCTTCATGGCTGCGCTGCGTTCTTCTATTAATGAAAGTAATACAGACACACAAATTAAAAAAACCCACAGACAAACAGCAACCCAAAACAAAAACAAACACACACAAACAAACAAACAAAAATCCCACAGAAACCAAAACAAACCAAGAAGTAGAAACCTCAAATCCTGGCAGTGTTGTGAAACAAGTCACTAAGAACAGGCCATCTTTTATCAGCCCAGTAGTGACTAATGATTGAGTCCAGTACTCAGAAAGCATTTTTGCAATCCCAACCATAAACTCAAACAACAAAAAGGAAAAAAAAATGTTTCTCTCATTTTCATCCTGTAATATTTTGGCTTTAAAATTATTTGGTATCATGGAGCACCTCCCATGTTGTAAATTTGGCCCAGAGACTGACTTTTCTCTGTGCTTTTTCAATGAAATGTGCAAATAACTTCCAGTATCAAGCACTGAAAAAAAATTCTGGCCAACATAATGGTTTGTTTAATCTCAGCTAAGCTCACAAAATTCTGTATTCTTGTCTAAATTGTTAACTCTGTATTTGATGAACACTTTGGTCATAATCTTGTAGTTCACTCTGCATAAATTATCTATCTTCATGTAACAATTTTCCAAAGAATATTTTTTGCTTCCGGTGGTACTTCAGGTTTCATGACCTCCTAACCTGCTGCTGGTCTGTATTTTTCCATCAGTCTTTAGATCTGAAAAATCCATCATTTTCTTAAGATTGTATTAAATAAAATACCAAGGGTGGTAGATTTTCTTAGTAAGGGTTCAGAATTTTGAAATCCATTAAACAGTGCTGCCACCTCTATCACAAACAACTAAAGTTTCTCTTGGTCCCCAGTTCATATTGTTGTGCTGTGACACTGCATATTCCTGCATGGCACCAAACACTGGGACAAAAAAGCTCTGCATTTTATACGAGTTGCTCAGCAAAGCTTGCCATAATATACTAGAGATTCCCAAGGCCAGCTGAGGAGTATAGTGCTACAAGCAAAATATTCAAGGACCATTTGAGAAAGGGGAAATAATATTATTTGCCAGCATCCCTCAGAACCTTAGACATTTGAGATGAGATCCTTAGTCTATCTAAACAAGGTAATACTGTTGTAGGTTACCCGTACACATAAAACACGTTTGTGAGGTCACAAAACACTAAACATTTTTCTTGCCTTTTATTCTAGCTGTAAAACACTGCCTGTAATGTGCCTGCAATGCCACATTGCTTAGAAAGGTGAAGGCAACAGCAAATAATAAGTATCCTTCACTTCTTGCTCCACAAAAAAATGACCATGCACAGAAATAGTGCTGAAGCTTCTAGGAGCAGAGTGACATTGCCTTTTCCTGGTCAACAAGCTCTGCATCTCAGGGAACGTCTTTCACAGAGCTGTCTGTCACCTTGTGTTCAGACTTTAAATTCCTTCTGTTGATATCAGACCTCATTTTCTGTGTAGTATTAACCTGACCTCAGTTACTCAAGTATGGTTTTGGGAAGAGCTTTAGGGATAGTATTAAGTACACAAAAATCATTCAGTTGCTTAGAGGAACTTTTCATAAGTTCATACTTATGCATCGTTTGCCCCTCAAGCAACAGCATTCAGCCATATGTATACCTAGAAGGTTTCCTAACCACTTCGTAATATCCCAACACAGAGTCTTATTTATTTAATTTTTTTTACAGAAGATCACTTCACAGGTAGCCAACAAAAAAAAAAAAAAAAAAAAAAAAAGCAGCATTCTCTTGATGGCTTTAATATCTTAAATTAAAAAAAATAAAACAACCAAAAAACAAAAACAAACCCCCAAACACAGAAAATATTTCTGTTACAACTCTATTGTATTCCAATATGTTCTTCCCACAGCAGAGAAAAGAAAGGAGAAAAAATCTTTGATTTCCATTTCAATATTGCCAAATGAATAGGAAGTCTCAGTCACTTATAACACATCTTAATTACATTTTTAAAGAGAACTTGAATTAGTTAAAAGAAACTTAATTAAAACTGTTTTTTTTATAGTGAACAGAAATGCAAGAAGTGCACATCCTGCAGCACACCTACCACATTAAGCTATCTCCATTTCAATTGCGTATTCAAAGACAGCACAAGGCCAGCAAATTAATTAGGCACTAGAATGTTTAAGTAGTGCTGGTAGAATATAGAGTCACTCTGAATTCTGTTGTTTCTCCTTCCTCCCCTTTTCATCCATATTGCAGGGAACTGTAGATGTTTTCCTGTGATACTCATTGCCTTTTTCATACAGACCACTTTTTGGTTTCTTTATTACAATAGATAACCTGCTTTGGGAGGATAATTACTATTGAAATAAGAAAAAAATATTTTACCAACGCAGGTTTATTTTCAGTAGATATGTATGTACATTGAGTTTTTGGAAACACATATACAATCCCTTTTGAAGATTGTTGCTCCTATTGGAGAGACAACTGGACATCTTATTAATCAAATCCTCATGCCCTTTTTAAAATTAAGTCCAGCATAGATTTTACGTGACTCTGCAAAAAAAAGCCCAACACCATGTAAACGTTGATATTAGGCTTTAACTGTTGTTATGCCACTTCTGTGATAATGACAATAGCAGAAGTGATTCACTGTCACTGTCCCCATTCAACCAGTACTAACAGGACAAGAGATTCTATCAAAATCCTTAAGCAGCCCAAACTTCACTCTCAGAGCCATGATGCTCAAGCTAAGCCAAGCCAGATCTAGACAACACTAGAAAAGCAACAACCGCCCCTGTGCTTATCTTGGGGTAAAAGAGTGTGCAGAAGTGGTTGCTACAGAGCAGAGGACAAACTGTTGCAAACCAGTTGATGCTGAAGGAATGCACTTGTTTTTTTTCACAGCCCCGCAAAAATGAGACCCAGGAGGGTCTGGCATTTCCACATGTGGTTTTCCCACACATGCAGATGGAAATATTTGTAATGTGATGGCATTATCAGATATTGGTTGGAGTTCTGCTCCAAAGATTCAGTGCTTTAACAGAAATTATTTGATGTGATGGAACACAATATATATAGATTTTTTGGTTTAACTTTCCATTTTTAGAAAACTTGCTGTTGAAACTACTAACAGAAACTTCTCCATTTTCTCAAAAATGCCCTATATCAATGATGTAATGAATAAAGCTTCAAAGGTTTTTATATATGACTGTAATCATTCTAAGTAATAGCATTACACACAATTTTCCATTCTGATTGAAATTAGCACAAAAGAGAAAAATGGTTTTAGTATTAAAAGCATGGGTCAGCTCCCTGTTTTAGTGTAGACTGTCATTTGTAAAGGCTAAATAGTCATTAGCACAGTGACAGAGTAATAATAAAATTAGATTGCCTTTTTACAGTATGACAAAAAAAGCCATAGCATCATTTTCACTTCCTCTCTTTACATTAGCAAAGGCTATTTTCTACTTATTTTCTTGGTTTTCTCTTTACATTAGGACAGCAGATTCACAGATATAAAACCAAGCTAGGACAGTTAATTAACATTTGCTGATTGAAGAAACAGTTATAATAAAATATTTGGTGAATAGCCAATACAATTCTGCAGAATTTGGACCTTCTGTGTATGGACCTCATATTAAGCAAATGAGAATTCATGTTAAGAAATGTGCAAGTATAATTTAATAATTATAGTGGTAAACACAATATATTTAAAATGTAAATGAAATTATTTTGATCTGAAGAATTTTGTAAAGGAGAAGCTTTACAAAAAGCAAAGAATCTGTCCTACAAATGCAGCCTGATGATATGTAAAAGGTATATGTTTTAGATTACACATGCTAGTTCACCCCATAATGCCAAGATGTGGAAAGAACACAAGCAGATCTTTTTGTAAGATAACAAACATACCCGAATAGAAAATTTCAGGTATGTTAATAAGGGTAGAAAAAAGAATAAAAACAATATAAATATTGCACAGCTCCTGTGCCCGAAGAGTGTGTACAGTTGTCATGATCCACAAACCCTAGCAACAGTTTAGAAACTGATGTTGTTAAAGGATAATCCAAAAGTCCAAGGTATTATTGTTATGTTATATTATATTAACTACTGTATGTGTAAAAACAAATCTACAGATTTCCATCAGATTTTTTAGTCAGCTGCTTTGAAAACTTTTTCAAAATCTTGACTAAAATTATTAGAAAACTGTTAGAAAATTTTAAAAAATATCATTAATATTTATAAACTATTAAAAAATAGTCCAAGTTCTAGTCTCTTGGAAGGGAATTTGATTCAAAAGTTAACACTCATGGAAACCTATTTATAGCATGTCTTATGTCAGTAAAGGCTTTTGTCTATTCTGACATTCATTCTTCTGTGCTGATTTGGTGCCAGTGTTAAAGTGCAAATATTAAGGATAAAATAGGTTACTTCCTTAGGCTCATATGCCCCTTAGTTTCCCTTTCCAACACCGACATTTGCATTTATAGATTTACCATCTCCTTTTTTTTTTTCTTGTACCCATTCTATGGAAAGTTACTGCTGCTGTGATAAACTGAGATTGCAAGTCCCTGTTTGGAAACAAACACCAAGTCACTGTATCATTGCACTTGGGTAGTATAAGTACCCTGTTATGGTTTCACTTAGTTTCTGGCCAGGAAGAGCTGAACTGAAATATTGCAAAACAGTGAAAGAATACCATGTAAGTACTCTGCTAAATCCCTATGACACTCCAAATATTTAGTGCTCCCCACTTCCCATACTTGTAACATTCCCATCAAAAGCAAACTGTCTTTATATCACTGAGACTACTTGCAAGTGATTGGCAGTGGCAAAAGTATTGGAAGGTGGGAAAGAAAGGTGTCAACTCAAGTCGAACTATTTTTTGTAATAAATTTGTAAATGAAAACTAATTAAGATTGAGTTGAAAAAGTCAGAGTAACAGGTATAGTGAACACATTTGAAAAAACCTGTCTTACTCCCCCCTCCTAAAAAACTTTTTAAAACACATATACTATGTTGTAGAAGTAGTATGAGGAAAATTATTTCCTCCTTCTGATTTCAGAAAAAAATAAAATGCGAGGAAATAATCTTAAGGTGAAAAAACAGTTTGCTTTTCCTCACGCTCTGGCCAAGAACATGAGGAAAATAAGCTGCATATAGACAAAACCTTTCCCAAAACTGGGTACTAGAAAAATTGGGAAATTGAGACTGCGCTTAGAAATGAGGTCACATGCATTTGGCCTGAAGATCTGCGCACCAATCTCTGCTACCAGCCTGCTTCCACACCACACTGTGAAGCCTGTTGCTTCCCCAGCTCTGATACACCTCCCTTGCCAATTCCTCCTCCCTCAGGCTTGTGCTCCTGCTCACCACCCTGCCTTTCTGTTTGACAGTCATCACGGCCTGCAACGCAAGCTAGACAACATTTTAGTCATTTTTCACACTGCTGTAGCATTTTGGATCATTAATACAAGTCTCTGTGGACACACCATTTAGAACAAGTGCTTCAGCAACATATTTACATGGAGCTTACATTTTGTTCAGCTAAAACTGTTTCCTCTGCTCTCTCTCCTGCCTCAAAGGAACTATCACTCACATAAGAGTTCATCTTTCGCATACAAATTATTGACAAGATGTAGTGGCATTAGCCAGATCGTTTGCCAAGTAATTATATACGCTGCCGCAGAAAACACAGTGAAAAATAAAGCAAAAGTTTCCAGATGGTACAAACTTTTTCTTTAGTCATTAAAATTAAAAGGCAAATTAGAAATATGTGTGCAAGTGAAATTGGTATATTAATTTAAATTACTAGACATCTGTAATTTGGCCAGCATATACTGAAAGGCTCATCTTGTATTTTTTTCAACCAAGATGAGAGCCACTATTACCAAAGCTTCTTTCTCAGAAGAGGTGTTCTCTGTAAATCTCCTCTAGCAAAGACATTCAGAAAAACCTGTGACTGTACAACAGAAAGTCCTGAGCAATTTTTCTGTCTTTCTGTAAGCCAAGCCACTTTTGTGCGTTTCAAATCAGGTACCTCAAAAGTTGCATAGATCATCAAAATCACTGGCCACCCTGGAAACCTTGATCAGGAAAAGAAATAGTTAAGGTTGATTTTAATATTGTTCGCTGTGGTGGTCTTTATTTCTGAATATTCTCTGAAGCTGAGATACAAGTATCTTGCCTTTACAAAAAGACTGCAACAGATCACAAAAGGGTGTATTTTCCCATGTGCTTAACCGTATTCTTACCCTAATGGATTAAGCTCACATGATTGGGAAATTGTGCTGAGATAAGTCTCCATCTGTTCAGGGAACTTATTTTCAGAAAAGTTTAGTTTCCACATAGGATCTTAAAAGAAGAGGCCAGACTTCCAAAAGCATTCAATCCTTTTCCTTCTCCGTGCCTCCATAGGAACCACTGTGCTGTAACAGTCATGGTGCTAGAGCTGAATTAGGTCCCCACCGTGTAGCAGCAGAACACCTGGGAAAGTAGATCCAGGGCAACCCCACTGGTTACCCCATAAAGGAGTTCTTGAGCACACCCTACTTATCAGGATACACCTGTGAGTGTGTATGGAGAGGCTGGTTCTCACACAGCACAGCTGCACCGTGGTACCCAGCACAACTGTCCAGTAGCTGCCCTGTGGCCAGTGCAAGGCAGGCAGGTGGGTATAAAGGTTTCCCTGGAAAGAGGAACACCATGTACTAAAGCAGGGGGCAGATAATGCTATCAGGCTGTCCTAAGGCTGAGTCTGAGCTCCTTAAAGGTGACATGGCCATGAATTGCCTGGCATCATGAGTGTAATGGCCTTGCTGCAGTCCCTGAAGAGGCAAATGTAAATATAGACAAATCTTCCGCGATACCGAGGGGATTTGCCTTTTCCCTGCTGAGCAAAGGCAGTCTCCTGCTCTGCATAAAATACTCTAAATCTCTAAATCTGTCATCACTGCAGCCCCCAAGACTAGGCATCAGCATGTTCAGCAGTAGTTATGAAAAGTATATTATTGCTTTTGTTTGCTTATTGGTGTTTGAAACCTCATAGTACAGGAAAGAAATTTCTAAATTCCCTTGTTGCAGCTTTGGCATCTGCAAATACTGCATCTGTGGGGAGTGTATGCATTGTGAAATTCCTGTCAGAGAGCACAACCTGCTTTAGTGACAGGAGTGTTTTCAGTGGGCTTTCTGTTCTCACGGACTTGAAAACCTAGCTACCCTGTCAGGATTCAAACTAGGGATTTCTTTTAAAAGTCATGTTTGTGAGATTTGGATTTAGTTATTGTGATTAAATAAGTCAATAACATCAAAATGTCTAGGGCAGGTTTCTTCACAAAGTGCTGCATGTTCATGATAAGCAGCATACTCAATAGCTGGGATCACTGAGTCAGAACCAAGAAATCTAGGTTTTATTCTAGCTCTGCCATGATTTACTGTGTGATTCTTCAACAGTCCCTTCTTCTTCCCTAACTTCTGTTTCCTTCCTTTTTTGTGTTGTAGTTATTTAGAATACAGTATCTCCCATAACAAACACCTCCCTAATGGTGTTTATTCAGCCTTCAGCACAGGAAGGTATGACCCAAAATGTAACATCTAAATTTGGATTGCTTAAACTGTACTGTTCCTGCAGTAAAAAAGAAGCATTAATATAATTATTCCCTCTTTACGTGAATGCTTGTATAATTTCTTGTTTATTCCAACAAGGATAGTTAATGCTGAATGCAGTCAGAGGTGCAAAGAGAACATGCTTTACTTTTGCATTTGATTGCAGTTCTTTGGTTTGAAGCCATCTGTTTTTATATTCCAGATGTGACTCCCCTGAGCAGGTCACAAATAACTCTCGGTCATCCCAGGACCAAAAAAGAAATTCCCAAACTGGGGGAAACAAGACTAGCATTTTGCTATTGTAGGTGTTTTTTTAAAATTTGTTGTTTTAGTTGGGGTTTCAGATTGTTTTTACTCACTGTTTATACTGGAAAAAGCTCTAGAACATCCTTCCTTAAGAAGCTTACTTAAAACATATGCTTGTTAATGGAAATCTGGCTTTTTTTCTAAAGCCAAAAGCAAAACCCTGGCTTTTTCCCCTGAAGATAAACTGTATTTTTCTTTTGACTTCCAAAATAGCGACCAAATTGGGAAAATTCCTTTGAGAAAACTGCCCTAATGGACCTTCAAAAAGCAGGAGCTGTGGTGTAGAGCCCACAGCACCTATCCTGAGCAGTGATATCTCTCTGCCCACAGCAGCTGAGACACCAACACTGAGCAGAAGATAAATTAAGTTGCACTGACCTGTGGTTTTGGCCAGCTCAGCTGTACCTGCAGTAGCACCCAGACACTGCAGAACAGATTTAACCTTGTTTATAACACTTTAATGTTTCCACTGGATATTTCACTTCTGCTTTAAATACAACTTTTTGCAAATCAAATAGATTTTTCAGTCTTTGTCTGTCATAGAAAACTGAGTTGCTTTAATGATACTGGCATTTTCAGAAAGGGATTATTGTCTTAGTGTAGACACTTTATACCACTACAGAGGTACTTTACATGCCATAGCTACTCCTGTACAGGAAGGATAATAAAGTATAGAGATATAAATCAGTTTTAAATGGCTATAAAATCCCTTATTCTCAGGATTCAAGATGTAGCAACTTTACAGTTTTAAAAAGCAATTTCACATTTGCTTAAATTTGCAATAAAAAGACAAGATTTGCTGATTTTAGCTAAATGGGAAAAAAAAGACAACCAAAAAACCCAAAAATGCACCCTTCCCCAACTTATTAAAAGAGGAATCAGAGTAAGGATTTGCACTACTTTTACTCAATGTCTCTTTTTACAAGATTAAAGATAAACTGCTATAAAATTTCTCTCATATATAAAGGTTTACCTCCCAGGCTAAGAAGTCCATTCCTCTTTTATCCTATTAGCCGTCACTGTTCCTATCTCTCTTAAAAGAATAAGGTGAGAAACAGGACAGTATGAGTGTCTTTCAGTGTCCCCAAATATTTCTCTGAGAAACACCACAAAAAAAGAACATTGTATGTAAATCTGTGTATCTCTCAGCATTTTCAACTAATGGGTGGGCTTAGTTTTGAATAAATTCAAGTAAAAATGCTTAAGTTCAAGAACATATAATCCCAAACACCAAATACTTGGTGGTTTTCACTCTCTGGCCTCAGTGTCTGGGAAAGTGCCTTGCAAGTTCACATCCATAGGCGTTTGAATAAATTCCAGCTAGGTCAGATTAAACCGAGCAGGCAGGTTTGACAAGTGTACAGGGATACTGACCCTGATCCTGCTTACTATTGTAGTTTAGACTTCTCCAGCAACCCACCCAACTTCTGCACTGTCCCATGCCTGCCAGGACTGTCTTGACTCAAGTGTGATGCAAAAAAGCTAGGTTACAATGCAACCTGGTTAGTAGATGGTAAAACTTCCCTCAGCAGCTACACTAAGGCTATAAAATCCGAAAGAAGCTGAGGGAGTCAGCACAGTCCCTAGCAACCCCCAGGTTCTCACCACTTCTATTTCCCCAAGAGCCTGACCTTAGATATCTCAGATCAACAGATCTGAGCTGGCCCTGGTGGCCCCTCCACACCTGTGTCCTCTGCAGGGCTTCTCCCTGGTGTTTGATCTCTCACATGCAGCTCTGCGGCATGCTTCATTAGTGGTGATGGATAAACTGCCCTGGTGGGTAGTCTGTCGAGGTGTTGCTGTCCCTGCACGCCTTCACCCCTGGTGCAGTGGCTGCCCACTAGAGAAGTGTGTGAATAGTGTCGCGGAGGCTTCGCACAGCTTTGTGGTGACCACAGTCCCTGGCTCACACCAGTCCTTCTACCCTGCTTTCACTCCCACACTGATCTCGACCGAAGCTTTGCTTAAGCTCTAATGGTTCTATAATGTGCTGCCTCTCCTGCTGATCTGTGATGAAAATGCAGGTTGCTACGCTTCATTTCAAGCAAGGCGCTGACTGAGTCATTGGTCCCAACACACTAATGCTGGTGTCTACCCTTGACAAAGGCGTTTGTGTCATTTACCTCATACAAGGTTTGAAAATGTAAAAATAACTACAGCCTTGTGACTTAAAGGTCCTGTGTTTTAAAAAGAAAAACAATAAGAAACATCAGAACTTATTGAAAACAGTGTCTAGCAGAGCACACTATTACACCTTTATTCAGAATGATATTGACATTGCTGTAATTCATCAAGCTATTATCAATCTACAGATGTATAAAGTAAATCAGGATTGGAAAGTCCTGTGTGTATGCAGAACTGTTCATTTAACACTGCAGCAGCAAACAAGGGCCAGATCTTTAAGCAGTCATAAACTATGATTTTCTTCAGCTCCCAGGAAGAAAATTTGGATACTTCTGAAGATTTTCTCTTCCTTTGTCTCCTAAACTTTTGTATTTTGATTTAAACTGTTAAAAAATGCGACCTTAGAGCTGCATAAAAGTTAATTTTAGTATTTTGTTCCTTTCTTGCACCTTCATTTACAGATTGTGAAGAGTATCCACCTGACAGGGAATATAAATATGAGAACTGTGTTTCTACGCAATCCATGTTTGTTGAGGCAGATTACATCTCTCAGCACATGATGGAAGTGTCATATCAATGATCCATTCACAGAAAAATTCTCACCAGTTTCTCCAGCAGCAGCTTTTGCCAGAATGGAGACCAGAATCAAAGTGGAGAAAAATATTGGCTGCATATAAATTAGTTGTAAATCTGTTGTTAATGTCACTGGGACTAGTGTCTCAGGCAGTGATTCCAGGTCATTTATTCCCCTTGAAATCCTGGAATATTTAATGCTTTCATAAGAATCTTTCTAAAGAAAGTATTTGATCTAATTCCCTGTTAATATAGAAGTCTAAATATCATAGAAAATCATAGAATGGTTTGTGTTGAAAGGGACCTTGAAGACCATATAGTTCCAACCCCCCTGCCATGGGCAGGGACACCTCCCACTAGAGCAGGTTACCCAAAGCCCCATCCAATCTTGCCTTGAACACCTCCAGGGACGGGGCATCAACAGCTTCTCTGGGCAACCTGTTCTAGTGCCTCACCACCTTCCCAGCAAAGAATTTCTTCCCAATATCTAATATAAATCTCCCCTCTTTCAGTTTAAAACTGTTACCACTTGTCCTATCACTACACTCCCTGACAAAGAGGAGTCCCTCCCCATCTCTCCTGTAGGGCCCCTTTAGGTAATGGCAGGCTGCTACAAAGTCTTCCTGGAGCCTTCTCTAGGCTGAACAATCCCAACTCTCTCAGCCTATCATCATTTAAGCCATATTTTCCAAAATCACAGGCAGATGAAAAAAAAATCCTTTCTTACAATCATAGCTCTCTTGTCCTTTTTTTTTTTGGAGGTTCTGAATGCTTGGGCTGACACATGAGTGTTGTGTCACACAGATGAAGAAGTCATGACTGGGACTTTCCGTGCAGGTTTCTTACATGTAGGTAGTGAAGACAGCAGTTCCTTTTCCTCTATTCCTTGCCAATTCTGGATACATGGAGCAGCAGGAGCATCTCCACACAGCCTAGACCTAACTGTGGTCCCTCAGGCTTGGCAAAATATCAACTGGAGATTGCTCTGAGTGCTGCAGCCAACATGCATCAGGGCAGGGCTGTCACCCAGAGGGAGAAGGACAGGGAAGAGGGGGGTGAACAGAGCTGTAGGCACCTGGGTCAGGAGCATGGTGCAGCCTTGCCCTGGGTGGGCAGAACCCCAGCAGTGATGCCAGTGAGGCTGGGAGCAGCTCTGGGGAGAAGGTCCTGTGATTTAGGTAGGATTAGGATTGTGCCTCAATGAATAAGCAAACTCTTGACTAAGTATGCAAAACCATGAGCGTTTCTGGAGGTCTGATTTTCCCCTTAAAATTTTTTAATGAAAATGGAACAAAAAAGCTTTTGAAAAGGTAAGGTGGGAAATAGGAAGCTTGTGATGCATGTCTTCAACTCATTAAGCTTTCCTTTTTGGAAAATATTTACTACAGTGTATTACAGCTAAATTAAATATGGTGAATGGATCTCTCCTAAGGGGATAAACTAAATTAAACCAGGAAGAAACCAAATCTAATTGTATTGCATTTTGTATAATCAAGCAGCAGGAATTCCTTATTCTGACTCAGTTCTTTACCTTTGGTAAGATTTACATTTCATCAATTATTTTTTTCTTTTTAAACCAAAAAGGCACGTGAGGAAAATAATAGAAGACAAAATATCTTTCAAATCTTCCTGCATTTTATATGTGAAGCATGTATAGCAAATTAACAAAAAGTCTGAGGTTCATGCTGGCAAATTATACCAAACACTACACACATTCCGCATCTTCTTTAAATTACAGGAGGGGGGGAAATATATGATCTAGTTAACAAGATTACACTTAGCTTTACAAAATCCATTAAGTTATAAAACATGACTCCCCTTACATTAGGCAGACATAAAACACTAGAGTGTTTCATGTGTATCTGCACTCTAGAAATGGACACAAAAATAGACAGAAAGAAAGGACACCGTAAATAAGAAAAGCTATTTTCAACATCACGTGGGAAAAGTAAGTGATATAACAAGAAAGTTAACTCTTAAAAGAAATGGAAGTTAAAAAAAAATACATAAACTTATGCCATTCACAGATTAAGATGCACACATTAGATACAGCACTAAGTATCCAAATGTATTCGGTGCTTTTTGACCATTGTGTTTTGGGGAGGGTCACTGGAACAACATGAGAGGGTTTGCTCATTGGTCTGAAGTGCCCAGAGCCTGCCTCACCCTGAAAACCACATTAGATGGCTCCAGCTAGAGCCACTACACTTCCATAGCTGGAGTCCCCATGCCACAGTGCTTGTGTCCTGTCTTGACACACATTTCTGAGATGCTTTGTTGGAGCTACTCAGTAAAGGATGCGTTATTTTTTGTGGCATTTTAAGCAACAGGGACACTGAATGTTGAGCAGGAGCCAGTGTTAAGAATTAACTAAATATAACAACAGTCAAGTATTTCCTCGTTAACATATTGACAGATAACATCACTCCAAAAGTATATATCTTCCGTGTACTTACTTCTCCGAGTACAAACCAACCTCCATTCAAACAGATTTGAGTTTACAAACTGTGAGATTGAAAGAATATTAAGGTTTCCATGAAGAAGATTATCTAATACATGATCAGATTTGCCATACTCCTGGGAACACACAGTGCATGAAGCGAGTCTAAGAGTGACTGGTGAAAAAATAGGCAAACAGGTAATAACCATAAACATCAATTGCATACAGTGCTAAAGCTGGTAAGTGTGGAATAGGTCTTCTACTTTTCTTGTTTGCTGACCATAAAAGCTAGGTTGGTCCCTCCAAGTTCCCATTTATCCTGATTTGTTTTGTCTTTACTGGAAGTGTGGGATCATTTCACAAGCAACTAAAGAAATTAGGTCCACTGAGGTCAGTGGGAGTAATATTCTGGTCTTCTGTGATTTATCCAAAGCACACAGAAGAGCTAACAGTAAAATAAGTTTGTTTATTCATGCATATACTGATAATGAACTGCCCAAATATGCATGTAGAACATAGAGAGGACAATAAAAACCTTTGGGTTTAGATTATTAGTGTTAGAGGAGCTTGACAGTTGACTGGAGTGAGAAAGCATTTTTTCGAATATTTTCATGTTCTCTATGATAAACAATGGATTTGGTCTGAGCCAACACTCACATGAAATCATTGAAAAAAATTTTTAGTTTTAATAGTCCTTAGGGAAATAAGTTTTGGGTTGTTGGTTTTTTTTTTGGTTGTTTTTTTTTTTTAACTGTAGACATTTCTTAGATTCAATTATTCTGTCATTACTTTAGGTTACCTCCCACCACCACTTTCACTAGTTGCTGAGATGAGTGAAGCAGGATCAACAAGTGAGCAACAAAGAGATGGGTCCAATGAATGCACATATTGAGTTAGGAGCCTGGGAAACAAAATATATAATATAGCTCTACTAATGTGCATTAGTTGACAAATTATGGGGGGGGGAGGTGGGGGTGGTGATAAAACTACACATGCTCTGCCATAAATGCAATGTTCTGTTAATTTAATTTCAAAGCTCTTGCAGAAAATGAATATTGCCCACTCATTTTGGCATACTTTGTAGTGGAAATACCATAACTGAGAATCCTAGTCCTGGGGCAGACTATTTCACTTGCAGCACATAAGTCAGAAACATCTATATTAGCCAGTTTTCTATGCAGCAGGCAAAAAAAGTGACACATAGGTGCATCAAGCATATAAAAATACATGCTTTTCATGTACATATATGCAAACAACTTCTTACTTGAGAATTTTGGGCTAAAGGCATCAGTTCTCAGTCTAAACTTATACTTCATGAGTCAGCATAAAAGTAAGCCCACCAAAACATATTCATGGTCTGACAGATCTCAAGGCTGTGTTGCAACTCTGTGATTTAGAATAACTCAGATCAGAAGGACATTAAGAGGACGAGTTCTACCACAGGTATAAAATCCCCAATAAATCTTATTTCATAGACACATTACACATTTTGTTGTAGGGCATGTCCTTCCCATTATACCTGGACAAGATTTCTTTATGCTGCGTTCTTTGATACATATTATTGACATGTTTTTTGGAATAAATGGTAGAAATAGTTATATACAACAAAATTAATCTTAAATGCAATTTATTTATCATACTTAAAAAAACCCACCACAATGCATTGCTCATGGAATTTGAAATTTCTAGCTAAAAGTCTGTCTGTCACTAATTTATCAAGCAGGCTGTTGTGCCCCAACATATAAATTTCTCCTTCATCTGCACATATCTTATAAACATTCTACATGTACTCCTTGGGAAAAAAGGAGGACAAAAAAAAGAGATAGAAAAAAAAATTGAAAATTTTTCATTTCTTATGCTGACTGTGAGTATAATTTGGACTCTACCACAGCTTTTCTAATCTGTAACATGTATTTCAATGCCTGATTTTTTATGACTTAAATTTCAGCATTCTGTGAGACACCCAGACTGTGAGGCTTGCACTGATTCCTCCAGCAAGAACAAGGCAGGTTTTTCCTTTCCAGCTCACCCAGCCTAGTGCCCTGTACTGCTATGGTAAAGGGCGGTATCTTGCCTTTCACCATGTGGACAGCCACAGCTAGGTGCTTGCTCCCAGGCCACTTGTCTCAAATGAAGTAGCACAACTTTCACCTGCAGGAATTAAGGGACAGCAGTCAAGGGGAAGCATCAATATGCATGAAATCCATCATACATATCACAGGTGAGAAGGGTACCAAGAGGCCAGGGTCTCTGTACTCCCATCATCTTGCCTTCGAGAAAATACATCATAGAAGGAGAGAGCGAGAAGAGAAAGGTGGCCTTGCAGCTTCAGACCACAGGTCAAACAAGCAGAGAGAGAATTTCTGCAGCAGTTTTTGCTTTGAGTGTTTGCTCCTCTCTATGCCAACTTCTCCACCCTTGTTTCTCCATCCAGAAAGCCAGCCAGCTTAGCCCTGCTGAAGGGACTTGCATGCAAGGACAGACCTCAAAGCCTCAGAGCTACCTGGATGCTTGGGATGTCTCTCAAGCATGCGCCAAGGCAGGCACCCAGCAAAGCATGTTTGTGAGCCACAAGCCCACCAGACCAACCCTTCTTCTTGCAGAAGATCTGAGCTCGTTTAGCTTGGAGAGGAGGAGGCTGAGGGGAGACCTCATTGCCCTCTACAACTACCTGAAAGGAGGGAGGTTATAGAGAGGTGGATGTTGGCCTCTTCTCCCAAGGGAATAATGACAAGAGCAGAGGAAATGGTCTCAAGTTGCAGCAGGGGAGGTTTAGATTAGATATTAGGAAGAATTACTTTACTGGGAGGGTGGTCAGACACTGGAACAGCCTGCCCAGGGAGGTGGTGGAATCACCATCCCTGGAGGTATTTAAGAAACGTGTAGACTTGGCTCTTCAGGGCATGCTCTAGTGCCCGGGATTCTTGGTTTGTGGGTGGGTGTGATATGGTGGGGTGTTGTGGTTTTTGTTTTGTTGTTGGTTTTTGGTTTTTTGTTTGTTCCTTTGTTTGTTTGAGGTTGGACTTGGTGATCTCAGAGGTCCCTTCCAACCATGGTGACTCTGTGATTCTGTGACCTGATATTGCAAAGACCAGTGAGCACCACCACTTCTGCAGGGCGGTCAGTCTTCTGACTTAAGTGCTCATCTTAATTAAGATTAAGCCACTGCTTGAGAGGGGTCTATCTGCAGCAAAATTTAAATGTTTCAAGTTGTTATTAAGCATTTAATACCCTGATTGTGTTGATCTAGTTTCTCTCATGAGAAAGTCAGTGGCAATGCCAACAGCAGACATGAAAAAATGCACCCTTATTTCATATCATTTGTCTTCATGTTCATCTGCTAGTTCAAGTCAAATGCACCTTAACTGTTTGTGTTGTACCTTGACATAAGCCTTGATGACATCAATTATTTATGCAGTATGCCATATGTCTGAAGGTTATTCTAAGACATGATGGATGCAGACTTTTTCTCTTTTTTTAAAAATCTGGACAGCTCAGTTGCCTCAGTATGCACAGTAAAAGGACAGAAAGTACCTGATTAATCAAAGAAATCTTGATAAGAATTTAACTACTTTAATATTTTGCTGAAAAGTATTATTACAAAAAAAAATTGCTGGTTTCTTCTGTTCAGAAAATAATGCATTATGAACATTAATATAACTTAAATTAAACAATTTATTTTGGCATCTGATCCCTAAGGGTGAAATTCATTCCTCATCACAAAAACCAAAAAAATTGGGTAACATGGAGAGGGTTAATTAGATAAATTTTATAGAGCTCTATAAAAGTAAGACACAGTACAGCACTCAGATAAAAAATTAAGGAAATACAACCACAAACATATTAGTGTAATGCTGTGACAGAGATTTTTAAATGTGCAAGGGTTGGAAAATTCTAAATTACACCTCCCACAGCAACTGTATCTCAGCAATAATGCATATATAAAAATGTCAAGTCTAATGTTACAAACTGTACAGTATTAAAAAAATGTCTCTATAAGTGAGTAGATTTATTTGGGGCTATTCTGGGATTCAGAAGCACCACAGAATGTGTCAGGGACATTTATTCCCCAATTCAGCAAAGTATTTAAGCAAACATCTAATATCAGGCATGCAGCCAGCCTTTTTGATCACATTCTCAATCACACAGTTATAGCCAGCAATAAAGTTAGTGTTTCGTTCAAATAGAGATATGTAAAACCAATAAGACATGTTCTATGCAGCCAAAGCCTGACTCTTGCTCTTGAGTGGGTGAAGTTCTATAGTGCTAAGCATGTTATGTACATCAACGTTACTTCTGTTCAATGGTGTTGATATAAGCCCTGCCACATTTATCTGTATTTGTGGGTGACCTGCAGAGAAAAGCTGTATTCAGACTGCACCTACTATAAGGCCTGATCCTGCCCTTTAAGGTAATCAGCCCCTGCTACCTCCAGTGTCAATTGTAAACTTCATAGTGAACCAAGGAATGTTAATCTGCACTATATGAGGCATAAGGCACTGTTGTCAAGCCATAGATTTCTGAGAAACACATGATTAGGACAGGAAAAAAAGATGCTGAAGACAGACAAGCACATACATTTTAGTAAGCACTGTGACAGCAATAGATACCTTCTGTTTACACCCCGTGAGATGGCCCCAATTGGCCACACTGACAGGTCATCAGAAACTCCGAATTAAAGAGACGGAGATGAAACCATAACTTGGATTCATCTTCACGACTATCAGTAACTTCATAGTTGCTGGATGAAGACATTCTAGTGAGAGTGTGGTGTGACTAAAAGAAGCATTTCGGGAAAAATATGAAGAAAGAGAAATTTAAATGTGAGTATGTAACTAAAACAGTCATTCTGGAAAGACTGCCCTGCAGAGACAGTTTGCACCAATTATGCTCCTTACAATCTTGGTCGAGAAACATCTGTGTATCTTAGAGGCTGAGAAATACAGAGGGGCAAAAAAACCCCAAACACAAAAAAAGTAAGGTTTTGGTACAGATCTTAAGAGTGGAGAAGTAGGTGTGATATCTTTTCTTCTTATGCACATATCTGTAACAGCTTCTGAAATAATTCTGAAAATATTTAGATCATAGAATCATAGAATCATCTAGGTTGGAAGGGACCTTAAAGATCATCTAGTCCAACCATCAACCTAACTCTGACAAAAAAAACATCACTAAACCATGTCCCCCAGCATCATGTCAACCCGTCTTTTGAACACCTCCAGGGATGGTGCCTCAACCACTTTGCTGGGCAACCCATTCCAATGCTGAATAACCCTTTCAGTGAAGAAATTTTTCCTAATATCCAATCTAAACCTCCCCTGGCACAACTTGAGGCTGTTCCTCTAGTCCTGTCACCTGTGACTTGGGAGAAGAGACCGACCCCCACCTCTCTACACCCCCCCTTAAGGTAGTTATGGAGAGCAATAAGGTCTCCCCTCAGCTTTCTTTTCTCCAGACTGAACAACCCCGGCTCCCTCAGCCTCTCCTCATAAGACTTGTGCTCCAAACCCCTCACCAGCTCCGTTGCCCTTCTCTGGACCCACTCCAGCACCTCAATCTTTTTTGTGGGAAGGGGCCCAAGACGACACAGTACTCAGGGTGACGCTTCACCAGTGCCGAGTACAGGGGGATGATCACTTCTCGGATCCTACTCACCACACTGTTCCTGATACAGGCCAGGATGCTGTTGGCCTTCTTGGCCACCTGGGCACACTGCTGGCTCATGTTCAGCCGACAGTTGACCAACATCCCCAGGTCCTTTTCTGCCAGGCAGCTCTCCAGCCATTCATCTCCAAGCCTGTAGCGCTGCCTGGGGTTGGTGTGACCAAAGTGCAGGACCTGGCAGTGGCCTTATTGAACCTCATCCCATTGGTCTCAGCCCATCGATCCAGCCTGTCCAGATCCCTCTGCAAAGCCTCTCTACCCTCCAGCAGGTCAACACTGACACCCAGCTTGGTGTCGTCTGCGAACTTACTGAGGGTGCACTCGATCCCCTCGTCCAGATCATCGATAAAGATGTTAAAAAGAACGGGTCCCAGTACTGAGCCCTGTGGGACACCACTCGTGACCGGCCACTAACTGGATTTGACTCCATTCACCACCACTCTCTGGGGCCGCCCCTCCAGCCAGTTTTTAACCCAGTAGAGAATATTCCCATCCAAGCCATGGGCAGCCACTTTCTCCAGGAGGATACTGTGGGAGACTGTATCAAAGGCCTTGCTGAAGTCCATATCATTCTGGTAAATTTGTATTTTACTTTTCCCAGACATAATTAAGATAAGATGTACCTTAAGGTAGCTGCATATTAATAAGCAGCTATTTTAAAAGGAAAGGCATGCCTTACTGTCTGTCTTTAACACAGTATCTTTAACACTGAACCACTGCCACAGAACCCCATCTCCCTCAATTAGTCATTTTCAGTGACACCCAAAAAAATAACAGCACTTTCAGAGGCTGAACAGCAGGTTAATAAAAGAGGAGCTCATTGTAGAGGAAAAGCTCCGTGTTGGGCAGATTTAGCATGGAGCTCTCTGCCATGAGGTTTCCAGGAGCATGAGTGACACAGATGATGTAGGAATACCTTGGTTTCAAGCAGCACCACCTGGGAGCTGCCATCCCCAGGCTGCTCACATGTCTTGCCCAAAACTTGTCACAGGTCCCTTTAGCTAAGGTGTTCGAAATCAAAGTCGAGATATTGATCCCAGCCATATTCCCATGTCACTACTGCTTCCATATGTTGACTCTTAAATTTTGCACTGCAACAAACCTGAAGAGTAAAACCTTGGCATGTAAAGGATTTTTCCTGTCACTCATGGCATCTCAGTGTTATTTGCCTGCCCTAATGTAAACTGATGGTCCAAAGAGGAGATATTGAAGTAATCAGAGTCTTAATTGAGAGGTATTGAGCATCCTCTGTGCCCTTTAGGGATTTGTTTGGATGTTTTGAGTGCTCTGCACCTTGCAGGATCCAAAAGTTCATGAGCTGCAGAAAGCCTGAGGGCTGTAGCACTCCTACTCTTTGAACTATATCTGCAGCTGGGATTTCAAGCAGGGGCAGAGGCAGGGGACATTTTCCTCAACCAGAGGATCATTTACAAGGGAAAGAAACAGGACAATTACCAACTGCAAGATGATAGGAAAAGGGTTTGGTTTTGTTTTTTTTTTTCAATTGCTGTTGTTGTTTTAAATCATATGCAGACAAAGCCTAGGCTGTACTTTGTTGATGTTTGGAAGAGAAGGTTAATTAGCACTAGCAGAAGTCTCAAAAGCAATGTATAGCTAGTCATATGGTACTGTCTGCTCCCAGCCTTATAGAATAGAGACTAATAAGCTGAAAAGGCAGGGGGAGGAAGGAACAGTTTCTTCTCCACAATCCTTGACAGAAAAACCATTTAGCAAAACAAACATAAAATAATTGGATTCTTTTTCTTTGCTTTCTTTGCCTCTTCTCCAGTTAAGTGTTTGATTTAGCAGCTTTCTTTACTCTTTCCAAGTCTTACATGTGTTGAGTAGCAATAAAGGTGGCTGTGCCTCCTTTCTGAGGCAACTACAAAAGCACATTGGGAGTTATTTCAGTGCTCTGTATGGTGCAGAGAACGTCTGTGAAATTTTGATAACATAGATCAAGGGGACAAATTAGTCAGATTAGTGTGGATTTCCTCTTTAATAAATCTGTCACACCATACAGTATTCTTTGTCCCCAGATTCCTGTGCTTTGCTTTTTCCACAATAAGGACTTTTTATCAAGCACTCAAGCATCTTTACTGTTTCTTCAGGGGAAAAAAAATCTTCTGTAGTGCATTTGTGTTAGAACACAATTTTTTTTAACTGCTAAATATACAGTCTTGCAGTATTATTTTCCATGATTTTGAAAATACGTTAGATTTTCTTAGATGTCTAAAAGGTAGCTGAACAAAAAATTATTTTTGTTTATATTGGAAATATTTAGAAATATTTTCCAATATTTGGAAACACTGTGCTCCTTATGTTTCCTATTGGTTTCCCCCTCAATCAGCAGAACTTTTAGATGAGAAAATATCTGCTAAAATAAGACACTCTGTTGAAAGGCAGCACCTACTGCATCATTTATTTAAAACAGAATTGTCGGTCTCACCTAGATTGGTACAAGAAATTTGTATTTAACTAATTTCTAAGTACTCCTCTGTTATTTATGCACCAAAAAGGATTCCTGTCTATATAAAAATCCTGTAGAAAAGAGTGTCCTTTTGGTAATGATTACATTTTAGGGTCCTATAGGAACCCAAACAGGCCCTTCCAGCACCCAGCTGTCAGATCATAAATTACTGCAATGCCTCATGCCTGTGTTTTGATGGCTGGTCACTTAAATCTACACTGTTCCAGGCCATACTCCCTTTTTCATAAAGTGGAACTAGAACGTTTAGAATTAGTTATGTAACTCCACTTTCAGGTTGAAAAAATGCTCAAATTATACCCAAGAAAACAGAAACATCTGTGGCTCAGGGTAAGTGGAACAAGAAGATTAAAAAAGAGTAGGAACTACGAGTTTTCATGGTGTGTAGCCATGCTCTAGTGAGCATTAACCTCTGTAATAAATATGCTGCCTAGAATGAAACTATCCCCCAGTCTATTAGTGCTGGCATATGGTTTCTCACTGGTCATCAGAGTCCTGTTTTTTGGAGTTATATTAAGTTACTTATACCTAAATACCTTCTTTTTTTCAAGTCCCTGGTATCTCCTAGTTGTATCTGATATATGTGCAAACTTGGTGTTTGTGCACACATGGTTGTGTATATTATTCATTTTACTTGACAGATTTTTAATTCAGATTTATTAGTTGCTATTGCCATTGCACCTGGTGGAAAAAGATTAAGATGCTGAAGGCTCTTAAGTGACTTGGGAACAGAAAAGCAGATGGAAAATGTTCTCCAAAGTGTCTTAACTTCACCCACAAAGAGCCCTTAGAAGGCTTTATTGATTCACTGCAAGTTTTGAGGCCGTAAAAACAAAGGGAAATAAAAATAATGTTGGAGTATAGCAAAAATGCTGTGTGAAAATGACAAAAGATAAAAACCAGAAAATCAAACTCTGCATAGCATACCTGACTACTCTACATGCATTAGTGGTACATATATATCACCATACGTACATGAAGTATCACATTCAGTACAATTGCTTTTAAATGTAATGTATTGCTTTATTTTTACAAATTGTACTACAGAGCATTTATGAGTCTACTACTAAATACAGTACTATCATAAATAATTTAAATCAAATTACATTTGTCAACTAAACCAACAAAGTACCTTTAACGCTACATTATCCTTGATTTTTTTATTGTGTTTGTTCCCTTGCTTGTTGACTGGTAAAAATCAGTATTTTGTAATTGATCTCCCAGTCATTAGAATGAATTAATGATGCCCTAGTAGGTTTCCAATGGAAGGCAAAGATTTTTTCTTTTCATTTCCATTTCACCTGACACCAACGGTATTGATAGCACTGCGTAAACAAGTGCTTTAACACAAATACAAATTCAGCAGGGGGGAGGGAGGGAAGACAACTAAAGAAGTATCTCAGCAACTACAAAAATGCTGTAAATATTTTTTTTTAATGACTGCCTTGGACATGAGATCTGTAAAAACTTCTCCAGTTATTCCAGCTATGTCAACTCGCATGATAGAACTTCTCAGCCCAGGACCACGGCATCACTGCAGGTCATGGCCAACACACCTGACAGTGCAAACTGGCCAACAATATCCCCATATCTCCCACCAAACTCAGGTTACATTTTTCTGATTTGGGAGAGCCAAGGAATTACCAAATCCAGAGATGGACCGAAGGCAGGAGATGATAATAGCTTTTTGTAACTCCTGTCCTTGTCCAGCAGCGGAGCTGGGCATTCTGGATCAAGCTGAACCATGAAGGCTGGGCTCAGCTGCCCCTTGGTGATATCAGCTCTCCTACTCACTGATGGCAATCCTGACTCCATTGTCCATTTCTCCTCAAAAAGTTTTATCAAGCGATTCAGTTCAAAAGGAATAATAAATAACAAGAAAGAGGTTGTGTGATTTTATATTCTAGTCTGGTAAACCAATTTAAGTGAAAAAGAAAGTTCTATTGAGCATTGGGCTGGTTGACTGGTCCTGTCCCCCCTGCCCTTCCTCCTTCCCCCCCACCTTCCTTTAAGAAAAATAAGTAATCAAAGATTTTAAAACATGTCTATTGAGCTTGACCCAAAGACATGCAAATCAATGGGCACAACTATATCAGCTTCAAAGAACAGTGGATGAATTGAAATTATATTGTTCTTACTATCTTGATTTTTTGTTCACTTTTCTTCTGATTCAAGAGCACAGAACTGTTCTCAAGCCAATAGCTATGCAGTTTTTCTGGAGGGCTCAAGGCCTTAGCTCAGAGATTGATTTCTTTTTCTTCCTTTTTAAAAAAGAACTTTAGTTGGCTAGAATTATCATTTATCTTATAATTTTGAAACAGCAGAAAATATAAAGGGAAAGCACTGGGAGTGGGAGAGATAATATCACTTTTCATTTATAAACAAATACATGCAGAAGGGGAGAATAAGAACACAGATTTCTTTATTTCAAAGGGCTACCAAATACTCTTGCCTAGCTGATATTTTTGTAAATTGGCTTATACTGTAGGGATCAGTCAAAATATCATTGTTGATAAATTGCTGCAGGGAAACTGGACATGGGTAGCCTCATTTTAAGATGCAGTATGTACTCCTATGATTTACAGAACAAAAAGATTAAATACATTGAAAGTTTAGGAATTATTTTTCACGATACTGGAATGCACATGCAAAAATAAGGAAAGGGTCCCTTTAAACAGGATACTGCAAGGATAGGGGTTTATATGCTGTCTACCTTTTATGCATCCATCTCAGGTGCATGAATAAAGGATCATGGCTCCCACAGATGTAACAGAACCCCCCTGAGAATGACAGAGCACTCGTCTGCCCTGTGCATATGAAAGCAGGTTGGTCACCATAAGTTTACCATAGACATTATTTCTGTATATTGCAGCACTCCCTGGTCTGGACACCACAACCAGTCACTTAAAACAGGCTGCTACCTGTTTCTGCATAAAATTTATTACAGCCAAGTGTCAGCTCTGTCTTGAAGCTCCATTATACCCCTTTGCTGCAGCAGAAGTACTCCACAGAAATACACACCGGATTGTTAAACCTAAAGGTTGTTTTGAGCACCTCTTTAGAGGTCACATTTGAAAAACAGAGCTCTGCAATGGCTACTGGGAGGAACAAAGACCAGAGATTGAGAAGCATCTGGCGCTTTACAGAGAACGCTTAGGAGTTAACAGAGATTAAATGCAGGGCTATATAAAGCATTGCTCTACAAAGGAGATTTTTATTCTCTTGGATTTCTTGCTCCTTTTGTTGTTGCTTGTTTTAGACCTCTTTCTATATTGGCCATACTAAGATATTCTGATGGGAAGTAAAAATGCACCCCCTGTTTCAAACTGCAAAGAGCAGCACCTTGTGTCTCATGACAAAGATGGCAGCTCATATCCCAAAACAGAAAGACTTCTGGTAGATTATTTTGCATTACCACACTCCATGAAATCCCAATCAACCATGACTAACACTGAAGAACCCAGTCAGTGTCTACTGGTAGAAGAACGTAACACTTCACCAAGCCAGTTAACCTGTCTTGCTTGTGTAAGTTGTGAAACCAATCTAAGAAAATTACCAAATTTATATTTAAAGTACTTCCTTAAAATACTACTCTCTATATGCAGGAATAATTTTGCACCTGCAGTTTTCTGCAGGCTTGATTTTTTTTAAATCCACTTACTACATTTTTAGCAGCAGTATGCTATTCAAACAAACCTAGACCCATAAATTATGCAGACATCAAGAGAAACACCAGACTGAGTCACCACTTAAAAACCAACACTTAAAATTCCATAACTAATAGCCTGTAAATGGAAGAATAATACATGCTTCAACCTTGTCATTGCCTTGATCTGTAACAAATGTACTTTTACTTTAGTAACAGCTGTACTTTTAAATAAAAGTTTTATTGGCAGAATTTGAGTTTAACCCAAAAGCAAACAATTACATACTGCAAAACAGGTACATGTCCGTGGTCAATTTCCCTTTTAGGCCCCAGTGTCTTGATCAGTACTGTTTGATGAATCAGCTTTCCTGTTAACTAGAGGTGCAGAGCCATCATCTAATGAAAACACTCTGCATTTTATGACTCCCTAGACTGTAGTTCTGCATATTAAAATAGAATTTCAATCTCAGTGTAAGAGATAAAATCCAATCTAGCATCTTTGCTTTGAACAGAACAGATAAAAATGCTGCTCATTTAATTTTAACAATATTTTTTAATGTTAGACAGTATAAAAAGAGGCCCTGGATGTAATTTAAAAACGCCCATAAATTAGAAATAAATTGGGAGAAATCAGCACAATTCTTCAGTACATGGACTAGTTTCATTAAACACACAAATTTGATGGCAGAGAGTTTCAAGTCCTATCTAAAAGTGACAGAACTACTATTTTGCCACCTATTATATATTGCTTTCATCTGTTCAATAAAGGATAGATCTAAGGTGAATGGACTTATCTCATCAATCTCCACGTTTGTTGCCTCTTTTAAGTGAAAGTTATTTTTTGGTTAGGGTCCCATGACAGTACCTTAACCTTTTTAAAGCTACTGCACATGAAAGGCACCAATACTGTCTGCCAGAAAGTATTGAAAATTATGGGATTTTAGGGGACATCTGAATCTTATTTCAATCTGCTCACAGGGAAGATGGTCATCCTTTAGCACAGTGATATAGGAACAGAAATACCTAACACTAGTGTTAAGGCAAAACAGCCTTATAAAGGTACCATGCATTCAGTCTACTGCAATTACACCCTACTGCTGCTTGTCTGGGGTGGCTCCCTTCCCTTCCCTTCCCTTCCCTTCCCTTCCCTTCCCTTCCCTTCCCTTCCCTTCCCTTCCCTTCCCTTCCCTTCCCTTCCCTTCCCTTCCCTTCCCTTCCCTTCCCTTCCCTTCCCTTCCCTTCCCTTCCCTTCCCTTCCCTTCCCTTCCCTTCCCTTCCCTTCCCTTCCCTTCCCTTCCCTTCCCTTCCCTCCTCTGAAATTTAGTAGAGCTCTGTAAAGTAACTCTGATTTTGAGTTTTACAAAGGTCAATGGTCTTTGGACATGGTCTTTCTTCTTCTGTTGAACTCAGTTCTATAAGGGACAATCTATATCACTGTTTCTTTGCTGTCATACTTCATTTTTTGCTAATAATGTTTTCCCATATAAATTTTCCTATAGAAGGCCTGGGAATTTAGTAACAAAAGAGTATGAAAATGTTGCTACAAGGTACTGGAACAAATGCTGCTTTTAAAATTTTATTACCTTCCATTATTCCTCTTTTTAAGAATAGCTATATGACAAGAGTGCTATTTTCTGTAACAATACCAAATGTTGCAAGGAACAGATGGATCTGTTAGAAACCAGAAAATAAGCCAGAGATGCTAAACCTTGTGTTACAGGAAAAATGCACATAGAAGACCCCTATTCTAATAAGCTTAAGTGTCTATAAGTAGCATATAAACTTATTAATGGAAAATTTGAGTGTCCCAAAAGGTTAAGTTAATATTAATTCTTCATCGTTACAAAATAAAGTGTACTTAGGCATAAAATAAAATAACAATAAAAACAATAAAAATTATAAAAAAAACCCAGCCAACCAAGAACAAACCCTTCCTTTAGAGATAACCTTTAACAGAGTAACTGTTTTCATACAACAAGGTTAGCCCTTACATGTATTTCTACTCCATTCATTCATTTTTCTGCTGATTCCTCCTATCACAATGTATGATACTCAGCTGCACGAGTTATTGCTTGCAGTGATATTCCCTGCTAATCCAATGCAAGGTTAATGTGGTGCTAAGGGGCATTACAATATCAGATCCTATGTTTATTAGCAAGTGCTAAAGTTGGACCAAATGATCCTTGAAGCTCCTTCCAATCTGGTATTCTATGATTCTATGATAACAGTAGCCACAGGATTAAATTTGATATAATATAAAAGGTTTCATGATATGGTGATGGCCTGTCCCTGCAAGATATGGGATGCCATGAGGTGTGCCACAGTGCCAGAAATCTGTAAATCAGTTCAGTTGGATGTATGATTTTAGCTTCTAAATAAACATAAATGCCAAAGTAATCTCTGATAGGAAGAAAAGAGTAGAGGGACTGAAAAAGCCTAGAGTTATTACTAGAGATAGAATAACACATTTAAACAGTGCGCTGCTTCAGATTTTTGTCTGTATTCAGTGTTTACCAGATCCTGAGTAGTTTTTCAGCTCAAAAAAAATTTAGTTCAGGGCTAGCTCAGATCAGCCTTACTCTGCAGCTGTCCACCTTCCCTTCTGTCCTTTTCCCACTTCACTTTTCACTATATTTTCTCACTCTTGATTATGTTCATGAAGAAGGCAGGCAGAGAACTAGCGGAATTAAAACAACATTCACTGATACACCATTGCTTGTTTCTTGTAGCTTTGTAATGAAAATTACACTGACATGTACAGACAGTCAAGTCCTGTTTAAAGAATCTTCCCCAACTTTGTTCAACTGGACTGCAGCGTGTAACACAGACACACTTCTAGCCATTCCTCCTCTAGGCAGGAGAAGGGCTACTAGGCACAGTACTCTGCAAGAAGATCTCTCATCTCAAGGGAGAACAACAGCATTGTTATCTCTTGTACTACAGGATTATTTGGGAGCTTAAACCATGGACAAGAGCCAGCAGCAGGCTCTAGCTCAACTGAAATCTGAGTAAGATTAAACTCTGTAGATGATCTCTTGGGTAGACAGAAGCTGAGGGAAAAGTTCCTCTACATGGGGAAAGGGGGTAGAGGATTAAGTTAGAAGGGCTTATGGGCAAGCGGGAAAACATCAAGAATAAAAATTTGAAAAGTCAGTGCAAATTATTAGGTTGGGAAAGATATTTGAGTAGACAGCAGGTCAGAACTAAAGAAGTTTAGAAATCACTTAGCAGGACTTGTTTTTGCTTTTTGGATAAAGAAAACCAAAATGTTAACATAAGCTGTGACAGACTTCCTATAAAGGATGGGACATCTCTTAACTAGAGACAAAGATAGGAATAAAATAATACCCATTTCCCCACCATCTCCTTTTGAGCACAATACTAACAATAAAGTTTGATTTGTGCGGTGAACACCCCCTCTGGAGTTTTACAAAGTGAGAGTGCCATAGCTTCTCAGATTTAATAAAACCTATTATATACGAATGAAAAACATCAGTCCAGAGGAGCTACAAAAACATGTTAGCAGTTGCTGAGAGTGTCAGCCAGTGATCCTGACCAGTCAATACCAGGCATTTCTAAACACTGCCTCCTTTGCAATTAGCTGCTGTTACATATGCTATGACACAATATTATACCTGTGCTTGATGTTGTGTATCGATTAACAGCACTGGTACTAGAACACTGCCCACCATCTGACAGGATAGATGCCTTCAAATAGCGGGGAGGCAGGGGTAATGCTATGCACCCTAAACATCTTTGATCTACAGTTGTGATTATGTACTGTCATGATTATGTGCTTTGAGAGTGATAACTGGAAAATTGCCACAGCTTTTATAAAACAGTATGGTCTCTTACAGGTAAAAAATTCACTTATCAAATATTCTTGCAGCTCACAGCTCCATATAATGGCACTTGGTTAGCAACCATGAGCACGGATGTGGTTCTTGTTCCCGAACACATGCTTCTTAGGGAAATATCTTATATTAAGTTGAAGACAATTTTGGTTGTTATAACAGTATGTGCTTTCATTAAAGAAATGTTTATAAGATGGAAAAGGAAACAAAAAATATATTTAAACATTTTGGGACAGAGATTTTTGGGGTGGCCTGGAAGATGAGAACAAAATGCGTATTTATACAAGTTTTGTAAAGAAAAGAGTTCCTCTTCAACAACTGTTTTGTTGGGGAGGAAGACAATATTTTCATACACAAAAAATCACATGACTCATTTAGCAGCAGTAGATTTTGCTGTCTATGTAGATGATCTGTAAATAATTTAAACCCAAAAGCTCTTGTGTCTTCAGGGAGCCCCAAAGCTCCCCTGCCTTGTCCATTTGGCCTTATTGTCCAGATCTCCCGCAAGTCTCTGATTTTGAGGTGGCTATCTGAGGCTAAACATTTTATTCTTCAAATATATTTTCTTTCATTTCATTCATATCCAACATAGTGTCCCACGCAAACACAGCAGATCCTGAGGAGCATGTCACCTTTTCCACAAAGGCTCCTTGAATTGAGCTATTCTAGAGGACAATGACAGAAAGAAACACGGTTTTTCATCTAGTTTTTTAACATCTCAATTGGCAATTGTTAAAATCATTGTCCTCTCCTGGACAAAATCCTGCCTGTATAAGCTTTTCCACTATGAAGAATGACCAGTAGCTTTGACTGCTAGCATGATATTCAGACTTGGGCTAGCAGAATACCGGTTCAGGGAGTACTGAAAATTAAATTAGCCATTAGCAAAGCAATTATAGAAAAGTGTGATCATTTGTGCAGACAAAAGCAGTTCTTGGTGGATATTTCACATAGGTTTGTTGCAATACTGCAATGGCTCTACTTTCAGTAAAACTATCTCACGGGAACTTGTGTTTCTTCTGCTCCTCAGGCTATTGCCTTTGCACTGGAGAAATAAGAATGTAGTCCAAAAAACTCTGAAAAGTAGGCTTGCACTGCAATTCAGTGAATTACTTCTTGAATGAGTAATGTCATTTTGTCCTTGTACTTTCATTTTAAAAGTCAGAAGTTTTGCAAGTGACCTTGCACAATGAGCTAAAATAAAATCCACATCCTATGGGTATAAACACAAGCAGTTCTCCTTGCCTAGGGAGATAAGTCTCTTTCTTTACTTGAACTTGGTTAGAAAGGCAGGTTCAGGCAAAGATTTTTAAAGTCCAGAAGTAACCTTAGATCATCTATTCTGACCTTGAGTACAATCAAGCACAGGAATGCACACACCACCCCTTTAACTTTCATATATTACTTCAGCCATTTCCAAAAGTTGACTGGCCAGAACAAGGAATAAGAAATATCATCTATCTGCCTAGGGTACCTATGAAATGTGAATAGTGTTTTGTTATTCCTTTCATATATAACTAAGTGCACTCTTCACATACACATGCTTGTTTCCCACAAAACTTTCTAGAATAACTGTGTCTGCAGTATATGTCAATTGCTTCACACTTTCCAGGCTGACTGATTCCCAGGTTCAGAAAAAAAAACTGGCTATATTTGGCCTCGAAATCTTGGTTATTCACCCTTTATGTATGAAAATAAGAAAAGAAACTTGTGCTTTTTTCTAAAAGTCCAGATTATTTCCCAAAGCCAGTTTCTCTCCAGAAGCAGGACCCCTACCAACAAGCTTCAGTCTAGCTGGTCTAAGAGTGTGAGCATCAAGGATTTGCTCAGAGTTGATATTAGCTGGTGTCTAACCCACACCTATTCTACCAAACTAGCCAGGTTTTAAGCATGGGAAGAAGACCATAAAGCAGAGTAAGGATGTTTTTTCTTCATTTTTCTATAGTGTTTTGAAAAATCAATTTCTCATATTTGTTTTAAGGCCCAGTGGAGATTTTCTTTGGTTTATCAGCAGTGAACTCAACCAATCTGAAATGTCTGTCCATCTATAAAAGTGGTTACAGACGTTAACATATCCAATGGAAGGGCAATTCAGCCAGGCGCAAGCAATACAGTTTTCTGGCAACTCCAGGCAATTAGTTGATGTAAGTGATCAATCAGCAGATGAGAGGTGATGCTTTGTTGGACCTGCTACTCACAAGAAAGAAGTGATGGAAGATGTGAAGATCAAGGGCAGCTTTGGCTGCAGTGGCCATGAGACTGTGACATTTAAGATCCTGAGGGAATTCAGCAGAACAGAATTACAACTCTGGACTTCAGAATTGCTGATTTTGTCCTTTTCAGAGCTTCCCAGTCTCTACTGGGGCATGTAGGAAGGCAGCAGTACCCACAGGAGGGAGGATTGAGATAGGGATCGCTTAAGCTATGGGCAGGTCCACTGGAGGTTTGTTGCAGTGGTCAGGGCTGGAGCCTGGGACGTGCAAGGGAAGGTGGAGGGTGCTGGGCTGGTTCATCCTGGGAGGAGAAGAAGGGGAGCCCTCACTGCTCTGCAGCTGCCTGCTGGGAAAAGACTAAGTCAGAGTCTTGTATGGTGACAAGAAGCAGCAACAAGCAAAAGTTGGAACATGAGAAAACCTGATAAGTAAAAGAAGATGTACCGTGATTGTATTTAAATACTGGAGCAAGTTGCCCAGAGAAGTTGTGGGATGTCACATAATGGAAGTGTCTAAGTGTCAACCAGACAAATCACCGAATGAGCACTGCTTTAAGCAGGGAGTTGGACTAGGTGACCGCCAGAGGTCCCTGTCACCCTGAAATGTTCTAGGTGACTTGGTGATTCTAAGTATTTAGGTTACATGCATTCAGACAGAGAGCATACTCAATGTTTCACTGTGGTACCCATACTTTTCTGATAAATTTTATTATGGCTCATGATTTTCATGGTTTTGCAAGGCAGATCGAAATTGCGCTTGTCAGGTTTTCTTAGAACATATCGTGAAGCTGTCTTGTAATCATAGGTATAGAATTCTTTATAATTTAAACCACAAGATCTTTCCAATAATATAGTTCCTTCATCAATTAGACCTCAATTTGCTTCCTTGGCAGACTGTCTGTCATGTGGACTGTACAATCCATATATTTGTCCTTAGCCACAAGCTACTAACTCATTAGGAGAACAGATTTTTTTTAATTTTTATTTCAGTGAGGAAGGAGCCATTTGGAGATCAATTAGTGACATACAAGTGTGTCTGAAAAAAAGGTGAAATGTTTATCACAAGCTCACATTCATAGCCACATTATGCAGTTAACAAAAATGTAGTATCTGCTACTGAAGATTACTTTTCTCATTGTAATATGATAAAAATGTATCCTATGGGATGTAGTCACAAATCTAGTGAATTTAATAGAAAGACTGCATTCAAATTTGACATAGTCTTGATTTTTTTATAGTGCATTTTTACTGTTATTTTTTTTAACTTTTGATAATAATTTGGGCTTAAAAATCATCAGAAACTCCTTCTTAACTGAACTTTAGTGTGTGATGGTTCTTCACTGAATTTCACTGAATTTTTAGAGTTGGAAGGGACCATAGAGATCATCTAGTCCAACTCCCCTGCTAAAGCAGGACCACCCAGAGCTTGTCAGAGCATGTTACTCAGGACTGCATCCAGGCGGGTCTTGAAAATCTCCAAAGAAGGGGACTCCACAACCTCCCTGGGCAGCCTGTTCCAGGGCTCCGTCACCCTCACCGTGAAAAAGTTCTTCCTCATATTCAAGTGGAACCCTTTATGTTCCAACTTGTGCCCATTGCTCCTTGTCCTCTCACTGGCAACTACTGAAAAGAGTCTGGTTCCCTCCTCCCTCAGCCTGCTTATTTGCAAATTACTCATGGAGTGATAAAGTAGTAACCTTTTTGTTACTCAAAATCATTTTCATCTTAATTTAGTCGTGGAAATCAAAATTCAGAGACAGGAATGCCTTGACACCATGATGATTTGGTCAGCATGGATTCACAAGGGCAAAGCATACTTGACCAATCTGAGAGCCTTCTATAATGGACGTTGCTTATCTTGACTTCAGCAAGGCTTTTCATGCTATCTCCTGTAACATCCTCATAGCTAAGATTAGGAAGTGTGGGTTAGATGAGTGGACAGTGAGGTGGATTGAGAACTAGCTGAATGGCAGAGCTCAGAGGGTTGTGATCAGCAGCGCAGAGTCCAATTGGAGGCCTGTAACTAGTGGTGTTCCCAGGGGTCAGTACTGAATCCAGTCCTGGTCAATATAATAATCACCTGTGTGAGGGGACAGAGTGTACCCTCAGCAAGTTTGCTGATGATACAAAACTGGGAGGGGTGGCTGACACACCAGAAGGCTGTGTCGCCATACAGTGAGTCCTGGACAGGCTGGGTAGTGAGGAACCCAATGAAATTCAACAAGGAAAAGTGTCGAGTCCTGCACCTGGGAAGGAATAGCTCCATGCACCAGTACAGGTTGGGGGCTGACCTGCTGGAAAGCAGCTCTACAAAGAGAGACCTGGGAGTCCTGGTAGACAACAAGCTGACTACGAGCCAGCACTGTCCCTTATGGCCAAGAAGGCCAACAGCCTCCTGGGGTGCATTAAAAAGATCAGCAGGTCGAGGGAGGTCATCATCCCTCCTACTGTGCCTTGGTGAGGCTACATCTGGAGTATTGTGTGCAGTTCTGGGCTCCCCAGTACAAGAAAGATAAGGAACTACTGGAGACAGTCCAGCGGAAGGCTATGAAGGTGATCAAGGGAATGGAGCACCTCTCTTGTAAGGAAAGGCTGAGATAGACCTGGATCTGTTTAGTCAGGGGAAAAGAAGCCTCAGAGGGAGTTTCATTAATGCTTATACGTATCTAACGTATCTAACCCCAAGAGGATGAGGCCAGCCTCTTTTCAGTAGTGTCTAGTGAGAGGACAAGGGGCAACAGGCACAACCTGGAACACAGGAAATTCAGACTCAACATGAGTAAAAACTTCTTTACTTTGAGGGTGACTGAGCACTGGAACAGCCTGCCCAGGGAGGCTGTGGAGTCTCCTTCTCTGGAGATATTCAAAACCCACCTGGATGTGTTCCTGCCCAGCCTGCTCTGGGTGACCCTGCTTTGGCAGGGGATTGGACTAGATGATCTCCAGAGGTCCCTTCCAATCACAACCATTCTGTACTTATGTGATGATTTAAAAATATGATAACTTTTGTTTCTCAAATAGCCCAGATGGGAGAGGGAGGTAGCACCATTCCTTCCAAACCACTTATCCATAAAATGCTGAGTTTACAGATATTTTAAAATGCTACCATGTGAATAATATTCCTGCGTACATATTCTCACTGTACAGGCACTTACCATATGGCGTTCCTGCAATTTGGTCTTTTCCCCTCGATTTGGTCTTTTTCCCTTTTATTTTTTTCCCTCAACATTTAGCGTATGTGCTTGTGTCAGTCTCTCCCCATAGAATTCTGCTCATAATTAATCTCTTGGTTCACATAATCACCTTTCTGTATGTTCTCTTAGTGAAGGAAGTGAGCTCTCGGGGGTGCAACATCTTAGGCAGGGAACAAAGGCTTTACTTTCCTCTGTCCATGTTAGAGACTGCTGATGTGATTCTCTATAGCTGAGCTTCTTAGCAAAGAAACTGAGGATTTACAGTCCTCCAGCTTTCTCAGCTAAGGGGTTCTTCCAGGCTTTCAAGAGCTGACCTTGCAAAGGATTGTGTTCTTTTAATGCACTCTCTTTTAGAAGAGAGCTTACCTGTTTTCTCAGCCTGATGCAGATACTATTAAAAGGGGTTTCCATGGATACTGACATCAATCGGACATGAAAGAGGGCTGTCCTCCTTTCTGACCCACTGGAGTTCCTTACTGTTGCTATGGCAAAGCTTACAGATGTTGCTGGTATTGTTTTGCATAATCTGATTTAAAATCTACGGTCTGGGTAAAAGTATTCTGTAGGGATGGTTAAATACTTCTTTGTAGAACAAGTGAAAATTTGTGATTAATGATGGTCTTAGAAGATTTCTCAAACTTTAGCATAATTTGTAAAACAAATGGATTATTCTGCTAAATATCTTTCTCATGGGTCTCTGTCAAAGTCAGAAGTTGAAGTTCAAAAGAGAATGAATCTTAGCACCTTTTGAAGTTCTCTCATAGTAATTATTAATGACTTTGGAATTAAACTTTATTATTTTACACCAGCTATCCCATATGGTTAAAATTAGTTCTCAAGTTATGAACTAGCAAAGAACTGTATTTTGGACTTTCTTTATTGTGGACCTGGATCAAAGACTGTGTAAAAGGAAGTGCTTCAACTGATCTGACCAGGATGTGGATCTGGCTGCAAAACCCAATTTAGACATTCACAGTTAATGGATACTAATATTTTAACATCCTAATATCAAGTATTGGCTTTTAGTGTTTTAGAGCCTTTATTTTATTAATTTTATTATTTGACTAGGAAGGCTTTTAGGAATATTCCTGCATTTCATAAAAAGTTTCCTTAAAAATAAATCAGTCTTTCCCCACTTTCTCTAAAATTCATACATGCAAAATAAAATAACTTGCTCCCCTAGAGATCCCCAAACCTTTCAAGTGGCATATATGGGACTTCTCTAGCAGTTAAGATTTATTGCTTGCATCTTAACACTTGGAGATGGATATAGGATGTTCTGCCAAAAAGAAGAAATTGAAAATTGGTAGAAGAAATAATTGTAGGGGCACACCAGTCAAAGTAAGGGTCTGACTTCCCCAGAAAGGCATTATTTTATCATTTTATGTCACCAGGATTAGTCTGTTTGTTTGAATCTTTAGACCTGGATCTGTTTAGTCAGGGGAAAAGAAGCCTCAGAGGGAGTTTCATTAATGCTTATACGTATCTAACGTATCTAACCCCAAGAGGATGAGGCCAGCCTCTTTTCAGTAGTGTCTAGTGAGAGGACAAGGGGCAACAGGCACAACCTGGAACACAGGAAATTCAGACTCAACATGAGTAAAAACTTCTTTACTTTGAGGGTGACTGAGCACTGGAACAGCCTGCCCAGGGAGGCTGTGGAGTCTCCTTCTCTGGAGATATTCAAAACCCACCTGGATGTGTTCCTGCCCAGCCTGCTCTGGGTGACCCTGCTTTGGCAGGGGATTGGACTAGATGATCTCCAGAGGTCCCTTCCAATCACAACCATTCTGTACTTATGTGATGATTTAAAAATATGATAACTTTTGTTTCTCAAATAGCCCAGATGGGAGAGGGAGGTAGCACCATTCCTTCCAAACCACTTATCCATAAAATGCTGAGTTTACAGATATTTTAAAATGCTACCATGTGAATAATATTCCTGCGTACATATTCTCACTGTACAGGCACTTACCATATGGCGTTCCTGCAATTTGGTCTTTTCCCCTCGATTTGGTCTTTTTCCCTTTTATTTTTTTCCCTCAACATTTAGCGTATGTGCTTGTGTCAGTCTCTCCCCATAGAATTCTGCTCATAATTAATCTCTTGGTTCACATAATCACCTTTCTGTATGTTCTCTTAGTGAAGGAAGTGAGCTCTCGGGGGTGCAACATCTTAGGCAGGGAACAAAGGCTTTACTTTCCTCTGTCCATGTTAGAGACTGCTGATGTGATTCTCTATAGCTGAGCTTCTTAGCAAAGAAACTGAGGATTTACAGTCCTCCAGCTTTCTCAGCTAAGGGGTTCTTCCAGGCTTTCAAGAGCTGACCTTGCAAAGGATTGTGTTCTTTTAATGCACTCTCTTTTAGAAGAGAGCTTACCTGTTTTCTCAGCCTGATGCAGATACTATTAAAAGGGGTTTCCATGGATACTGACATCAATCGGACATGAAAGAGGGCTGTCCTCCTTTCTGACCCACTGGAGTTCCTTACTGTTGCTATGGCAAAGCTTACAGATGTTGCTGGTATTGTTTTGCATAATCTGATTTAAAATCTACGGTCTGGGTAAAAGTATTCTGTAGGGATGGTTAAATACTTCTTTGTAGAACAAGTGAAAATTTGTGATTAATGATGGTCTTAGAAGATTTCTCAAACTTTAGCATAATTTGTAAAACAAATGGATTATTCTGCTAAATATCTTTCTCATGGGTCTCTGTCAAAGTCAGAAGTTGAAGTTCAAAAGAGAATGAATCTTAGCACCTTTTGAAGTTCTCTCATAGTAATTATTAATGACTTTGGAATTAAACTTTATTATTTTACACCAGCTATCCCATATGGTTAAAATTAGTTCTCAAGTTATGAACTAGCAAAGAACTGTATTTTGGACTTTCTTTATTGTGGACCTGGATCAAAGACTGTGTAAAAGGAAGTGCTTCAACTGATCTGACCAGGATGTGGATCTGGCTGCAAAACCCAATTTAGACATTCACAGTTAATGGATACTAATATTTTAACATCCTAATATCAAGTATTGGCTTTTAGTGTTTTAGAGCCTTTATTTTATTAATTTTATTATTTGACTAGGAAGGCTTTTAGGAATATTCCTGCATTTCATAAAAAGTTTCCTTAAAAATAAATCAGTCTTTCCCCACTTTCTCTAAAATTCATACATGCAAAATAAAATAACTTGCTCCCCTAGAGATCCCCAAACCTTTCAAGTGGCATATATGGGACTTCTCTAGCAGTTAAGATTTATTGCTTGCATCTTAACACTTGGAGATGGATATAGGATGTTCTGCCAAAAAGAAGAAATTGAAAATTGGTAGAAGAAATAATTGTAGGGGCACACCAGTCAAAGTAAGGGTCTGACTTCCCCAGAAAGGCATTATTTTATCATTTTATGTCACCAGGATTAGTCTGTTTGTTTGAATCTTCTGTGTGTATGTTTTATTGTTTTATTTCCCATCCGGGTCATAAAGGGCACATTTATTGTTTAGTAAGAAGAATTAGGGTGGCTGCAGTTTACATAGTCAATAGCAGTCAAACACTAAGGTCAGTGTCTATCACATCTTGGAAAAATTGGGGTTAGAGCAGGTGAAATTATCATTCCATTTTGTTTTTATGGCTCTAATAGAAAGCCACAGAGTCCCTGACCCCTGCTGCCACTCATGTCCTGCTCTAATAGCAATGCATAACCTTCGACACTCAATTAAAACAGGAAATAAAGCAAAAAAGGGGTCAGTATGCATGTGTGGCCAATCCGAGGCTTTGGAAAAAAAAGTCCAAGAAGGCTTTCAGAGAGGGAGGAAGCAGGGAAGAGGAGAGGGCAGGAAGGAGAGCAGGAGGGAAAGGGAAAAGGAGGGAGGAAAAGAGGAAACAAAGAAGGAAGGCAGAAAGGGGAGGAAAGGAAAGCTCTTACACATTTGTATGTGTGTGACCTTAAGTCCTTAAGTGCATTAAAACATTCTTCTGTATGGCAATTGACACACACCAAAAGTACAGTTCTGTCTTCCCAGATGCATGAGTGGAACAAGGTAGACGTGTTTGGGTTTAGAATTTAGTACACAGCCCTTTTCTGTAATTAGCTTTGTGGTGTAAATGAAAAACAAATTACCCAATTTTATCCGGTGCATGTCTGTCAAAGGAAAGCAGAAGAGTCACTTCATTTTGAAAGCCACCCCCAAGTAACATTGCAAGCAGTGTGGGATTAGCTAAAAGAAAGGGTTTGCAGATTAGTTTGATATCTATCACTGGATCTCAGAGAAAAGGACTCCCTATTACTTGCTCTTACTTGAGGGTATAGTTTTTTACTAAGACTAAAAAAGCTCTAACTATCCTCAGTCTAATTCTAGATTTGTTTTATGGACTGCCTAGTGATATGGATTTGTAAGGCTACATGGATCTACAACACCCACCTCATTTTACGTGCAGTAAATCACAGAAGGCAACCTCACTAATCCCAGCATCAAATATCTAAATTCTGGCTGAGTTACAATGGCAATTTCAGAAAGCTATTGTCTTGATTGAAATAATTCAACTAATGAACTATGTGGCATGACTCTAACTAAACTTTTTCCAAGGGTTAATAGGTCTTGCTGTTAGAAAATGCATGTTTCTTTTCTATTTGCATTTTTCTAGCTTCTAATTGCTAAACTGACATTTTTCCAGTAAATTATTTTTCAGTTTAATGAAAAAAAATCAAAGGAAAAAATCAATTTGGGATTTACAAAAACAAAAATTTTTGCTTGCACTTAAAAAGTGTTTAAATTGAAAACAGATTAATTTTCAGATAGTTTGGAAATTTCTTAAAAGCTGTTTGACAGTGAAATGTATGTGTTTCAGAACTAAATTACCACCATATTTTGCAGTAAAGCAAATTGAAATGAAAGTTTAAAATTTTAGGAAATAGACAAGATTTCATCTAAGTTAGGTAACAACTCAGACAACTTTTTGAGCAAAAGAAGATTTTTCACCATCAAAAAATAATGCCATGTCTGTTCTCACCTAGCTTTTTTTTAGTGTGAGATGAGAGCTTCACATTGCTGTAAATTTGCTCTTTTCTCTAACCAAGGCAGCAAAGCTCTAGAAGCATTACTAAAGACTATTTCGAAAGAGTTAAAAGCCGCATTTCTGGATTTTCAGCACCAGCACATAATAGTTATGACTTACTGTACACAGCCTGGCCAATGTTCAAGCAACTGCTGGCAAGATTAGGTTAAGGATTTCTTCAACCTAACCGGAAACTAAGGAAGAATTCATCTACATTTATGACAGATTGTTACTGCATTTCTGTTCGTTCTGTTCTTGAAATTCTCATTAGAGTTTTGTAAAGGCATCCAGAGAGGATCATGCAACCTATTTTGCCCAGAGGCCTAGAATTATATCTGGGCCTAGTAATGCATTGCTACATATTTTTCTGCAAACAAAAAAACTAATTCTATGGCTGGGCAATGAAAGAGAAGAAACAGGAACATCAACAATGTCCTGCTTGGCCTTAAAAATTCATTATGTCTCAATTCAGGAATACACCTTAATTTAGGAGGCTTCCATAAACTCATACTAGACTTCAAGGATATACTTAGGTACTTTCCCAGCTCTTCAGGAATTAGATCATTAGTTTCTGTGGTGTTTTACCAAAAAAAAAGTAAGGTATCTCTAAGCCTAAGCTGCTACTGTGCAATTTGATGTCTTCTTCAGTGCCACAAAGGCTGAAATATTTAAAACAAATGCAGAGTTACAAGCTTGCGTACAGTCGGTGCAAAAGGTCACAGAAATCAAGGGGAGTCTCTTCAATTGCTTTTTATCATTAGTTTTCTCAGCTGCATGTATTACTGCAGATCTTTTGTTTTGAAGGACCCTGAGCAAGGAAGTAGGTGCACAGGTTCTGGTAACTTCAACAGAGGTCAAACGAAATGATTCTCTCGACAGGTCAGTTTAAGGTTTAATGGTCTGTAGCTTTTTGAGTATTCCTTTTTTATTCTCACATTCTTTTTTTCTTTTCCCCACAAGAGAGGCAAAGCCTTTTGATAGCAAACAATGAGAAATGTTCTGAGTTTTGTTGTCACCACAGCTATCCAAAACTGATAAAGGAGTGAAATATAATCTTCCAAATTAAATCAGCTATCAATAACTCACATGTAACATTTGTCAGGAACTCTTCTGCTGCCACTGGGGAAAGATGAAACAGACCTGTGAGCTTCACATGGGAAAAAAAGTTCTCATTCTCACTTTTAGTGAAGCGGTAAGATCTGCTCTGTAATGGCATTCTACTTGAGTGAAAGACTGGGAAAAAAAATGAGACGACCACTGACTGCTGTGCATTTTGAAGGCCCCCAACCAAATTCACCCCTTTTGTTTTCAAGATGAAAGAGTTTAGTTACTGTGGTTACAGTAGAAGGTTCTCCACAGGTGAACTTAACAAATTTAGTCGTTGCGGACCTCTGCACTTCTAATAACCTGTTTTACCATGTTTTCTGTCTTACACTACAATGTAAACGTATTTGCAGATTCTTATCTGCAGCTGAGAGATGTGAAACTTCCAATTAAACTTTAAAGTATGTGTATTTTTCCTCTAGCTATTTTTTTTAAAAAATCCCTCCCTTGTGACTGCATTAGTTTCTCATTTCTGTATTAGACAGACTAAAAAGTCAAGAGGCATCATAAGCTCAGCTAGTGTTAAAGAAAACAGATTTTTTCTGCATGCTTTTTTTTCATGGTTTTATTAAATATTTGTAAATCTGATTCAGTTATCAGCACTGAATAGACTATGCATCTGCTTATTCAACCAACTGCCCAGCATTTTCCAAATTTGAAAACCATCTGGAAATGATTTCTCAGAGACTCTGCAGTGTGGTCCTCAGACCTTGTTCTGTTCTCCTGTGAGGAACATGAAGTGCATTGAAGTCCATGCAATGCTTTCCAGTGGCTTCTCACAGCTATAATTGGGCTGCCAGTGGAAATAGTCTCACTTTGCAAGAAGGAACATGACTATTTTGGGAAACTTTGCACTGAACAATTCTCAGAAGCATTGCATTTTCTCTAACATCTGCCTTCCTTTTTCTGTATGTGGAAACTATGGACTGAATTAAGTACAGGCTTCCTTTGAATTTCCCTTACTTATTGAGACGATTAAAATTATTCTGATATACATTGCTCCATTCTACGTTCTATGAGTGAAAATAGAAGGTAAAACTAGAAATCCTATCTCACTTTAACTCTAATGCCATTGGCAGCCCTTAGTAACAGTCCTGTCTACAGCTAAGAAAAAGGGGAGGGAGATTATCTATTAAATTTACATAATGTATAATCCAAATGAGATGTTGTTCTTATGATGTATTAGGTCATACATCACCAGAGCAAGCTGTCACTCCAGTGATCTATTGATGTAATAAATCATAGTGGGACACACTGATTACTCAAAAGAGAGCGGTGTCCATGTGAAAAGCAGTAATGCAAAAAAATTCAGACAAAAAAAATAGATATCAAAAATCAAAGTAAAACAGAGCTGTGGCCTGGAACTGGATTCCCTACCATTAGACAAATGGAGGAAAGAATCTGCAATTAATTGCCAACAGCAAGACTTCAAATAGAACCAAATTTTACTTCGAAACAGGTACAAGCTTTGAATGTCCTCTAAAGTACCATTTCTGGCATTGAAGACCCATTTGTGGAATGTTATTTCACACAGCTCAGAAGTGAAATCCCAAGTGGCCAGTTTAAAGTCTGTAAGAGGTACCTAGCTGAAATTATTTTCATTTGGGTTATACTCATGATTCAGAAATAAAAACCTGAAAGAGAACACAAGAAAGAGTTCTGACATGCCAAAGCATTTTGCTTTGACCCTTTCAGACAAAACATTTTGATATCTTATTTTGAAATGTTTTGTTTGTGCATTAAATGTTGGAACACAAAATGTGACTTTGAACCTAAGTAGGGCATTAATTATAGTTTTTTGTGAAAATAAAATCTTTTTGAGTGCTCTAAAAAGAAAACTTTTTCAATCGATGTTTTTTTGTGATCATTTTTGCTTCAATTTGCTTTGGAAACTTGAGAAGTGATGTGGAAATTTTACCGCAGTCTAATCTCATATGATCAAAGATCCATTTTATCTGGTCAGTACAGAGCACCTTTATGCATAAATAGAGAGATGAATGGATGGATGGATGGATATCTACCAGAAATACAGTTTTTGGATAATTTTCCATAAAATTAGTCTATTTTCTTTGCAAGTACTGCAGCTCACACAGCCAAGTGAGGAATTAAATGCGTTAAGAGTCTGTTCTGCTTTCACCAAAGGTAATAGCCCAAAGCACCCAGCAGATCAAACCAGCCATTAAGCTGTTAAGAACTACTGGCTGAATTTTACACTGACTATAGGATCTGGGCCTCTTTGTCTTTGACAGGTGCCTCAGAAAGTCTTGCAAAGTCCTGTGTCTTTGAAAGCTCACAATGAATAACTTTGTTGCAGATCTGTACAAAAATAGCTAATGATACTAACAGAAATTTTAAACTATGGTCATTTTTTTCTGGATTATTGTTAAAATATAGAACTTAATGGAAACATTATTTACTCCTAAGAAGTATGAAACATTTTCCACCTTTTAGAGATTTTATTTTTAAGATCCTGTTATAAAGGAATGCAATTTTAGTTATATATTGATCTCACCTCTTTGCCAAAGTGTAGCTAATTCAATTTCTTCTAATTATGTGAGTGGTGTGGCCAAGCTAATTTCAAACAAGCATTCTACAGAGGCAAACTGCTGCGGAAAGCCATGTCTTTTCTCTTTCAAAGAATGACAGGCAGGCAGAGGGTCATTATGAAATTAAGATTAAGCGGTTGTGATGTTTGCCTGCAATCTGCGAACAAGTTTAAATCAGCCCCTGGCAAGCGAATTGAAAGAAGTCAAAATTGCCAAGAAAAAAACAAGCTTAGGTCTTCAAAATCTCAAATAGGTGCAGGATTTGTGGGGTTACAAGACCTGAACTCTGCAACGTTTAAGTAAGTAAAATCTCTTTTACTGAATTACCCAACAAAATAATACACTGGGACTTCAAATAGAGAGCATCTCTTCATACTAACAAAACATTTCTCATAAGAGAAAAAAGTGACATTTCCATCCATTATTACATTTTTTGCCTAGGTCAGTCAGCTTTCCATATAAGCCCTGCAAAACTCTGCTTCCAAATTGTACAGAAAGGTAACAGTTTTCCTTTCTCTGTCAATATTAACCACATTCGCAGTCCACTGTATGTGAACAACCAGTCACATATGACATGGAAAGAAAATATAGTGACTGGGAGTAGAATTTACCCTAATTTAGTATTGTCAACATATTTGCATATCTTTGTTTGAACAGCCCAGGAAACACTTATATATGTCAGAACCCCCGATATACATTTAGCACCCATCACAAGGCTGCCTGTATTTGCCACATTGAGGATCCAGGGTAAAGTTTTGATGTGCAACGTTTATTCTGAAGGATAAATCACAGTTTAGTTCTGCATGCATCTGAAAGCAACAATTAAGAGTGGTGGCTACAAATGAGTTTTATACTGATGTTTGATTTTAGCACAGAGTCCAAAGGAAAGGAGTGAACTCACAGAGATCAGAGACATGAGAATCCATCTGCCTGCCACCAAATAATAAAATTTCTCAATACCATATTCCAGTAGCAACCTCTCAGACTAGTAAAACTTGCCTGGAAATCTTGTGAGAATAGTTTCTCATTACTGTAAATTCATTTTTTTTAACAGTCTGTTTTACGTTAGAAATGAGAACAGAATTTCTGACGAAGTTTGTGCTTCCTTTCAGGATGGAAGTATAAAGAAGGTAAAAATAAAACATAAATTTAAAAAAAAAATTACAGCAAATAGTTTTGTACCTCAGAATCTACCGGATTCCATTCTAGAGAGAGGGTTTAACCAAGTTTTAGTATTAAGAAAGTTTATTTATCTGTTCTTGCTGAATATAAGATAATGATGTTATAGCATAAACATTACATAAGCACCACAGAACTGCACACATGCAGCTGTCAATCAATAATTTTCAAAATACATTTTGAAATTGTATGGAAGATTCAGACACTTACTGTTTACTGATTTTAATAGCAGAGTTATTCTTCACATCACTCAGGCACAGATCAGGCTATCAATGGTGATGTAGAATCTTAAATACAATCTTCCATGTCCCTTTTGCTTCATTTTATTTGATTAATATATGTTTTACTGAAAACAACAAATAACACACTCTCAAAGAAATTTTGGTTTTACAGAGAGCAAAGTCTTAAATCGTACAGACTTCTGTAGGAGTGGGATTTCACTTACAATTCCCATCCTAAGAGAGGATCACACAATATAAGATTCAATTGGTAAGACAAGATCCTTCAGGATTTTCTTTTATCTTTGGTCACTGATGAAACTACTCTTTATTTACTGACTACTCGAGGTACACTGTTTACACTAAAAAAAAGCCAGGAAATAACTGCTATGTAGAAAGGAGGGATAAAAGGACTGAAATCAGTTTCTGGAATTAATTAAAAGATAATATTCACAGAGGAATGGGCCAGTGCCACAAATAATTATCATTTGAGATTACACAGTCAAAAAGGCCAATTAAGGCACCAAATATAGTTAATGAGAATTCTTAATTGATAATTTTTCATGCTTGTGGATTAATCTTGCATTTTATCCGTAGTTCACCACACACACAGAATCATTTAGTTTGCTGCCTCCGTGTTCACTGAACAAGAACTGTCTTGCACAGAGAATGGGCTTTGAAAAGGCATCTATGTGGCCAGAGAAGAAGACTGTGTTATGCTTTAGCCAATATTGCAAAGAGGGTGGGGAAAAAAAACAAGCTCAAGAACTTTCTTCTCCTCTCAGTTACACCTGTGAAAGATAGGAATAAGTTCTACAATATCCATGTGGTCATTGCAATATAAAGTAGACATCAGTGAGAATATAAAGCCCAAAGACTTCACTAGTCGCCTCTGTACACGGCATACATTTCTCCCACATTTTCATGAGGCAAAGAGATGTCAACACTAAGGAGTCCGAGATTGCTCCATACCCATCTTCTGCTCTTTGTCACTTGCCAGTTTCTCCTGCTCCATTGTTCAGTCAATACTTCATTCAGGATTTGCATCATTAAGCCCATCTATTTTGATAACAATTTTATCAAATCAGATGTTGCTGATATTAAAAAAAATGGGGTCCAGTTATTTATGGAGGGAAAGGAAAAGGAACCCTTTTTGCTTGAAGCTTGTAAACATATTTTTTGGATGTCCACAGTGGTCAGGTTCACAGGTTCACAGACAAGGTATCAGACATAAGCCAAAGCACAGTGACAAAGACATGCGTGCTCTCCATCTAAAGCACAACCTTTAATGAATGGTGGGAAAGCAAATTCATTTTACTTCTGGCTTTGGTCTTCATCCGTGACAAACAAAAGGCAAAAATTTAATAAAACCTTTTAACCTTACGTCTCATGTTAACTTTGGGGCAGATGTGTGCTCATTGAGTGGTCATAGCTTGGTAGAGGTAAATTACTTCATCAAGATGTTGGAAGTGACCTCTGTGCACCAGGATGAAGAGTGCATCCACTCCTGCAAGGATGAAGATTCAGTCCTAGCCAAACAAAACTATAGTAAAGGAAGGGAGAGACAAGAAAGACAGAAACCCTCAAGAGAGACCCTAAGAAAAGGGTAAGTCAGAATCAATGAGAGTTTTTATTACTCCTGAACTCAGTCTTCCTCTCACACCTCTGCACAACTTACAAAGGACCTATTCCTTACCACTCTCTCTTAATTATGTTGCACTCTCTATGTTGTCTTGGTTAAAAGCGCTGTTTTTTACCTCTTCCCCCAGAAGGGCCGACATCCCTGGTGTCATTGCTGCTACATTACTGAAAAAGTAAGTTGGGGCAGAAACTATCTTGTTTATCACTCACCACTCTGGGAATTTTCATCCCTAATTGCCTGCCCATTATCCCATGACACTGTTCATTTATTCTAAGCAAAAAAGTGATTGCATTCCAGCAAAAGCAAAGCCTATATCCTCCTCTGCTGTCTGGATGACTCCAAGGCAAACCAACTGATTTCAGTCTGAAAGTCGGTCTTGCACGGTACTTTCTGCTTCTTCTAACTCCCACCAGTGTCACAGACTCACCGTCTTCAGAGGTCAGGGCCTTCTTGCAGAGAAGGGACAAATCTGAAGACTTCTAGAAGGCACCCTGGTTTTCAAGGTGTTTTCCTTTTATGCTTTCCCCTTTAATCTAACATGGCAGGTCATGCCCAGAGGGCTATAATAACATCAGATAATGCTTCATGATCTTCTCAAAACTAGTAACTTTAATTAGTAAACAGAGAGATTAATCAAGACTAAGATTTAAAAGAGTACATACATCATTGCCTATTTCACCAGAAATTAGGCTTTCTCCTTACAGCAGATGGAACAAAACAGAGACAATTGCCATTCTCTAGCAATGCAAAGCCCTCATTGACATGTGTCTCCTACTGCCACTTTCTGCATCTTTCTCTTTCTCTACCCAAATTGGCTTTTATGTTTAAGAAGTCCTGCTCTGATACTATCTTTTAACAACAGTTAATTATAAGCTATTAAAACAGATTTCCTGTGATGTAAAAATAATCTAAATAATCTGTTCCCATGATAGTTCCATGGAGTTAAAATTAAAAAAATCTACCAGAGTGACAGATCCAGGCTCACCATTCATTTTTAAATGAACACAATAATCACTGGACTCAATGTTTTCTGCGCACTGTCTGTCAATCAGACAAGCTCAAGAGAGACTAAGAGAAAACACAGTATGGACAGTGGTTTCTTTATATCTTTCTCTCCTTTTTGTTCAAATGCACCTACCCACTGTGCTGCATTGCAAGGGATTTAAAAAGACCTCCCTGCTTGCTTCCTGCTGTTGGATACGGTGGTGCTTAACTGAAGCTATGCATCTTGGAAGTGCCTGCACAACAAGGTGTTTCTGTGCTTGGCAGCATACACCTGAGGAGTGGTAGTGCTCTGAAGATCTTTCCAAGTCTAGGCTGGAGCCAGCAAAGGTAATAAAGGAGTTGCTTGTGCTGTGGTTTGGCATGAATTCACCAACGCAGTAAAGTCAACATAAGAAAGAATTGGAGTTTCATTGCTAACTCTCCATAGTTAATTACACTGCAATATTTTTATATCAGCATGTTCTATCTCAAGAAGGGGGAATTCTCAGCACCATTATCTCATTTGCATCGAAACAAAAAAAAAAAAAAAAATATGTAGACCAGCAGATGATAAGGAACACTATGAGGACAAAAGGAGCTCCTGAGCAATATACTAGCTCAAAGAGTAAGCCAAAACCTCGAAACAGAAATCTCCATCAGCAGTATCGAGCTCCTAGGATGAAACCTTCTGTGCACACAATGTGCAGTGGAAAGATAAAAGCCTCAAAGCTTGGATACTTCAGGCAGGTTTTTCTTGTTAGGCCAAGGACTATCTGTAAAGGCACTTTCCTATGGATACTGCCTACTGGAAGGTAAAATAAAATGAATGCACATGTTGCTTTTCAAGCGTAATGCAAATTCCTGTGTTTTACAGCCTGGCCTGGTTTCAGCAGTAAGTACTTGAGACACTATACAATTTTGCACAAGTGATAGCAAGAGTTTTGACTCTCATTCTGATGAAGCTCTGATAGCCTGGTAAAAAGACTCTTCTGTTCTACCTACAATTCATTATTTTGTGTTTTGCTTATAAAATTATCTGGGCTACATTGCATAAACAATATTTGCAGTAACAATAATCTGTGAATACATGGTGGGATTGCTCAGCAGTAAAAGGCATCCCTGCTAGTCAGTACTTGTAGCACTTCAAAAGCAGTCAGTGTCGGATCAATTTTGATCACATTATTGCTACAAAACTCTTTAAAATTCTCAATAAAAAATGAATTTATTGCAGAATTTTGCATGCTTTTTTCATTAATTTTATTTTGCTATTTTTCTGTCTGTAGAGTGTGAGAAAGTCTTTTTCTCTTTCTTCAAGCTGACTTTAGGTCTTCCTAAACAAACAAAATTACCAGTTAAATCAATTTTGAGTAAAGAACAAAACACCCAAAACTTCCTTTGCAGTCTGTTCAGCTCTTCAGTATGACATTACTCTTTTAATACTTAATAACCCTGTGTGGCCTTTTGAAGCATCATTACCATGTCATGTCTTTGAAATTAATATTTAGATTTCCAGGTAACATAATGGTTTCTACCTAATGCTTTTATTTTTAAAAAAAATTGTAAAGTTAGACAACATGGCAGTGTACAGCCTACTTTTTCCTATTGACTCTCCACTTAGTCAACTTCTTCATTTACCCTTATGTTTTAAAAGATTTTTCTTAGCTGCTTCCAGTGTCTTTTCAGTTGTAAATATATCTTTATTGCCTTTCTTTCATGACAGTATGTCTTCTGGTCTATTCAAGGAGTTGACAAGTCACCAGTGTTTTACAGGTGACCCATAGTATTAATCAGATGTTTTTCCTGACTTTGCTATAATTACATTCTTGATAACTGTTGATAACTCCTCTATGCTTTCTCCAAAAGGCATATTTTCTATCAATTTGCTATTAGCAAAATTGCTAGCCTTAACAGAGCACTATCAAACTACACTCTGAAAAAACTAAAATCAAACCAATGTTTGGGGAAAAAAAATAAAAGAAATTAATTCCAATTTAGTGACCAATCCTAGTAAATGTGGCAGTAATGAGATAACTCATTAGGAAGTACACAGCTGTGGATCTTTAAATGGAAAGTTCTCTTAACTCTTTCTGGTTTTCTTTGTGACAGTCTTGGAAGAGACAAAGCAGCAGTGGGAGAAATATGTTAAGCATGGCTATTTCCAACCTGCTGGAAAGGTATCCATAAAAGATTTCTTTCCTCTTGCAACTTCCAGGAGGACATGAGCTCCACAATGGCTGGCTGCATAGACCATGCAGGCAGAAAAAATAGGTGAAGGCAAGAGGCTCCTGTAGCAATGATCATGAATTTGCTGTGGGTGCAAAGCTTATTCTAATGGGCTGTAGATCATCTTGATACAGTATGTAGAGCTGTGGCTGCTTGTAAGTATGGTGTGGTAGGAAAGATAATACTGTACCATCCAGAGAAAAATAAATGTTACTGTAGCAAACTAGAGGTCTGTGATACCTGTAAATTATAAATGTACCCTAAAGGATGTAATTAGCTTTAACTTCAGTATAAGGTACTAAAATAATCAAGATAACAACAGTATGCAAGTATTTTCTAACATTGCAATGGCATAACCAAACATAATTTTGCATAACTATATGTGCAAGGTGATCACTGAAGTGAGAAATACGGGTGCAGCTGCCCAGAAGAGACATCCAGGGATGAAGGTTGCCAGACAAAGGACAAGATAAACACAGGGGACTGTCAACAGGCAGGACATCCTTCTGAATAGACAAGGATTACTAGTAAGACAAAAAACCCCAAGAAAATCAGTAACAAAGCAGAGACCCTCTTTCAAGCAAGGAACAATAGCTTAAAACTATCAGGACTCAGCAAGTAAAAATAGAGAAAAAATGAGGACAAAACTGCTCTGGCTTCTCCAGTCCCAACAGCTCTCAGGGCTGATCATTGAGAACTTGGTGACCAAGTGCCACCATGTACCCAGCCATTGGCCTGAACCATATCAGTCCCTTGGTATTCCATCAGGACACTAGTGTGAAAGACTTACATCTTTGTATCTGTTGTTATGATGATTAATACTGTGTAGGAACTGGTTTTTACTAAAAGTCATTTGTTAATGAATTAATTTAGTAAACTTTTTTTTTTTGAGTTTAAAACTGACCTTATTCATCACTATTTTAAACACTCCATCACAGCAATCTTTGTAAGTGCCTAACTGATATGTATATATATAGATAAATATAAATTCAATTTCAACATTATCATTCAATTTACTAGGAAATATAAGAATTCTATATGTCTAATGTTTTACTTAACACCTTCCTTCAAGAAGGCAGCAATGACACTTTGATTTCTACTTCTGAAAATGAAATTACAAAGGCAGCTGCTTTTATAACATACATTACATGAAGTGGTTGAAAACCTGTTTGCCTTGTGAACCCATGCAGCTCCACTCACTTCAGCAGAACTGTAAGATTTAGATCAGTTGAGTTTTGATATCTGCATCACTTACTATTTTATAAATAATATATTGGCAAAACCTGTACATTGGCAAAATTACCTCTCCTTGTTGAACAATAATAGGGATATACGGAAGATAAATAGTTAATGTCTCACAGGCCTTTGCAGGACTGACTAGTTAAGAAACATTTGAAGCTAATGATCTTGCCAGTCAGCAACATTTAATTAACAAAAGAATTGATTATTTGTAAACAGAATATTTGTAAAAGGATGTACTGTCTGGAGCTTCCTTATTTCCACGATATCTGCCTGACCTGGACTGGCATGGTGGACTTGGGCTAGACATTGTGACTGGAAGGACCTTTCTGAGCGTCCTTCTCTCATTCCCTTTCAGTCTCTGGTGTCTGTCGGGCTGAAGATACAGCTCAGCAGCGGAGACCTAGAGCTGATACCCAAGCGGCATGAGTCCCCTCATTTATATGTGTGAAAACAGGGACCAGACAACCAGTGGAAGTCCCCGTACCCCAAAAAGGGACTCAAGGATGTTTTATGTTCACATATTGCTCTCCTAAATCCCGAAGGTCAGTAAGTTTCCTATAAAAGGTACCCTAACTTAGATAGAATAGTGCTCTTAGGGACTGCCTTGGAACCCAGAGGACCTAAGGTACCCCAGTTTCAATGGGATGCATTTATTTGTATGAGAAGACCTCCAAAAGAAAAACAGGATCCCAAACCAGAAGGCAGAGAAACTCTCAGGAAAAAATGAGGGATCAAGTAAAGCTTCTTAAGGGAGAGTTAAAAACAAACACCCCAAAAAACTCAACAACAAAAAAAATCAGAACGCCAAAAAACCCCAAGCCAAACAAATAACCTCACACCCTACCCCTTGGCCACTGAAACAGTGAGGCTTTCCTTTTGCCTGAAAAAGGGAAATCGTTGAGCCAGCGACCAAAGTGCCCTTGTGGCCAACAAGGTAAATGGCATCCTAGAGTGCACCAAGAAGAGCGTGGCCAGCAGGTCAAGGGAGGTCATCCTGCCCTCTACTCTGCCCTGGAGAGGCCCCAACTGGAGCACTGTGTCCAATTCTGGGCTCCCCAGTTCAAGAAGTACAGGGAACTGCTGGAGAGGGTACAGAAAAAGGCCACAAAGATGATTAAGGGCTTGGAACATCTCTCCTATGAGGAGAGGCTGAGGGACTTGGGTCTTTTTAGTCTTGAGAAGAGAAGGCTTAGGAGAGACCTAATTAATGCATACAAATACTTAAAGGGAGGGTGTCAGGAGGACGGGGCTGGTCTGTTTTCAGTGGTGTCCAGTGACAGGACAAGACGAAATGGGCACAAACTTGAGTATAAGAAGTTCCACCTAAACATGAGGAGGAACTTCTTTACTGTGCGAGTGGTAGAGCCCTGGAACAGGCTGCCCAGAGAGGGGGTGGAAACTCTTCTCCGGAGACATTCAAAACCCACCTGGATAAGTTCCTCTGCAACGTGCTGTAGGTAGCCCGCTCTGGCGGGGGGCATTGGACTAGATGATCTCTAGAGGTCCCTTCCAACCCCATATGATTCTATAATTCTATGATCTTACAGATGTCCGTTGGAGCGAGGAGTGGAGTGTGAAGTGCCTGTGAGCCTGGCACATCAGGCAGGGCTGGCCGGCAAATGCAGAACCCATGAAGTGGTCGGGGATGCAGGCAGGAGTCCCGAGAAGATGGAGGGGGCAATACCGGTTTCAAGGGATGTGTGTGGGCCTGCAGTACCGACCTTCTATCCCCAGGCTAGCTGAAGAGGAGGACGGAGACCAAGTTGTCTGTGTTTATGTTACATGCGAGTCCCAGGCTGGAGCTCCTAGCATCCCATATCATCTGGCATGGTCGGGAGGATCTGGTCGAGTTGTGAGTATTTCTGAGATTACACGTGTGTAAACTTTATGTGGTGTGGGGACTGGTCCTTTGCTAATGTGCTAATACTGGTAAATTTGTAACCAAAACTTTCTAAAAGATTATGCGAGAACCCAAATTCTGCTAGTAAATTCTTGCATTAACTGGAATAAGTGGATTGAAAAGATGTTTACAGAACATTAGGAGGACAATAAGAGGTGCAAATGACTGAAACTGCAGGCCTACTAACTGGGATTTGTCCTTGGGGGGGTGAAAAGACATGCTCAGGGTGATCACTTCCACCTATTGAACTGGTAACTTTTACTGGCTACAAACAGAATAAAACTTGAGAGAATCAGGCTCAGCACCGAGCTCTCTACAAGTTGGATGTTCAAATTTGTAAAGAATCAGGTAGAAAAGGTAAATGCTCATTTGCAAAGGAAAAGCTTTTGCTGAATCAGATTTAAACCTGATGGAACTGAATAGAACTGAGCATCACAGGGGAAAACGATGAATTAGAGAGGAATAAATGTAAGTCTGTAAATAATGTGCCTAGTGGAAATGGAACTCTCTTGTGGACCCTGTACTTGTAAACAAGAAGTGGCTGCACAGTACAAACCAGTGTCAGCCAGTGTGGTTGTCAGTGGCACTGGAGGTGCTGGTGTCCAAGGATGTTTTGCATAATTCCCTGATTCAATGAGGTTGTCTTCCTCCCAGACTTTTAAACCGTTAACATCACTGCTTTATTTTTTTTTTAACAAAAGTTCTTCCATAACCTGAGATATAATTCATCATCCTTGAAATAAACAACATTTATTTCAAAATTTCCTCTCCCTCATCTCCAGCCTCTGGTAAATACCTTCCCTTGATCCCTCCTATGCCTGTTATCAGTACGTCCTTAATATCCATGGACCAGAAGCAACAAATAAGAGCGCCCAGACTTCTTATAACCTTTCGGTTTTTTCACTTGTTGATATGGACAATGCACATGAAGTCCTCCATTCACCTTTGCAGAGACATGTGCACATACCAGGAATGGTGTTTGCAGGTTGGAACCTAACCCATTTTTGTTTTCATTCAAATGTTTGTCATATATGTGTCCTGAAGTTTCTTGATTAATCCCTCAGTTGAGAGTCTATTACTTTTTAAAGAAACTGTTCCTATTAATTTAAAATGAAAATGACTGGAAATTATATTCCCTAAATGTTTTGGAAGTGCTCCAACCTTTGTTAATACCTAATTGGAGTATGCCTGAGGCACTTAACATACATTAACTTCATACTAACCATTGTTTAATTTTACACAGGGTGAAAAAATTGTAAATAACAGCATGCCTATGGGCAATGAGACAGGATGGTGCACATCTAGGGTTAAAAAAAAAAGGACCTTTCATAAAAATTATACTGTTAAACTGGACAAAACAAAGCACTTCTTTTAAGAGAAATAAAGAATATCTAGCAGAGTTTATTCCTCAGTCCTGGTAATTAGCTGGCTTTCTGTTGACCATCATGAATCACAATAGGTTTTTTTTCCTAGCTGATTTGGTTTAAGTCACATATTTTAAGCAAAGCTAAAATATCAAGTTTCAGCATGTGAGGACACATCTTTACTGAAAGAAAACTCAGATTGAAACCACTAGGTATTTTGTTTGCGCAGGGACATCACAACCTAACTTTTCCCCTCTCTGAAGCCGTGCTGTTGCACTTAATGACTGTTTTTCAAGACCTCCTGAAGGCAGACCTGCTTAAATCACATACAATGCAACAAGGTGATCATGAAAGTACACCTTAAGTCTTTACTTCTAAAGTCCCTACTGCCTGGATTTAATTAAATGAAGTTTAGTATTTTTCTCCACTCACACTTTTGCTTGTTTAGTCAGATGACTGTTCACCCCAGATGTTAGTCTTGAGAGTCATTAGATACCTTCTCAATCAAAAGCTTCAGACAGTTTCCTGTAAATGCAATCACGATTTTTTTTTCTTCTGACACTACAAAGCTGTTGCAAACACCTAATGTAGAAAAAAAGCTGGATTCTATTAATACTTATGGTAAAAAAATATTGTAGTAAACATTTTTTACTGATCCAGTGAAACCCATCTGCATCAAGTCACTGCTGTTACTGGGTTTGTTTCACGTGAAGAGTATTACCCTGAAAAGTACAGACTGCTTTCCTTAATAGGAGTTTATTACACAGAGTTTATTCTGTTCTGCAGGCCCATTACCAGTACTGCTGATGATCACACCAGGGTCCCGTCACAATTTTCAGATGAAACAGCTACAACCGTAAAACAAAACACACACAGTTTTCTCCATGCGAGCAACTAGGCACAGAGTGTTCTCCCTTCACAAACACAGAGCTTCTTGTCAACCCAGCTAGGCTCCTGAGACTTAAAAAAAGTCCTTTTCAGATCATTTTCAGCAGGTTCACATCTTCCAGCAGATTTACGTATTTTTCAGTAGAAATCTATTTCAAAGTAGAGCTGGCCCTCAAAAACAGCTAAAATGTAAAATGTTGTGCAAAAAGCCTAGGAGGAGAAAGACTCTAAAATAGATAAAAATGAACACAGTATACAGCTGAAAGTCTTATCCTTTGTATTTCTCAGAAGAAACTGATTTAGAGAGGTTCCGTGGTAAACTGATAGATCCTAGAGTACAACCAAGAGTATATTAATATCCAGTTTTCTAACAATATTATCTTTGAAATTATGTGAACAGAGATATATTAAAATTTAAAACTGGGCTTAGCATACAGTGAAATACAAAGCAGAGTAACCTTTTTTTCTCCCACAACTTCATACTCAGATGAGTTTCACTGTATACTTCATGTCTATTTGCATAAAGAAAGTAAAACACAGGCTCTTAATCTAAATCCAGATTATGATCTAAACAGTACAGGCAAGATTGACATAAATCATAAGAGAACCATGGATTTAGATTTGTGAGTCATAGAGCTCAGCTGTAAACTGTTAGTTCATGAGAAATCTTGCAAAGCAAAACAAAATCAAGCATTTATATTCTGATTCAGAGCAAGATTTTTTAAGAAAAAAAATAAATCAAAGACTTCTGTTTCTGAGATGTCAAAATGTTTTGTATCAGTTTCAAAAACACGGTATTAAACACATTAACACACCCTGAAATGAAATATTGCCCTCCTGCTCCCCCACCATTCTAACATGTCACTGTAATTTTGAAGAAACCGTGTTGTTCACGCTGACTGAGCAAAGGAATCTGAGTTGTACAGCTAAAAGGTGTCTTCCCTGGTGTACATATAGGCCAAGGAGAAGCTAATATATCCATCCTTAATCAGGAAATGCAATACTGCTCCTTTGCTCAATACTATGCAGAAGAGACACTTAGGGCATTAAAGCAATTACAGTTTTACTTGATTGAGAAGACCAGTAGCTAGCATACGAGGATTTGGGGGAAAAGATAATCTTCTAGCTGGATTCTCAAGTCAAGGAAAGACTCCTTTAATTGCCCATTTGCTGTAAAGTAGTCTAAGGGAGTGGCTTTTTTCATGATGACTTAATTTGAGTTATTGCATTCCAGTTAAAGTACAGGTCTCTAAATCATGAAAATACAAAGCAAGGGGAAAAAAAGGTTTCTCTCTTTTTCCTAAGAAGAAATAAAAAACTCGGTTTTGGCTACAAGCAGCTGAACTGGGAATATTATTGCATAGTTTAAAGTTGAACTAAGGGATCACAAAAGCACCTAGTAAATATTTTCAGACTGCATCTTCCAGTTGTGACACACACAGTTAGAAGTTAAGTAAAAAATTCCAAACATCATCTGTCATGAAAGATTTTTCCCTCCCTTTTTGCCCTCTCAACAACTTTCAAAGGGCTCAGTGGGACTACCAGATACAGTAGATTTGTGCAGTTTAAAGAAAGTGGATGAATTAGCTTCTGGATGTTTGCTCAACAATTAAATTTTTATATATATACACAAATACATATATATGTATGTAGATCAGTTCAGTCCAGTGGGTGAATATATATGACTGTGCAGTCATATACGTCTGGACAGTCATATATCTTTACCCACTGAACTTGGCTGATATACAGTCCTTACTGAACCTATCCCTGATGTACTGGACTTGGATATATTCCCGATGATAATACATTTTTCCCTGTCCACAGTGCCAGGTTAAAAGGTTTCTGTCCCTTCACCTGTCCCTGCTCAATTTTTCCAATCTCAGTGCTGTAGCTTGCTACCAAAGAAGCTTTTGGAAAGATTGCTTTGAAAACTGGGTGACTGAAATTGCCCTTGGTTAAAAAAAGGTAGAATAGCCTGTCTCAAAGTGGGTAAAATCAGGAATAACATAGGACGATATAGGCACACACTCAGATAAGTGATCATTTGTACACTGTCTTTGTGGAAAAGCAAGCTAGAAATAATGGCCCCTTGCAATTGCTCCCAAATTTGCTTTATGTATAAAGACGAGGTAAAAAAAGAATCTTTCTTCAGTTATTATCTTCTGTTCTACCTTTGAAATTTTGGGACTCATCAAGTACTTCTTTCAAACTAATGAGTTAGCAAAAATATATGCTAAATTGTGAGGATAAACAATGTGATGGTACTCAAAAGACCTCCTGTGAAATAGCTCTGCAATCTACTTCACCTCAACATCAGTGAAAATGGTAATTTTCCATCCCTACAACCATCTAATTTTAACTGTTCTGTGCTGCTCATTTAAAAATCCCAGCTCTATCGTATCAGTACCTTGTACATCTGAGGGGAAAAAAAGTGTGAGAATGGGAAATATTCATTGTGTAACACAAAAATAATAAAAATTGCTACCTCTATTTACTGAAACAGTCTTTTTGAAAAAGAAAAAAAAAGTTATATTATGCTTGTTCTAAACACTTTCCATATTTAAAAAAAGGTTAGATCAGATACAGACACTGAGAGATCTATCAAGTCTTCAGTAGATGTATTTGTTCCCATGTACTTTGCCTTTGATGCTCTCAAGCTCATAAGACCAAAAACACTTATTAAAATTGCATTTATTAAAATAGAATTTATCAGGCTACATTTCTCAAACACTAACATACTGACCCATCTATGTCCTCCCTACACAAACAGAGGCATAGATGTCCATGACAGCTTAGCTGACACATGCCCCACCAGGGTGGCAGAGCAGGGAGACGGGTCTTTGCAGATCTCTTGACATTAAACACAGTTGCTTTGTGTGCAGAAGAACCAACGGAAGCTCTTCCTGCTCCCTAATGTAGGATTTTCTTGTACACCATGGAAATGCCCAGCACATCAGACTTGGCCTGGAGATGGACCTCCTCCATGAATGCCCTTCCTCGCAAAATTTCTCACCATTTGACATTTCTCAGCAAGAGTGCACCACTCTTATTAGTTTCTGGCCCACTGCTGCCAAAAGCAGTTATGGTTATCTCAGAATACCCATTGCCCAAAAGGAAATGGGCCAACACAGGGCTGGCTGAGTGACCAAGACTACGGGCAGACCTTGGCCTCTGGCCTGATTGCCACCAGCCGTGTGCACAGTGCCTGTGAAGGCATGGCATGCTCTGTGCAACTCTCACTCGGTAGCATAGTGTCCCTGCCATGATAACAGTGTGGTCCCTTGCTGGTGCTCCCCTGGGAGGTGAGGTCCAGGTTCTGATAAGGTAACATTTGTACTACAGGACAGCAATCCTCAGCTGGCTGGAGCAAGCAAATAGTCACTATTACATTCTGTTAGGTGTGGTGCTCAGTCCTCTCTTTTCACATATATGCCCTTATTTAGGTGAAAGAACAAATCAGCAATGTTTGTAGGTAGATGTTTGTAAAACATGATTCAGTATAAACAACAGTTCAGTGAATAGTCAATCATTTCTTACCACAGTTGTCATGTTCACAGTAACTATCTAGATTAGGTAGTTCACCACCAATGATAACTGAATTTGTTGGGGAATAAACTTCCTTTCCATATTGATTTGGCTGTTCTCTTCCTGTCACCAGAAGTTTTTGAGATTAATGAATCAGACTGCATTACCTTTACTCACACAGAGTAGAGCCTCGCTCCACAATTATCTCCATTGACTTCTGTCGGACTATTCCTCGTAGAAGTTACTAAATAAGCTTACACATTTGGATTTTAGTACAGTCTGTCTCCAGCTCTCATCAGGAAGAGTACCCTTAACGGCCTTGCAAAACCTGTAAGATGGTAAGGCTACGTTGTCTCAATCAAATGGGTCATTTTACAGTTATTGATTTTATCTATACCACCTTCCAGCACTTCCATTTACTTACTACTCTGAAGAAGAAAAATTCATACACCTTGCAGCTTTCCCACTGACTTCATTCAAGGTGTTACCCTGCTCCACAATTCGTTTTCACAAATTTTAAAATTTCACTCTTTTTATATTGCTTGCATTACACAACCACCACTTGTGAATTTACCTGCTCCTTTGTGCACTTTCTCCCTTCCCTTATCCATGAATGTCCTCCCCACATGCTAGTCTATCATTTCACTAGCCCTTTTCCAGTTTGCCCTGTAAATGATTCTACAGGTTAAAATTCACTTTTATCTTCCGTTTCCCCCATGTCTTCATTTTTTTTCTGCACTATTTTCTCATCCCCCCTTCAATATCTTTTTCACCCTAACTTACTACAATCCCAAAAATCTCTGAAACATTGAGATAGAAGTTGAACAAGTATCATGGAAGAACCACCATGTTAGATTTGACCATCCCTTATAATTTTTCCCCAAACCATTTGCTACTAAGATCTAGTTAATACTACATACTACTTCACATTGACTTTATTTTCATGTTCTTGCAAGGTAGGTCTCAGCTCACTGAAACAATATAATGCAAAAGACACCATTATTGCTTCTGTGCAGGTACAGTTTTCACCACTAGAGCATCCAAGCCTCCTGCATCTTCCCGTCCTATTCTCTCTCCTTTATAAGCAATGCAATTGCAGCTGGGAACTGAAGTGCAGAGGCTCGATCTGGTATTAAACATGCTGCTGAAAGTAAATAAGCACCCTAACACTGCTATAAACCCAGGGACAAAGCAAGCACTTGAATCCCTGCCTTGTGAAACAGCATCCTAGAAACACTCTGCTTACTCACCTCACACTGTAAATTGCACCAAGGCTTGAGAGAACAGCCACAAGCAGTTCAGACTGCCTTTGCTCTTTAGAGACAAATCCTTCTTTAGACAGTCCAAGGACAAAGGTGTCCTTAGTCACATATGGAATATAATGCTGAGTTCCAGCCTTTAAAATCTTGGTGAGAGAATTTCAGTCTTTCATGCAATAACGTTATTAAGAAGTTAGTGCCTAAGATTTCTATAATAGTAATATAAACTTAAATATATAGCCCTGGACTATGGTAACCACAGTCAACTTGCAACACGTCCAAAAATTAGTTTAAATTTCTAAGTTGTTTTAATCAAACACTTGAAAGAAACACCATAAAAATATGTGTAATTATGAATCCAGACTCACTTCCATTATACTAAAGTATGATCAGCATTTGAACAATGATTAAGAATATTTATTTACTAAACAAAAGAAAAATAATTTCTCTGTATGCCTAAAGAAGAGAGATTTTCAGGCAAACTATTTCTAAATCAGTCAAGATAGAGCTATTTGTTAGAGGCATACAGGAAAATGAGTAAGAAAACTGCCCTTTATGGAAAACCTAAAAGCTGTGTGATTCTTAACTTACAAAATGCAGAACTGTTACCTTGCTTTTAACTTGCCTTGGTTGAAACTGTACTGATCTTCTCATAGAAATACAAATGAAACATGATATTTCTTGTCACCAAACTCAGGGACATGGACTACCTCTTCCATTCCTCCATATCCATCATCAGCACTTTATTCAAATATTATACAATTTAATCATCAGTGCCCCCTTCTCTTAACCAGTAAACCCAGTCACTATTTTAAACAGAAAAAAATTAAAAATAAACCCTAAACTGGTAGGGTAGATTCATTAAGATGCTAGTGCACAGATGTTACGTAGAGCTATTCTCCACACACAGGACTAGTCTAAGTCCCTTAGCAACCAGGAAAACTACCGTCAGTTTAATGTTAAGGATGTGTAGGTTTCAATTTCTAAGATAAGACAGGACTACTGCACCTGCAAAAGGAATATCCTGTTCTATGATGGCTACAAACCTCCACTTCAGGCATATTTAAGGGCTATTTTTCAGCATTCAGTGGAATCACTAACAGACTGGGGAACGCCCATCTGGAATGAATTGGTAGTCATGGACATCAATTTCATAGCTCCTTACAGTCCACAATTGCCGGAAATATAAAAAAAAAATCCTTCTGCAATGTTTGTAAAGTGGTTTGTATATTTTATTTCATAATTTTTAGTGGCTAATTGAAAGTTGAAACATAGCACAAAAATGGGTTACGGAAACCCTGTTATCTGAGTGTTCTTTTCTGCTGCAGCACAGAAAGACTTACCCAGACACTAAGAAACTGCATTCTTTATAGTTCTTAGATTCATGAGACATTTAAAACAAGTGCAGCACACACAGCTTTCTCACTGTCCATCGCCAGCTCCAGGGCAGGCAGAATTGTTTTTAGTGACCTTCCTTTTGTAACAAACACAAAATATTTGTATAATACCATCACTTCAGAACAGCCAAATTTTGTTGACTTTTCTTACTTGATTACTTTCACTGGCTTCCAAAAGACTATTGTATAAATACGTATTTTCCCACTACGTCTACCAAAACAGTCCCAGTATCTAAAAGAACCAATGTTCAACAACAGGTGCAGAGCAAGAGGGGAAAAAAAAGGGAAAATAAAAGCAAAAAAAAGTCCAAGCTGCAGCCGAGTAGAATTACAGACATAAAGCCTCAAACACTATTTAATCACTAGAAAATTAATCAAATCACATTGAAATGAGAATACGATATCTCCAGCATTCTTGGGGGCAAGGAAGATAAGAATTCAGTGAATCTCCAGGTGCAAAGCACAGAGGAAATAAATACTCCTCTATGAAATATTTTGTCTGGACCCCATCATTGCCTCTGGATGACTTTGGATCTTTGCTTCAACTACTGGGGACAAGCAGTGGGGATGAGAGCAAGGCTAGACCAATACAATCTATTTTGCCTTCATAACCTTCACAGGAATCTGTATACAAGTAAACTTGTCTGCTCCTGCTCCTTCTCCCTAGCTGGACAGGTCCAGAAGAAGGCACCAGTGGTGCAGCCTCATACAGAGCTGTTCCTGCAAGCTGTAGTGTGCCAGAGCAGATACAGAATCAGCACAGCCTAGAGAGGTAGACAGGCAGAGGGGATATTTTGATCTTGTGCCTTGGTGTGCATTCAGAAAAGGTCTTGTATTAAATTCTATAAAGACTACAGTACGTATGGGTGTATATCTACATACACACATACACACACACTTGTACTCCTACCACCAGTGCAAAAACTACTGAGTCCTTACTCACCCTCTAATTCCCTCCATCCTTTTTCTTCAGACTATTATAACCGACAGGTACTCCTACTCAGTTATATGGTAAAATCTGTAAACTTGCAGGTGAAAACCTGCCTCCTACAGACCTTACAAAAACGGGACAGTGTGAAACTCTGCAGCGTTGCACAGTTCCACTATATGGTATTTAATCTTTTATTCTTTCAAATAATCAAGGGTTACTCAGAAGAAACAACGATGCAGCTGAGCAGAAACCTCCACTGCTGTGCAACATCTTAGGTAATTGTGTTTAACTGATGTGCATTCAGAACACACTTGGTTTTAATTGTCACGTCTCAGCTAAATCAATGAAGCTGTACTGAACCACGCTATTTCACTGTCTTGCATCTTAGTATAAGAGCACAAAATTTCCCCAAAATTCCAATGTACAAATAATGCCCTCTAATACTTTCTATGGTCTAGAGAGTGCATGAGCCATTTAAATCAAAAAGGCACTGTATAATACACTTAACATTCCATATAAAATTATTATAAATACATAACAAAGTATGTCAAATTTTCTAGTGAGCCAGCAGCACTGAAGCTTGCAGTTAACATAGCATTGCCACTATACAATCTAGGATTCAGCTAAGCCAGATTCGTAACGAGCTGCATCATCATCTAAATTTCATTTAACAAGATTTATGCTACTAGGTGAAAAGAAAATTTTTAGTTGGACATCTGCTATCTAAGTTATTAAAATATCTGCTTGGAAAAGAAAGGAATTGGTGTAAAAAGTCTGATTGCACAAATGTACTGAATAATCATATCACTGCAAAGATGTAGCATGAAAAGGATAAACCTGTGTTTAAAGAGGGAAAAAAATACTTACATTCAACATCTGATTGCAGAGACTCAAGATCATATTTTTATGTTGTGTTAAAGTTATGCATACACATAAACTCACAAGCTTTTTACACAGCAAAACTGGAAGCTTTCCCGGTGTATGTTGTACCTCATTTTGTTGCATAGAAGAGTGGCCAGTTGCAAGTATTTTGGCTAGTTGTCCCCTTATTAATAAAATTACACATTTTCAACTTCCACAGGAAAGGCTCATAAAAACACAACTTTCTCCTTTTTTTTTTTTTTTTCCTGGGGCAGCAGTAGGGATAATAAAGGACTTTATTTATGAATAATGTTAAGAAAACCAGTGTGTTGGCTTTATCAGTCAACACCCTCAGGAAAACAGCTCTGTTACCATAAAAATAATATTTTTTTTTCAGGATACCTACATAATATATGGAAATATTTCAAAGAAAGTGGAGATTCCCTACTGAAACTATCCCTGTTGTGAACCTCTTATCTTAGGAGTTCTAAAGAAAGAAACAAATTAAAAATTCCCTAAAATTACAAAAGATGGGTGAACCTCAGGATACTTTAAAATAGGGTTATTAAAAGTGAATTCAAGGTAGGAACTATGAAGGAGTTAAAAGAAAAAAAGAAAAGTATGTATTAATTAACAGGTACCACTATTAGAAATCACTGTACAGTATTTCTCCAAAGGAAAGTCTGAAAACCCAGCACCCTTATTCCCACTGAACTGAGGCTTCTGTCATGCAGCAAGTTAATGACTTATATAGATCAGCAAAATGCCTCCTTTCCATCTCATAAGCATCACATTCAATTTTTTTGCAGTGTAGAAGTGTCTCAATAAGACAATGCAGTTCCTCACTGGCATAGCCAAGCAAGGTCTTAGAAAGTGAGAGAATGATTTTTAATTTATTTATGCCAATGACAGAAGACACATCTTGAAAAAGCTTTGCAAGTGTCAAGTTGTGTGAGACTCTCACTTTCAGGTGTGTTTCCTTGGGAAAATGGCAGAATTCCTATATCTTGCAGTGTGTCTAATGTCTGAGGACTGCTCTATGAAAGTGGTACTGTATGAGCTGCTCAGAAGAGCTCAACGCGGGGGGGAACATAAAGACTTTTGATCCTATTTGGCAGTATGTGTTTGTTAACACAACGATATCCTCAGCTTTCCTGAGATTACGATGTGCTTGGCTCCTGGTGAAGTTTATCGTGCAAAGTACAGAAATGAAACTTGGGTGATTGCAGATTGACAGTTAGGTGTACGCATTCTCTCCCTGCATTTGAGAGCAAGCACTAATATTGCTCTAAATGCAGTTCTGAATGCAGTTGAAAAGTACTTACCATGCCAGTCCACTCCAAAGCAGAGCATTCCCGGAATCTGCTCTAGACATCTGTAACAGAAAAGTCAAGGTTGGTCTGTGTGATGGAGGAGCCAAAAAGGTCTGGGTGTGGAACCAGTAAAAGAAGCAAACTGCAGAAGAGCAGTAAGAATGGCACTTGCATTACCAGGTCACAAAGAGCCCACCACACACCTGCATGCAAACTCATGGGATGCTCAGGCCAGGAGACAAAGGGTGAGCATGCAAACATTGATAAATTACTGGGGTGGGACAGAGAGCTCATAAAGGGCAAAAAAACCCATATATGAAGACCTTATATGGTAACTAACCTAAAAATCCAGGAGGAACAGACTTGTAAGATGGCATCCTTTGTCACACGCCTCACTGAAGGAGTCCTGGAAGAACTGCCTGAGGACTACCAGAGTACGTGTTTTGGAGCTGGACTGCCAGACACACGCATCTCAGTTCTTATGGGTTTTTCCTTATGAAAGCATGAATGTGAAAGAGTAAAGTTAGTTTTCCTTTAATTTTTGGAAATAAACACATCCTCTTCTCCTGTAAGAGGTTGCATTCAATTCCGCTATGCTGTTGCAACAGTATTTTCTACACCAGATTGCTAGAGTCTAGCATTTTTAGCATTTTTCACATGGAAATCTTCAATGCAATAAGGGGTTCTTAGCCATATGGTTAGAAATCCTCCCATCTGTTCTTTAATCAGATATATTCACTCTCTTTCTAGCCACTGTTCCAGCCTCTTTATTGGCCAAAGGGAGATCTTGCAAGCTTCTGAGTTTTGCCCTGCTCAGCAGCCACTGTGGAGTTGGAGAAATGCCCATTCAGAGCACAAAAGCTTCTTTAGCTAAAAAACAAAATGAAACACTTTTGGGCAGAACACCAAAAAAACAACTTCTCTGGTACCAAGAGAAGGCTTGCAACCAGGTTGACTGGCACCTGCAGCCCCCTCCTTCATCCCCTCTCCAGATGTCCTCCAAGCCACAGACTATTCAAATTTAGCTAAGAGCATCCACTCATACCCAGGAGACAAGCAGATTTTAACGCACACTCCTCCAATTAACTGCTAGTGTTTATTTCAGCACTGCTGTACCAGTCTCAAGCACAAAGGGTCAAATTTTACTTTTACCCTCGTTTCACAGCAGCTTCTTGCACAGTAAACAGGTTTCAAAAGTAAAACACGCTTTGACAACCTTCCCTTGTCAAGTGAAGAGAGCCTTCTGGGACAGCTTTTGGTAGTAAAGACCTTATATTTAGATTTCTGACCATCTCTGGTGCTTTTAGTGCCTTTCAGTAGATCCAGTCACTTATATTTACAGTGCAGAGTAATGAAATATTTAACTGTTGTTAAAGCTACAGTTCTTATATCACTAAAAATATTAAAACAAGAAGAAACACAAAATCTTCCATACGATTTCTTTGAAAACTTCTGCTTTTTTTTGTATCTTATTTTTAGATAGTTAAAGTCCTTGGGAAAACGTGTCAAGTACACTGCTCTGATTCTAAATGATTTTACAGCATCCACCCTGAAGCCTTTCTTCCTCAACAGTGCAGCACAGCAAAACTCCCTCAAACTGTAAAAGCAAGGTAAGATTTTTGATTTTTTTTTTTAAATCCATCATTTCTGTGTGAAAAGCAGTAACAAAATTCAAATTTATAAGTCATAAAAGCCTCAGCTGGGAGCGAGGTTTTCTAATAGCCCGTTAGAACCATTTGACCATCTTCACCATAAAGAATGAATTACTGAACGCCCACAGAGTCATGGTTCTGTCCGAGGAACAGGCAACACTCTTTCGTTCTTAATAAGGAGAAGAAACACAGGTGCAGCTAATTATTTGCAATTCACGCAGAAACACACCAGCTGTTACTTCAGCAGCCCATGTAATTTTTGTAAGCGGTCATTACCACAGAAGTCATGGCCACTAACACTTTAGACCTACTGTATTTCCACGCTTTGCAGCCACGTCACCTGCGGGTCCACCCTGAGCTCCCACATGCTAAAAATCAGCACGAGGCTGGGTCGGGCACTCGGAAATGAGTTTGTCAAAGCCCGGCACCTGGATGCTGCTGGCTGCTCACAGAGGATTCCTCATACTGAGACAGGGGGTTAAGAGTTGTACTGACCTAGGCGCAAACAACTGTGTCAAAGCACTTGAGGTCACTGGAAATCCTGCAGCATTTATAAAATGGAGATGCTCGTTCTTCCGGCCCTTGCAGATTTTCACATGAAGTAAATTAACCTTAACGAGCACCACTGCTAACAATCTCAGCAGAAGGTAAGGATTGTTAGTAGAGCAGCTCTCCAAAGCCTGCTCTCCCTTCAAAGACACGACAGTGTATGACACAGTTGCATTTTTCCTCAGTGGTAATCTTTTACTTTGTCCAAACTTTGCATTAAATATTTTTATCCATGAAAAATACACCAATATTTATGAATATAATAATTCCATTAGCTTTGTTTGATAGTCACATCTTTCCACCGTAATTCTCCTTCACAAAATGTTCTCCCTGAATTATCCAACCAATTGCTCTCTTCCCAGCCTTATAGCACGCTCCCTCCTATAAAACTGGATCTAAAGCAGACTCTTTATGCCCTCTAAATGTGATGTCTTTTATCTTCTCTTCTGCTACAACTACATTCTGACTGCACAAAGACCCTTGACAGCACAAAGAGCAAGCAAATGGCCTTGAAAGTCATGAAATAATACTGGTAGCAAGCTTCTTTTAAAAGAGCTTTATAGTCACGTGCTGCTATTATTCTCTGAATGATACGGGGCTTTATTTTGGAAGGAATGTGGCTGTAAATTCAATCCGGATATTGTACAGAACGATGATTGTTCCCTGGCAGTTACATGTAAGCTTCCCAGTATGATAATATAGATACCAGATAACACCTAAAAATATACAGAAAAGACCTTGTTAATTTGTGATTACTAAAAATCCATCTTTAAGCCACTACTTTAAATCATTTGCAAGTTTGGAAAAATGGCTTTCTATACATCTTGCAAATGTCTTTGCTGAGTTGAACAAAACCAAAAGGGGATACTGAACTTAGTGAAATAGACAGAAAGGGAAGAATAACAGATGACTGCTTTGGTAGGAAAGTAGCTGAACTAAACTAATCTGAATGGCATTAGTTTATCATACAAAGACATTAATTTATTCCATTATTCTCTGTGGGCAGCTAAAGCACCTCTAGGCCCTAACATATTCAAGGAGATGAGCACAGCGGACAAAGACTCCTTCAGAGTGCAATATTTAATGAAACTTAAATTAGGTCTCAAAAGAGCAATAGAGTGTGTATTAAATATGGCACCGTCACTGAGCCATTCTGTTCATACGCATGTGTTTTAAAGTAATTGCCATCAAATTCACACAGGGCCCCAGAAGATTTTAATACAGTTTTAATATAGATGTTCCATTTTAACATACACTTCATAATATTTTGTTAACATGAGGCACAGGACAGAAGGGTAAGGAAAAGTCTGTGGCCAAGACTAAACGCTTCTTTAAGAAACAAAATAAACTAATTTTGTTGTCTTAGCAATGAAGTGAAAGGCTACAGGATTTTTGGTTCTGTTTACCTCTATAAATGTATATATATAATTGTAAAAAAAAAAGTTAAGAGAGTACGTATTCATCTTTTAAACACTGCAATTTAACAAGATGATCAGGAAGATATTATTGCCAAATGTTTTATATGTTGTTATGTTTCTATGAATTTATGTGGGGAAGAAAACAAACCAAAACACTCAAACTTGAATTCCATTCATTCTCAAATAAAAGCTTACCTGAAAACAAACTCACTTTCATATAGCACTCTGATGCACTGTAGTACAAAATACAATGCAATAAAAGACAATTATAAGCGGAAACATTTTTAAACAGGAAAATAATCCACTAGTCTTCAAAAATTCGGCCTTAGCAAAAACAAAGTGATTTTTCTTTCCAGTAACTACGACAAAGAAATAGGCACTTAAAACGTAGAATCAAAAACGTGAAAAAATTTATGGCTTTGAAGTTCATGGTTTTGAAAACAATCAGTATACAACTGAAATGTTTTTGAATCAAGAAGAGTGAAGTTATGAAAAGGCAGCCAACAGGGCAGCATGCTTCTATTTGCTGAATATACTGTAGCAATTTTGTCATCTGATGCACTCTTTTCCAAATCTAGGGAAGTAGCACTGAGTCAGGCCAGAGGCTGGACACAAGAAGACATTGAAACACAGAGATATTACCACAGTAACGGCAACAAAAGCACAAAAACTTGTCATAGTCCAGACTGGGATGAACAGAACTAATGACAAGGTTTGGGAGTAAGAAGTGAAGACGGGAATGTCAAGATGCGACTGCTTATTGGACAGAAAGCAGAACAACAGGGAACAGGCTTCAAGCAAAAACAGAGGAAGGTTTAAGCTCTTCATACAGCTGTCCCAACGCTTATCCCACCACTTCAGACGCGCGGGCGCTGAGATGCATCAAGCAACCCCAGGGATGCTCTGTGCTTTCTGCCAACCACCAACACAACGGGTTTTTTTGGCTGAACTGCAGTTTTAGGGCCAGATGTGACTTTTTGCCTTTGATAACAAGTTACTGTTAGAGCTAGCCATACAGACAAATCCCGACCGTGAGCAGTTGGGCTTGTAACGTTCACTCTTCCCAAAAGTCCCCGTATTTGTAGTTTCCAGTAGCCAAGGATCATGCAAGTCTGTCATAAAGCGCACCTACCGCCTGCAAACCATTAACTGGCGGACACTGCAGTACTGCTTTTGCATCATCTCACTTAAGACTTGACCTAAGTCTTGTCTTTTACTCTCAAAAACAAACTAACAACAACCAGCTGATTGGTTAAAGAAATTTTTTGCAGTTTGACTGAATTCAGTGATGGTTTACTGCAGTTCATCTGGAAGCAGAAATTTCAGGAAATACTTAAAATCCCTTATTTGGCACTCTACACATTAATTTGAGTCTTACCAAAATACCAACCTTTTTTAAAACTCTGTATTTTGCAATCTGTAGAATTGTTTTACAATTGCTCTTATCAAGATATAGAAAAAAATGAATTAAAGGTAAAGAATCCTTTATATAAACTTGCATAGAACTTAGTACTCATGCATAAAAACCTCATTTATTGGGAGTACCCCAGTTTAATTAAAAAATTTTGCATATGGGATTAGAAAAGTCCAGACTCTCTTCTCTTCTGTACATGCCAATACTTTAACTTTCAAAAAGGATGCCTGGCACAGTTAAGCACTTCTGGCATTGTAACTCAACACAGCCCTATGTTGTACTATTTGACAGAGTCTTCACATTCCTTGAGTACTCATACATTCCTGAAAACTGCTTATTAAAATAAGACAATCCTGTTGGTGTGCTTATTGTAGGTACTGAAATTCTTGACCATTTATCAATTGGAGCATTTTTGAGAACACTTCCTTTATAAAACAATCGAAGACTACATCCAGACACCAACACCTACATTTCCTCATTAAGGATGACATCCACAGCTTCTCATTTTGAGATGCACTTACTTGAAACTGCAGATACAAAGAGACTTAACAAGCACTACAATCATTTTATGATGAGGCTTATGCTGACATTACATGAAGGAATAACAACTACTTGTTTCAATAGTTGTATTACTAAAGATACTGAGGAAAGATGGATTTTCGTCTTTTCATGTCACTCCAATTATGAGATCAAACAATCCTTGCCTATTAAAGGAACCAATCCCAACCAACCTAAAGGCATCAGACAGCTTTTAAACGAGCAAAAAAAATGAGGGAACATTACAAAACCAACTGATGTCTCAGTTCTTTACAAGGCTTGCTTTCAAGTAAATTTTCAAAGGAAGAAAGGTCTGAAAAATAACTAAGTCATTCAGTTTCACATAGTAGATTTTCTTAAAAAAAAAACCCAAACAAAACAATTCATCTGGCTTTGAGAAGTGCTTTACAAAGGTCTCAAGGGTGTTCCACCTATAATTTCAAAATAACTCCCTGTTAAAAATCACAATGGAGACAGTAATTTGCTGTGTCATGTTTTTATTTTTTTATCAGCTGCATTTTTATGTGAAAGTATGAAATTCGAATCAATATTCATATGGCAGTTAACAAAGTCCACCATTAGAGATACAAATACTGTTTTGCAGGAAACGTCCGGACAATTCAGAGGAGTTCAAATGATCACCAACTTTTACTGGAGTGCTGACAAAGGAGCTCACAAGCTTTCTCCACTCCCTTCCCTAACAGACATACACAGCCTACTAAGAACTAGTCTGAGCCATCTTTTGGTAGCCTCCATGGCTACTGAGGTCTACATGGTGGTTGCTAACTCAAAGAGAAAAAAGGTGATCCACAGCCGGTCCCCGAAGGAAGCACAAGTCAATGCTTTGAGGTGACATGAGACTAACAGTTCTTTTCAACGTGGTTCTTCGTGACAACAGCCGCTTTGAGGCACTCCTCCACTAAAACGCTGGCCTCTCCCAAGCGTCAGTTTTCCAGCCCAATCGGCTTCTCCCTGAAGCACGGTCAACGCTTCCTACTCATACATCTGGGAAGGGGATTAAAAAAAAAAAAAGAAACACAACCATCCGGCGCCTCCCTCACCCTTTCTTTAAGGCCCAAGGGGGCGGCGAAGGGAGGAGGGAGGAGAGACGCCGCCTCTCCCCCGCCCCGAGGTCCAGCGGAGGCGGCCAGGCCGCGCAGGCCGGCCCTCAGCGCCGCCCCCTCACAGCAGCCCTGCCCGGCCACGCCGCCTTCCCCCGGGGCCCACTACACGGGCGGCACCAAGCTCCTTTTCTCCAGCGGCTGCTCGTCCTCCTCCAGCAGCTCGTCCAGCTCCCCGTCTTCCAGCTCCGAGGCCTCCGGCCCGGCGGCGGCCCGGCAGCGCCGCAAGTGCCGCAAGGCCCGGCGGTGCTTCTCTTGCAGCCGCCCCAGCTGGGCGCGCAGGGCCTCAGCCTCCTCGGCCGGGTCGGCGGCCGGAGAGGACTGATCGGGGCCGGGCCCCAGCAGGGTCTGTCGGAAGAGGCAGCGGTTCTCCCGGCGCAGGCGGCGGTTCTCCAGCCGCAGCCGGGCGTTCTCCTGCCGCAGCCGGGCGTTGTGCCACTCCCGCTCCTCCCGCTGCCGCAGCGCCTCGCTGTGGCTGGCCGCCAGATCCGCGTACCGCTCCGCCAGCTGCTGCGGCGAGCCCCGCGACTGGCCCCGCCAGCCCTCCTCCTGGCCGCC